>NW_022987648.1:10464958-11064958 GCF_902827165.1 Trematomus bernacchii | reverse complement strand
CCAGGCAACGTGGTGTGTAATGTGGTGATTGACATTATTCACCCACGGATCTATGGGTTGGGGGTATTGTTCCGCACGGACATTTTAGTTAACCGGACTTACTGTTGATGTGAAATCATAATAAAAAAAAAAATAATAATACTTTATTCCGAGTTTGCTTGCTTTTCTCTTTGGAGGTCATCACATAACGGCATTGTAATACACGGTTCGGCGGCATTAACTATTACATATCTGCCGTAGTTCTGTATTTATAGAGCCCTGATGAGAAGACTTCTGGACAAACAGGAAGCACTGCCGCCAAAACTGAAAACGTGACGTGGATCATAAATATATTTAAGCAATAGCTCACGACAGGCCGTGGTATATGCTCATTATATCACAGCTAAGGGGCGTGGTTCGGCCCGACGCGAAGCGGAGGGTCGACAACCCCCTTAGCTGTGATATAATGAGCATATATCACGGCCTGAAGTGAGCTATTGCTTTTATAAAACGGTTACCAAGTGTGGCAATATGAAAGAAAAATACACACTCTAATTTAAATAGTTTTTATTAGTAAATAATGATGTTCAAAATAAAATAGTCCCTCTGTTGCCTTCTGCACGAAACATAGTGCGAGGTGGTTGCTATGCAACAACACTAACAAGAGCTAGCGAACATATTAGACAGAGAGCGTTGATCCATTATTTGGCTATTTATTTACATTAATGTGTATGTTGCCGTTTATTGTGCACCCACTGAAAAACTGTCCAGCATCAGTAGCATGGCTTACGTGGTTACTTGTATAGGCTGAGGTTGTTCTAGGCTGTTGCTTGGCGTGGCGAGAATATTGCTCCACTTTCTCCGGTCCCCGAGATTCGGCTTCCAGTAGCTCTGGAGAGAGCTTTCGCACCTGTGGCCACTAACGGTCATAATTTCTCTGCTTTGTTTCAAGACCCGCATCAGAAAGCTTTTGAATGGTGATACTTTTCCAGTTGGTCGACCTGCTCTTCACGTAGCTCTACATGTCGTCGTTTAGGTGCTTTTTGTTCTGGAGATAGGCACTCCTCAATCCACTCCTCCATAGTAAGACCCCCCCCCCCCCGGAGGTCGAAGTTAATCTTAAATGTTTTTGCGGACCTTTTTGATACAGATTTGAAAACATCGTTGCTTGCTTTAAAAGTAGCACAATTCATTATGTCAAACCTTGGAAAGTATCTAAATATCCCTGCCCTAATGCCAAAGGAACTGCACACTGAATATGTTTTTGCCGTTTGATGTCTATGTCTGGACCGTTGCGTAAAAAGGAGGGTTTCTGCCCCGTTACTTCTCCGCTGCTTTCTTGTTCCAGTTTGAAAAGCAAACTGCAGGCAGTTTGCTTTTCAGCCCAACTGTATACTGTTTATCTCAGACGCGGAGGGATACTGAGTTGTTGTGAAAAGTAACTTACAATTCTACCCGTGGTATACGCTCAGTATACCACGGCTAAGAACCAATCAGATTGCTTGATTTTACTTGTCCGTTTTATAACAGCAATTAAACAACATCTTACATTTCTTTTCACACAATACGTCTCCTTGCAGTATCAATACTAATTCAGCTGACTTTTATATTTGATCCAATTGGTAGATAGGCTGTATTTACACCATAACAGTGCACAGCTGATAGAAAGGCACATCTAGTGGTTAAAGCACATTATTGAATTTTATTATTTTATTATTTTTCACAAAAATGAAACCATCAATAGCAGAAACAGAATTAACTGTCATTAGTAAACCACCCAAAAAAAAGATCATAAGTGGTTTTGTTTTATATATATTTTAAGGATAATAATAGCAATGTAACACTGTCTATGACACTTACTGTATAACACTGATTTGAAAAACATACAGAAAAAAACGAATTCACTGCCCTTAATAAAGTATTTAAATATACATTTCAGGTGTGCTGTTTTGTTTAGATCATTGACATCTGGAGCTCTTTTAATGTCCTTTTTGATTATTGTTACACCAGGTCTTGTCAAAACCTTTATTCCATATTCAATATCCATTACTAAACAAAACAGCAATTCTACTCCACTACAATTCAGAGGTTAACCTGGTATTTTTACTCCACTACATTTATTTTAGTTACTTTGCAGATTCTGATTAAAGGTAGGGTAGGTAAGTTTGAGAAACCGGCTCGAGATCGCTAGAATTTGAAAATACACAACCGGAGAAAATCTGCCACTTCCTTATAGAGCCCCTCCTCCAACACACACGAACACGCACATGACCAATGAGGGCACGAGATAAGTTTGTGCACAGATGGAAGGCTGACAGGCAGGTAGGCCATCCAGTTATTTTAGCCGGGCCGGCTAAAATGATTGGTCGTGCTTTTTACAGTATTACGGCTTCCACAGATTACATTTTTTTATGGATTTTTTGTCAAAGCACTTAAGATATTCATTGCTATCGGGATGTTAAGAGCATTCCATGGAATATAACCAAAAGTGTATCTCGAGCCGGTTTCTCAAACTTACCTACCCTACCTTTAATGATGTGAAATATAAACAACCCTTAAATCAGGCTTTAGTTACACCTGAGTAAAATTCAGGGAAAGGTGATTGTCAAGTGCCAACAATCAGGAGAGATATTTGATAGTTGCTGCTTGAGAAGACTAAACATTTATCTGCAGATCCCTATAAAGTATATTCATTACTCGTTATTCTCTACTAATAGTTAATTAAAGACTGTATATAATGGCTATTTTGCATATCCCTTTCAAGATTTCAAGATTTTCTAAGGTTCATTGACATATCATATACACAACTAATTCAATAACGTGCTTTAGGCGGTGCACACAAGGTACACACAGCCATAATAACTTTGTATTATTAGTGTAGGACACTTGTGTATGTATAACATCTGAAGATGTGTAGTTTTATTCATGTTTTCACATAATTGTACAGGATATTGCTATATTATTTCACATGTTTTACTTCTAATATCTGATTTGTAAAACATCACAGACAGAAAGGCATATCCGTCATTTAACAGTAAGCTATTGAAATTCTGAATCCATAGATGTGTCTCCCATCACCCAAATCCCCTGACTATTCTCTCAACTCAGTATTTACATTCTTATATTCAAAGAAAATCAGTAATATCTTTAAAAACGACAAGTCCTTTTATATCAGCTGTGCACCGTTATGGTGTAAATATAACCTATCTACCAATTGGATCAAATATAAAAGTCAGCCGAATTAGTATTGATACTGCAAGGAGACGTATTGTGTGAAAAGAAATGTAAGATGTTGTTTAATTGTTGATATATTTATGATCCACGTCACGTTTTCAGTTTTGGCGGCAGTGCTTCCTGTTTGTCAGACTTGTTATACAGTCTATGATCCATTCCACACACATGGATTAACATCGATTTAATACATTAATGTAGTCTTTGTTTCTCCTAAAAGAGGTGTCGACCAGCTAGGGCAACAAATTGAGTGTGACGATTAAAAAATTAAAAACATCTAATTTTGACAATAAAAACCGACCAATAGGCGCGGTAGACCATTTGCTTGGCACTTCCGGGTATTTCTCCACTGGTTGGGCTATGTTAACAATACCGTGTAACTGTCACGTTTGAAGGGACGAAACCGTGACATATTCACGTCTCCCAGCATGGTAGATCGTCACATGTTCACGTCTTGCCGTGATACCGGGTTGGCTAGGACTCAATCAAAAAGTCTGTTCAAAAAGGCAGAATTCCAGGTAAGAAAATCATATATGGCATTTGCCATTACACATATTTAATTTAAATTTCTGTTAACACTAGAACCGCCAACAGCATCAGCACCTACATAGATATCATTTTCAAATCATTTAATTTGTTCCTCTTCATAATTTCCTTATAAACTAAGTAGGACGATTTAAAACTCGGTTAATTGGGTTAATTTAGAAATTGCTTCAGTTTATCATCATAACAGATCAAAAAGTTCAGATTCATTTTACAATAAATCAAGGAATGATGCACTTCTACAAACAAAAACAACATCATTAAAACATTTAAACAAACTACTAAAAGTAGATGAACTACATTATTCAACAGTTTACAGTAACTTCTGAGAATAACACAGGGGAAATAAACGAGGCATCTCTCTCCCTCTCCTGACAGCGTCAGTATCAGGGTTAGTACAAATGAATCCCTTGGCGGTTCTAGTGTTCATTTACCGTTTTGTCTTCTCTTTGCAATGCTTAATCGATTTCAAACCACGTCTAACGTAGCTTAAACTTAACGTTAGCTAACTTAGCTTTCTAGCTAACACAACACATTCACGCACCTTTCTCTGTGGGTTTTTTTGTAGTGACGAATGAAATTGGATGTTGTGGTGGTCGTGTCACTGATCTTTATGCTGCAGACCCTGCATACCGCTGTTCTCTTCTTATTAGCGTCATCGACAACATAATCCTTGAATCCAAACTTTACTATTTTTGGAGTAACGCTAGCCGCTGCCATGTTAACTGACACTCCTGCCGTCTAGTGGGTTGCCAGGTTTGCGCGCACAGCGCTATAATCACCCAATCACGTTTCGAAAAAACTAAATGTAATATCTCAATACAAAAACAAACGCAAATATTTAATTTTAAAAAGTCAAGTCCTTTCAAGTCATCAGTCTCAAGCTTAAGTCAAGTCTCAAGTCATGAATACCAAGTCAAAGTCAAGTCAAGTCTTTTATCAATGTTAGTCAAGCAAGTCTCAAGTCAACAAATATGCGACTCGAGTCCGACTCGAGTCAAGTCTTGTGACTCGAGTCCCCACCTCTGGTGATATCTCAACTACTCATCAACTCAAAAACACCAGATTATCCTTGTTAATTAAACGACATTGATAGGTTTTAGTGTGTGTACAATGCTTTTGTCACGTTTTCCCCTTCAATTCTGAGAAACAAGTAGTTTTCTATGAGTTTTGGATGGCCGAAGACATTACATTACCCACAATCCTCTGTAGCAACCATAGACTGTATATTGCAACAGGCAACAGCTTCGGTTCATATTAATTTACAAACTCTTCAACTACAACCGTAGTTATATTTAAAAACATGTTAGAAGGCCTCACAAAATACTTTAATGTACATTTAAATTTAAATGTGAAGGAATGTGTATATTAACTGTGGGTTTTTCTCTGGAAGTTTTTCCTTGTACGATGTGAGGGTCAAAGGACAGATGATGCCGTTTTTCTCATACTGATATTCCGCTATGCACGCTGGGATTTGGTGTTTATGCGATGTAAAATCCGAAAACATTTAAAAAAAATTAAATAATACATTATTCCGAGTGTGCTTGCTTTTCTCTTTGAAAGTCATCACATAACAGCATTGTAATACACGTTTCGGCTGCATTAAATATTACATATCTGCCGTAGTTAACTCTATTTATAGAGCCCTGATCAGAACACTTCTAGACAAACAGGAACTGCCGCCAAAACTGAAAACATGACGTGGATCTTAAATATATAAGCAATTAAACAACATCTTACATTTCTTTTCACACAATACGTCTCCTTGCAGTATCAACACTAATTCGGCTGACTTTATATTTGATCCAATTGGTAGATAGGCTGTATTTACGCCATAACGGTGCACAGCTGATAGAAAGGGACACCTACTGGTTAAAGCACGTTATTGCATTTTATTATTAGATATTAATAGGATCCCTATAAAGTATATTCTTTACTCGTCGTTATTCTCTACTAATAGTTAATTAAAGACTATTTTGCACATCCCATTCAAGATTTTCTAAGGTTTATTGACATTAAAGACTGTATATAATGACTATTTTGCACATCCCTTTCAAGATTTCAAGATTTTCTAAGGTTTATTGACATATCATATTATACACAACTACGGTGTAGTTATGCAATGAATGAAAAACTTGGGTCGCAGGTTCCTCAACAGTGCATTACAAGACATCTATCAATATGTGTGTACCTCCACTATTACATTGTCATATTCTGCACATTTCTTATACTATCTACATACATCTTATAAGAGTATAATACATATGTATAATATCAGTTAAAATAAGTGCTTAAACATAGTTAACATTGCAGGAAAGCAATATATTAGACGTTAAGTACTTTGTCAGGCTTAATATTTATCTGTATATACAAATTTCACTGTGTGTGCTGTGTGCTCTGCATGTGTGACCATCAAAGAGGGGTTCATCCCTCCATATTCATCTTCTATACCCCCAAAGCTTTTTTCTTATTCAAAAGAAGACCTTAACCTAAAGTATTCTTTAATGTTTAAATAACGCCTTATTAGTTTGTCTGTTTTGCACATCCTCCTATTAATATCTAATAATAAAATAATAAAATGCAATAACGTGCTTTAACCAGTAGGTGTCCCTTTCTATCAGCTGTGCACCGTTATGGCGTAAATACAGCCTATCTACCAATTGGATCAAATATAAAAGTCAGCCGAATTAGTGTTGATACTGCAAGGAGACGTATTGTGTGAAAAGAAATGTAAGATGATGTTTAATTGCTTATATATTTAAGATCCACGTCAAGAAAAGCAAGCACACTCGGAATAATGTATTATTGAATTTCTTTTAAATGTTTTCGGATTTCACATCGCATAAACACCAAATCCCAGCGTGCATAGCGGAATATCAGTATGAGAAAAACGGCATCATCTGTCCTTTGACCCTCACATCGTACAAGGAAAAACTTCCAGAGAAAAACCCACAGTTAATATACACACATTCCTTCACATTTAAATTTAAATTTACATTAAAGTATTTCGTGAGGCCTTCTAACATGTTTTTAAATATAACTACGGTTGTAGTTGAAGAGTTTGTAAATTAACATGAACCGAAGCTGTTGCCTGTTGCAATATACAGTCTATGATTGCTACAGAGGATTGTGGGTAATGTAATGTCTTCGGCCATCCAAAACTCATAGAAAATGACTTGTTTCTCAGAATTGAAGGGGAAAACGTGACAAAAGCATTGTACACACACTAAAACCTATCAATGTCGTTTAATTAACAAGGATAATCTGGTGTTTTTGAGTTGATGAGTAGAGGAGATATCACTGTCAAATCAATCGACAGTAAGGGGAATACTTACTTCCGGGTGTACAATTCTCCGTTATCCAATGGGAATGGACGCTCACATTGCCTTTAACAGCCTCCGACACAAACGAATGCCATGCTTCCATGAGCGTCAAATCCCGCCGCAGATGGGAATACATTGCAATCAGTTGAAAGCTATTTGCGTCTGTTTATGAAGCTGAAGGAGCCTAGGAGCGTCCCAACTGCACGCCTCGGGACCCTGACCAAGCGTCGCTCCTGGACGTTTATGGAGTGAGACTGTGTTGCTCTGGCTGGTTTCAAGAACTTGACTCTAATGGAAGTCTTACAGTCCAGCTTTTAAAAAAATGGCAGGTATTCAAGATAAAAAAAACACGTTTGATAACCAAAAGTTGATGTAGACCATGGATATTCTGTTTACATTAATTCTATAGGTTCCTCTATGGTAACTACAGGTTTAACTCCAAGTAAACAAGTAGTTGTATGAAGTTTCCTTCATCTTGAAACTCCAGTTAACAATACAGCACAATAAATGTGTACATCCGATGAAGAATACACATTGTCTTGATACATTTCTCGTGAAAGATAAACTGTTTTGCCCTTTCAAAAATGTTTTACTAGTATGCAATAGCTTAAGAGACCTAAAAGACTGATAAAGGAATAATCATCTAAATTGAATGGTTTAATCGATCCTGGCTGCACTGATGAAACTCACACACCTCTCACAACCTTTTCCCCTGCAGCTAATTATAAGACAAGATAATGATGTGATACAGCCTCCTTACTCAAACCAGGCGGATGTACATGTGTATGACTTACACAAGTATCATGAATGCATACTGTGAAACATATATGCACCGGATACAACTTGAATTGACACTGAGTAAATAGTCTGAGTTAAAATAAAGACCGCACTGTACCATCAGTTTGGTCTTCATGTCCTGCACAATTCCATATTCATGTGTCCATCTGGTGTCAATTTCGGGACAGTGTGACAGGGGCTTAAAGGATTCATTTATTTCCATTTCTCTTATGACTTTTCTTTTTTTATTCAGGGTCTTGCAGAAGAACATTGTGGCGAGGTGAATGGATCTAGTTGCTGATCTAGAAACACCCTCTGCTTGAGAAACATAATGAAAAAAACCAATCATAGTTATCCAACACCCTTATTAATATTTCAACCCACTGAGCTTAAACATTAGAAATGATAAATCCAGGCCCATGCTTCGCAGATTATACCATAGTGTGTCTTCATGACTGCCTTTATGCTGGTATAGTGATGTTAGAAAAAAACGCCGTAATGGGTGTTCTACCTCTAAACATGCTTGTTGGGTTTTTGTTGGTGTTGAATTGCTGCTGTTATGCATTCATGCTACTGGGAACCAACACGTTCTCACTCCCAACCCGTCACATGTTGACGGTCGGTCAGGGCCCCTCCCCGTCACTCTATTACGGACATGGTACCCCTTGAGAGTCAGTTTTCAACGGGCAGGGCGTCCCATTGACTTGCATAGAGCTCCCTGAACGTTGGTAATAGACAAGTTGGGATCGCGGCAAAATGCTCTCCGCAGATCCATTCTCACAGCGTTTATCAACCTTTTTCTTACTCAATATCAAGCCACACTTATTTTTTTTACTTCTTTATTTTAATTGAATAATGTACGACTTTTGTTGCCATCAGTTAGGGGGAGAGTAGGGGCTCAGAATACTGAAATCTGTATTGTTTCATCGTTTTTTCCTTCTAATTTTGTATTATTTTCTAAACCACACACTGTTATTTACTCAACAATAACACATAATTATCCTTGTGTGTATTTATTTGTTTGATTAATAAACACAAGTTGGAGTCCGTCAGGACCGAGGGTCGGAGCAGCTCATAGTAGTTGCTTTAGAGAATTTTACACCCGGAAGTAAGTATTCTCTCCGCTTCGCTTGACAAACCCAGTGATAGTCCTCAAGCTCTGTGATTGGATGTTTGAGTGTGCGCCGAGGGTTACGCCGAGCGTCAAACAGCACTTTGAAATGGGATGGAACCACGACAGACTGTCCAAAACTGGATTTGAACGGGTCCACCCTGTCCCCCCCCTCCCCCACCCCGTCCCCAGAACTACACATGCTGTCTATTGTGTGTTTCGCAACACGTTCTATGGCACGTCTCTGCTGGGAATTGTAGTTTTAAATGACGTTTTCATATTTCCCATAATAAGACGTTGCCAGTATTAAACTGTGTACATCCCTGGAGGTTTAGGGGATAGGAAGCACTCAAATTTAAAACTTATAATTAATAAATGGGTGAAAATTGCTTGTGCCCATAATGGGCAGCATTCATATATACCCA
Organism: Trematomus bernacchii; assembly: GCF_902827165.1. Lineage (NCBI taxonomy): Eukaryota > Metazoa > Chordata > Actinopteri > Perciformes > Nototheniidae > Trematomus > Trematomus bernacchii. Next base: position 11,055,569 of record NW_022987648.1, on the reverse strand, counting down.
CATGACAGCTAAGGTCAGAAGAGCTTTATTTAACAACTGGTCTTATGTCTGTGACCCCTCCTGTTGTAAATTGATAAGCCTGAAACATGCACTTGTCAAGGTTCAGAGGCACATTTTGCAAATATGGCAGTAGCCATCGATCATCTTAAGATAAGATATACTTTATTGATCCCAAGTTGGAAACATTTGCGTTACATCAGCATGTGTAACAGTTGTAAATATGCAGTGGTGTTTATTTGTAAATCATTTAGTATAATCACACAAATTCTGTGTTTTATATTTAATAATTCTGTGTTCTTTATTTATTGAATGTTCAATACCTGACAAGGTCGGAGATGAACAACTTGGGTCGCAGGTTCCTCAACAGTGCATTACAAGACATCTATCAATATGTGTGTATACCTCCACCATTAAACTGTCGTATTCTGCACATTTCTTATACTATCTACATACTGTACATCTTATAAGAGTATAATACATATGTATAATATCAGATAAAATAAGTGCTTAAACATACAGTAGTTAACATTGCAGGAAAGCAATATATTAGTACTTTGTCAGGCTTAATATTTATACCCCCAAAGCTTTTTTCTTATTCAAAATAAGACCTTAACCTAAAGTATTCTTTAATGTTTAAATAAAGCCTTATTAGTTTGTCTGTCTGTGTCTCCTATTAATATCTAATAATAAAAATAATACATTTCAATAACGTGCTTTAACCACCAGGTGTCCCTTTCTATCAGCTTTGCACCGTTATGGTGTAAATCAGGGGTAGCCAACGCGGTGCTTCCCCCCTGCGGCACTTAGTCGTCCGCAGGGGGGAAATTGGTCGCCCGCGTGCATGTTCTAAAAATAGCACAAGTCACCATGGAGCTCCGTCTAAAAAAAATATTGAATACATTTTTATTTTAAAATGACAATATTGAATATAACATTTTAAAAGCACACATTTTTTATGTACATATGTAAGTGAAATGGAGATTTGGTGTGTGAAATTGAACTCTGACCCCAGATAGGTTCAGAGCGGTTCAGAGTTGAACTCCACGCACCAAATCTCCGTTCCACCTTTAGCTGAGACAAGCTAGCGTGAGCAGCTACGATGGTACGCTAGCTGCGGGTTTTACCCTAAACATGGCAGAGAAGCGAAAGAAAAGGTACTGTTTTCAAGACGTTTGGGAGGAAGAATTATTTTTTACAACAGTGAAAGAAAAGTGTGTATGTCTCATTTGCGGGGCGACTGTGGCGATCGCAAAGCGGCACAATGTGGAGAGACACTTTGATACGTGTCACAAAAGCTACAATGCTAACTACCCACCTGGCAGCGCACTACGGGCAGAAAAAGCCTGTGAGTTAAAGGCAGCTTTGGGGAAGCAGCAGTCTTTTTTCACGAGGCCGGTGAAAAAGTCACAAAAAGCAACGGAAGCCTCATTTAGAGCTGCTCATTTTTTGGTAAAGCACAAGAAAGCCTTTTCGGACGGAGAGGTCTTGAAAGGGGCAATGATGGTTATTGCAAACACTGTGTTCAGTGACGAGAAGAATGGTTCCGATGTCATCTCCACTCTCTCCGATGTCCAGCTGGGAGCAAGTACGATCGTTAGAAGAGTGTCGGCTATGTGCGGGAACTTGACAGAGCAGCTGGACCGGGATCTGGCTACATGCCGGTGGTTTAGCGTCCAGTGCGACGAGTCCGTGGACAGAAGCAGTACAGCACAGCTGATGATGTTTATCCGAATGGTGTTTGATGATTTCTCCACAAAAGAAGAACTCTTGACACTACTGCCCCTAAAGATAACAACGAGGGGAGTTGACGTTTACACCGCGGTCAAGAGCTTCTTCGTGGAGAAGAAGGTACCATTAGAAAAGCTGGTGTCGGTGACTACAGACGGGGCTCCCGCAATGACGGGCCGACATGCAGGCTTCATTGCGCAATGCAAAGGTGACTCCGACTTCCCATCATTTCTACATTACCACTGCATCATTCACCAGCAGGCATTATGTGCAAAAGTGACCGGCTTTAATCATGTGATGACCCCTGTCGTGAAAATCATAAACAGCATCCGCTCCAAAGCCAAACAACACAGGACATTCAAAGTGCTGTTAGAGGAGCTGTCAGCTGAATATGGTGACCTGTTATTGCACACAGAAATCCGATGGCTCAGCAGGGGAAAAGTATTGCAGCGTTTTTTGTCACTTTTGGGTGAAATCAAAGTATTCTTGCAATCCAAAGGGGAAGACGCCTCACTGCTTGAGGACACCGAGTGGATACTTGACCTTGGACTTTTAACAGACATCACTGGGAAACTGAACCATTTGAACTGTGAACTGCAAGGCAAAGGCAAGACTGTTGCTGACATGATAAGTGCTGTAAATGCATTTAAAGCTATGATGAGCATATTCTCTGTGCATTTACAGGGAAAGAAAGTGTTGCACTTTCCCTCTGTGCAGTCAGTGCTGCATGACAATGCTTCTGCATCTGGGGCTTTCCACAAAGCTGCAGAAAAGTACTCTCAAGTCATAAACAGACTTGGTCAAGAGTTTGAAAATAGGTTTTGTGACTTTGGTCAACTTGAGCCATGTGTGTCATTCATTTCAAATCCTTTCATGCAAGTGGACCTGACATGCATTGCTGAGCAACTAAGTGCAACCTTCAACGTGGATGCTGGACAGGTGGAGATTGAAATCCTAACGTTGCAAAATGACCTCCACCTCAAAGCCCATCAGGATGCACCAAACCTTTGGTGCCTTGTGGACACAGAAAAGTACAAAGGTGTATGCACAGCAGCTATGAAAGTTGCCTGCCTTTTTGGTTCAACCTATCTTTGTGAGTCAGCCTTTTCAGACATGAACTTCATCAAGAACAAACACAGAACACGCCTTACTGATGCAAATCTACAAGATTTACTCAGAGTTGCAGTGTCAAATTATACCCCAGATTACAGTACACTAGTGGACAGCATGCAATGCCAGACTTCCCACTAATACAGTAGAAGGCAAAGAAAGAGATAACAGATGTTTTCAGTGAAACACCATGGCAACGGTAAACTCAAATGTTGTCCAAAAAAAGTGTAAAAAATGTGCTGTTTTGTTAAAGATTCTACAGATTTAGTGATTAATAAAAATATGATCTGATTGAGTTGATGTTCTTTTTTAAACTTTACATAATAATATTATATATTATGATTATAATAAATAAATAATATTGTATGTTTAAATATATCTATGTTTCCTACCATGGTAAATCATTGTTAATAATTATTTCGAGGAATAATTAACATTAACATGTGATCAGACAGTCCTTCACATATAGTAAATTAATATTTATTCTGATTATTATTAATAATTATATTATCATTAAAGGTGAAACGTGCAATTATGTTATTTAGGAAGTTTGTATCAAACAAGTAGCCCTTCGTATTACTCAGTACCCTTGAAGTAGCCCTCGGTGACAAAAAGGTTGGTGACCCCTGGTGTAAATATACCAATATACCGATTGGATCAAATATAAAAGTCAGCCGAATTAGTATTGATACTGCAAGGAGACTTATATTGTGAAGAAAAATTGAAGATTTTGTTTAATTGCTGATATATTTAAGATCCACGTCACATATTCAGTTTAGGCGGCAGTTCTTCCTATTTGTCTAGAAGTCTTCTCATCAGGGTTCTATAAATAGCGAACTACGGCAGATATGTAATATTTAATGCAGCCGAACCGTGTATTACAATGCCGTTATGTGATGACCTCCAAAGAGAAAAGCAAGCAAACTCGGAATAATGTATTATTTAATTTTTGTATACAGTCTATGGTTGCTACAGAGGATTGTGGGTAATGTAATGTCTTCGGCCATCCAAAACTCACAGAAAACGACTTGTTTCTCAGAATTGAAGGGGAAAACGTGACAAAAGCATTGTACACACACTAAAAACCTATCAATGTCGTTTAATTAACAAGGATAATCTGGTGTTTTTGAGTTGATGAGTAGTGGAGATATCACTGTCAAATCAATCGACAGTAAGGGGAATACTTACTTCCGGGTGTACAATTCTCCATTATCCAATGGGAATGGACGCTCACATTGCCTTTAACAGCCTCCGACACAAACGAATGCCGTGCTTCCATGAGCGTCAAATCCCGCGGCAGATGGGAATACATTGCAATCAAAGTAAATGGTAAGCTTATAAACACTCCAGGCGATGTAGCTGAAGTTTTAAATCACTATTTTATTGATTCTGTTGCTAACATTGCACAGTGTTTTTCTCCTGACTGCACAAGTAATTGTCAAATTGATACAATGGAGCCAGCTTTCAGCTTAAGAAACACAACTGAAGCAGAAGTTAAAAGAGTAATTAAATCCCTTAAACCATCTAAAGCAAAGGATATATTTGGTATGGATGCAGTTATGCTCAAAGACCTCAGTACAACTCTTTCTCATCCTATTGCCAATATCATCAACCTCTCTTTCTGTCAAGGAATGTTTCCAAATGTTTGGAAGCCGGCTGTAGTTATCCCAATCTTTAAAGGTGGAGACTCAATGTCTACCAATAACTACAGGCCAATCAGTATCCTTCCTACAGTATCAAAAGTTGTTGAAAAACTTGTAGCTGAACAAATTATGAACCATCTGAATAACAGTGCTTTTTCTCTGCATCCAATGCAATTTGGCTTTAGGGCCAAATACTCTACAGAAACAGCCAACTGTTTTTTCACAGAACAAATAAAATCCAAAATGGATAAAGGTGGTGTTGTAGGAGCAGTATTTCTCGACTTAAAGAAGGCCTTTGACACTGTTAATCACAAACAACTCATATCTAAGCTATCCAGCATTAACTTCTCCACACAAACACTTAAATGGATAGAATCATATTTGTTCAACCGTTCTCAGTATGTCAGAGTACAGAATAATCAATCATCTAACCTCCAGCTGTCCACAGGTGTCCCACAAGGGTCAATTCTGGGTCCATTGTTATTTTCATTGTACATAAACGACTTACCATCGATATGTCCTGACACAAACATCCAAATGTATGCTGATGATACTGTAATTTATGTTCACGGAGGCAGTCTGACACAAGTGGCTAATGAACTGACGAACAAGATGGTTCATGTAACAGCTTGGTTGGAGCAATGCTGTCTGCAACTAAATGTCAGTAAAACTGTATGTATGTTCTTCACCAAAACCAAGTCCTCCTGCGTTGAGCCAGATGTGTTTGTGTCCGGGGAGAGGCTACAGGTGGTCTCACAGTACAAATACCTGGGGGTCTTAATTGATTCAAGACTCAATTTTAAGGCTCAGGTGAAAAAGGTTTGCAACAGGGTCAAATTCAGTCTGTCAAATTTGAGGTTTACCAGGGACTGCATGTCAACAGAGGCGGCTCTGATGTAAATGCACTCTATGGTTCTATCTCACATCACATACTGCTTAACAACCTGGTCACATGCCTGTACAACCACTCTTAAACCCCTGGAATCATTATACAAACAAACACTTAAAATAGTAGATAAGAAATCAGTTTATTCTCATCATTGCCCAATACTCACAAAATATATCTTGTTGAGCTGGGAAAATGTAATGAGATATGCAAATGCTTGCCTCATGTACAAAATAATACACGGCCTTACCTCACCTCCGCTAAGACATTTTATCACCATACGCACACCTGTAACTAGGTCAACAAGAGCTGCAACAAGAGGAGACTGCATTGTTCCATTAAGGAAGAGTTCATTCAGCCAATCTTCTTTTTCTTTTGAAGCTGCACAACAGTGGAACTCAATCCCAGTAAAGATTAGAGAACAAAACACCTGCAGTTTATTTAAATCTAACTTAAAAACATGGTTAGTGGAAAATCAGGTCTGTCAACACTGACACAATCTGCACTTTACAACGCTCTGTTTGTACATGTGCCTTGACCTGTTGCTATCTGTCTGCTTTGTGAATATGTATTTTAGTTTTGTTTTTATATATGCTTTTATCATAATATAAGCATCTATGTTGAATGTTGTTTTAATGATTACATTTACCTGCATTTGAAGTTTTTTTTTTTTAGGATGACTATCAACATCTGTCCAGGGACTACAGATGAAAAATAGCCTGTTAGCTAACTCTGGCGCATTTACAGTAATGTCAATCAATGTGCACTGTCCCTGTCAAATTAATTAATTAATTGATTAAAAATCAGTTGAAAGCTATTTGCGTCTGTTTATGAAGCTGAAGGAGCCTAGGAGCGTCCCAACTGCACGCCTCGGGTCCCTGACCAAGCGTCGCTCCTGGACGTTTATGGAGTGAGAGTGTGTTGGCATATCATGTATTTTGTTTTTGCTATGTTTGTAAAATGTGATTTTCTTAAATGTTTTATGTGAGGGACTGCGGATGGAAATTAGCTCAAAGCTAAATCTGGCACTGTTACGCTTGACACATTTTAATGTTTTAAGTTTTCATTACTGTGCATTGTCCCTGCCAAATAAACGCCAGCAGTTCCCTATAATGACCTTACTCATTCATTATTCATCCCAGTCAAGCAATTTTGGTGCCTAACCCCATGTTTTGGTGATCTAGAAATCCAATTAGCACATTAAACTATAGTGAAGAGATAACAAGTACAATTATATATTAAAACGATTACCCCCGTCTTTACCATGAGTCGTCAGAGGGTTCCTGTGCATAAGACCTAGTAGCAACATGGACTTGTATTGCCCATTGTTACTTCAACTTCATGTGTTTACATGCATATTTATTTGTTTAATTGTAAAATGGTGCAACTGTCAGACAAATCTAATTTCCCCCTGGGATAAAGTTTTCCTGTTTTTGATTATTCAGTCAATGGGTCACTTAGGCTTTTAGCGTGTTCCTGCAACCTGAATTCTATTTTACAATTATTTTCTTCTTCATTGAACTCCATGGCACGTTCTGAATTACCCAAACAATCCTGAGAGCACAGCAGCACTGTGGCTGCCACAAGACCAGTGTAGACGACCAGGGATTACTGTACATTACAGTATGCAGAAAGTTAAATGTACTGTTTTCTATTCCCGGGAAGAAGAAACAACGTTGCACATCTGCAACTGAAACTGCCGTAGCTTGATCACATATTTGTTAAGCACAGGTCTTTGATGAGCACCCCATAATCAGTCTGAAGCAGACACTCATTATTATACATCTTGCAGAGCCCAGTTCTATGAGACTATGTTTGAGAGTGTGATGACATGCCTGCACAGGGGTCTGGCTATTGCAAACCCTTTGCTGTAACGATTCCCCACAGAACACAAAACAAAAAAACATGATGGCATATTGTGGGTATAAGACAAATAGTACAGCGGATAAGCTCTCATATTATAACAATTGTGCATTTTATGAGAAAAGCATGACATTTCTAGCATAGTTAGTGCATACCATAAGGTTTATTTTCAGATGTGGAGGGAAGTCAGATTTGACCTGTGAGGACCGTGAGAGGTCAAATCCAAGATGGCCACCAGTCTCTTGGGTCAAATGTTCAAACACGCTTAATTTTGGAACCAAACATTGTAGAAAAACATTTAAGGTGTCATATCCAACTAAATTATGGATGCCCAATCATTTGGTGATACTTTTTGAGGTTGCCAGAATTCAAGAAAATGCATTTAGGTGAAGATAAAGGTAGAAATTGACAAAAAATAAGCTGTCAATCAGTTGAAATTTGCAAAATTGCAAATTATTTATCGTGTGTGTGTGTGTGTGTGTGTGATATCAACTTATCATCAGCTAGATACATGACATCAAAGTAACAGTCAAATCCAAGATGGCCACCAGTCCTCTGTGTTTAATGTCCACGTTTTTTTAAATGTTGGAACCAAACGATGTAGAAAATAATGTGTCATTTAATGTGTCATTTCCACCTAAATTGGGGATGCCCATTCATCTGATGATACTTTTGAGATCGCCAGAAGTAAAGACAATTAATTTAGATCAAGGACAAGGTCAAATTACATTAAAAACTTTTGGATTCGACCTATGCAATATAGTGAAATGTGCTTCAATTTTGAAACTATAGGGATAATAATACAAAATAATAGACCCATGGTGCTAGTCTATTTTAATGATGATGATAATAATAATACAGATCTAAATCTAACAGTCTCCAGAACAGAAACATAGTGCAGTGCACTTCAGTGCAGCTTTGGCACACTTGCATCGTCCAGTGCACCCTTTCTGGCAGCGACAGTGGATCAATTCATGGCACGATTTTGATGCTTCAGGTAGAGTGGTCCAAAGTGGCTGCCACCCAGTTGTTTCCTCTGTCCAGCCCCAGTCAGACGGCTCTGGCATCTTTGGATCCAGGACCAATGCCTGGTTCCAACAGTTGGCCTGGTAGCAAGTGCGCTTGATGTGCTGCTTCAGTGCTGCCTGGGTTGGAGGAATGTTCTCTAGAGATCTAGACTTCTGTGTGAAGAGCTGTTTCCTGGCATCATTCACCTCCATGCTCTCACTGGTTCGGTCGTACATCAGCACCACAAATCGCTCCAGCAGTAACATTGATCCTTCACTGACCTCACTTGGCATGCATAGGAGTTCATTGAAAGCACCAGTCACCTCTGGGAAAGACTTCCACGTTTCCCAGGCAGTCTTCTTCCCTCTGCCAGCGAAGGCAGAGACGGTGTCACACCCGGTGAAAGCGTGAAGGACTGGGAGAGTCAGACACTTTGTTGGATTCATTGTGGCAACAATTTCATGAACAGCTATGTAGTGAAAGCTTGATCCAACACCAAAGGCAACCCACAGCTCATCAGGAGCTATTTTGCTGAATGAAGCCACAGCCAGTACCACCACATCGGTATCAACTGTACGTATGGTCACCTTCTTACACCCCTTTTGCACAGCATCTGCCACATGCAGAAGTAGACGAGTGTCGGCCTCCTCTTGAGAACACGGGGCAAGGCAGGCTAAGTAAGACTCAGCAGGAGAGCAGAGGACTCCACTTCCATCTGTTGCATACAGTTCCTTGCCCTCTGCGAGAGGAAGATGAACAACTCTGCGAGACAGGAAAGCAAACAAGTCGGTTTTGTTCTCATCGCATCGAAGAAAGTCCTTCCAGTTCTTTGGCATCACAGTAGAAGGAGCCACCCTTTTCCTGATGCCCTTTCCCCTCTTTTGTCTGGTTGAGGCTTTCAGGCTGGCAGGTAGGTATACATCCCAGACAAGGTCAATGCGGCTGCTTTTCTCAAGTTGAGCAGAGATGTATGGTGCAAACACTCTATCTCCATACTCTTGAAATGTTCTTGATGTTCCAGGATTTAACATTTGAACCACAGCTGCACCATCGAAAATTGTTGCATCAGCCATAGGTACACTACTGTTTTCAAGCAGATCTGATTCAAGGCAGCGAAGTAGATCTGCTTTAACCCCAATCCGAATTTTGCCTCCAGTTGACAGAGCTGGTGGGGATCCCTGGTTTTCATGGGAGAAGAAATTGTCGATGTCTCCATCTCGTGTTTGACAGGAGATGAACAGCCTCGAAAAGAGACCACAGTCACTCTTCAGTGCTGCAAGCTGTGCCTTTTGTTTCGACTTCATCTTGACCGGTGGCCTACTGAACAGTGGCAACTTGTTCTTTGGAAGTGTTTGTGTGACAGGTGTTGTACACTGTTCTAGCCTCTCTTTCACAAACGTGGTGTACTGCTCCTCACCAAGGGTCTCGATCCTTCTCACAGTTTCAGCCACTTTGATGTCCATGATGTCCCTTGTGTCAATGACTAGTAAATCTTGGCTGTGTTCTAGGAATGGATTTCCCATCTCTTCCAGCACTGTCACAAGTGCTTTAACTTCCTTCAGAAATGCTGCTTGTACGCCAGGTTGCTGGTCGTGATGACGGTGCCCAGTGTCACTAGCACTATGCTGTTGCTCAAACTCTGTAGTGATCCTGGACATTTCTGGCCCTGCTACCATCCAGCGTCTAAGTGCTCCTGGATTGCCAGTCAGTCCAATAGCCCCACCAGAACCTTTCACCATTGCATTGTTCTGCTCATGGCACTGGTCGAGTGCCATGGCAGAGAACTTGTTGCTGGTTTTGTGCACCACAAAATGTCCAGACTTGAATTCTGCTAGGACATGTGGATGTTTTTCAGCGAGAGTCATCATGTCACGGATGTGTACGGAAAGCCATCTGGAGTAGTGTGTGTGATCTAGGGCAAACATCCAGGGCATGATCTGTGTCAGGGATTCCACGTACAGCTGGAAGTTACCTTCACGAAGTGACCTGATGTACCGCAGCAAGAGAAGCTCCAATGACAGGGTCTTTAGCCAGTAGTCAAAGTGGACACTGGCCTTTGCTCGCTGTATGCACCACTCCTCAAAAGGCGGACTATCAGGTTGCATGGCATTAGAGTCATCAGGTGTGCAGTCTTCACTGTAAGCTTGTTGGAGGAGTGTATAAAGGCTTGCAGCTGTGAGCTGGTGCGCATGGCGGGTCTTGGTGACATGGCTGGCATGTATGAAGGAATTTGCTGTTCCGGAACTTGCAATGTCAGCCTGTACCAGGGTGTTCGTCCAGCCACTGTCTTCCAGCCAGTCTCCCAGCAACTTCAACATGGCCATCTCAATGTGTAGACCACCGAACATGATCACAAAGTGATCCTCTCCATAAGTGGCTGGCCAGGTCCACTGGACTTCCTTAGCAAGAGCATACAGTGGTTGGTCAGCTGCAAGGACAGGAATCTGACCAGGGTTCACGTGCTGAACTGCTGCCTTGACGATGTCCATGGAGTGACGTATCATTGCCACTGAGTGTGCATTGTCAAGAAACAGAGGCAATAGTGCGGTTATTGCTGCAGGTGGGATGACAGCTTGGTGCGCATCAGCGTGGTAGGCAGACCACGATATCCAGCCATCCATGGTAGACTTTTCAACAGCTGTCTTGACTTTGCTGAGCCATGCATACATATCTTCTTTGGCAGCTGCAGCAGTCAGGAGGTTGGGAGGTCTCACAGGACCTTGTACAGCCGGTGCACTGAAGACCTTTGTCTTGAGGGCTGCTGGTGGCACAAATGTGTAGGCTGATGGCAGAGGTGTCACTGACTTGGTGGAAGAGCCACCCTGACCAATCACTAGGACACCACGATCAGCTCCACCATGTGTGTGTGACGGATGCTGCATAAGTGAGATTCCGGTGCCGTGGAAGGAATCTTTGGCTGTTGCAGAACTTGGATTGTGGTCGATGTTGTCCACAGCTCCTGTTGTGAACAGTCCATGACGTAGCTTTGGTGGGCACACTACATCTTCCACCCTAAAGCTCTGGCAGACACCATTGGCAATGTCTGATGTGAGTTGCAACAGCCTGTCATAGGAAACACACAATCCCAGATTGAACAGTGTGTCAACCAGCCTTCTACTTCGTGTTACTGCATGGATCTTGAGGGACAGATAGAGTGGGAGTGGAGTTTCTTGGCTGCGGCTATGACGTGCTGAGCTTGGTGAATCCACGTTTCGTGCGTGCTTCACACTATTGAACACCATTAATTGGGAGATTGTTAGGGCAGGTTTTGTGGTGGCTGTGTGGACCAGCTGAGTTTGATGCTTGATGTTTGCCCCATCGAGTATCATGTTGACTAGAGCCAAGAGGGATGGTGGCACAGCCTCCTGCTGACAGTTTGCCTTGAATGACCCATCAAAGGAGAAACCTGACTCAAACATCTCTTTGCGCACCACCTGTACTGCTCGCATTAAGTGCATGGCATCACTGTCATGATGACATGCCATCATGAGGGCTGGTCCAATGTCCTTCTCAAAACTCAGAAGTGTGTCTCTTCCCTGTGAATGTGCCCTCAGATGAGGAAGCGCAGAAATCAGTCGGTTTTTCAGTCTGGTGGTGTGAATTCGTTTCTCTACAGTCAGACCATTTCATTTCATTTCATTTCAAACCAAGTTGCTCCAGTCTGATCTTGTACAGCTGAGCGATGTCTGTCAGTTTAAAGACAGGAGCACTGTCTTCATCACTCTTCATGTCTTCCAAGTATGCCACTAGCTTAGCAAAGGCTATACCATGCAGGCAAGAATCATCTCCTTCATTGCCTTTGGGTGCAGCCTGCCTGGCTCTGTTGTACAGTGAACGCAGACAGTGGTGATGGTACTTGGCCTCAATGGCAATCATGTCTCCTGCTGCAAGCTTGGCCAACAGAGCAGTGTCCTCAAGTTCAAGGGCACACTTCCGCACATTTGTGTCAATGTTGTAGGTTGATGAATTATGTAAGTCTGCAGAACCAGCAGGCTCATTGCAGAAGAAACAAGTAGGCTCTGTGGACTGTGGATGGCTGTGAGCAGAACGTGTGTGCACAGTAGAGGTACTTTGTTGTTGTCCTGTAGTTAATTCTCTAGGACTTTGTTCGTCAAATGCCTTTTTGTTGAATTTTAGCTGACATTTCTTGTGCCACTCAGCCCTGTGTGCCTTCAGAGTGTATTCTATGCCATTCACGTCATCCAATCGCTCCAGGTTGAGGTCCATTGGCATGTGCTGAAGGGTGTGGAATCGGAGAATGTCTTCTGCCAGGGATGCATAGCCACTATCAATGGGCTGTTTCGTTGATCTGAATGGACACTGTAAAGATTCATCTGTAACTACTTGACAGAGGACACAAATGTTCCAGTTAGTGCTGGGGGGTGGCTTGGATTGCTTGGATGTAGAGGGCTGGGTCGGGTCGGGTCTATCAGGATGTGACGCTTCGACATGGTTATGACAAAATCACCACTGCAGGAGAGAGGATTCTGAAACACAAATAACACAATATTAGTACCATACCACATTACATCTAGGGTATTTTCTTAACCCTCCCGTTGTCCTCGGGTCAATTAACCCGCCACTGTGTTTAACAGCAGAGAAAAATCCCCTAAATTATATTTTGTCTTGAAAATGTAAACTTGAAATTTGATGACTTTTCCTAGATTGTCAGTTCTGCCCGCCAAAGAAGGACTGTAAATCACATACCGTGTGCTGCAGGTGGAATAAATATATCTGCAAAGGCTGTGCACTTGCATACTGCCCTACATGTGCTACTTAGTTGACTGAGTTATGTTGTTTGGTTCACATGTTCACATTTTTGTTTTGTATATTTTATTACATTGTTTACTGGCCAAAAAAAAACTAACTTATTGGGTAAAAAAAAAAATGCATTCAAAACTACTTTTTGCACACTTCTGCTACTTTCTTAGGCTATTATATGGAAATACTATACAAATATTGCTTACCACCAAACAGTACAAAATAATACAATTGACAGTGTCATAGAAACGAGTGGTGTCTCCTGAATAAATGCTGTCTTTCTGCCATGTGAAGAGGGAAAACTCAAGTATTCACAGAATTTGTGGTCAATGAAAGTCATTTCTTCAGGCAAAATAGAATTGATGTTTAACATTTAATTATGCTGCTTTATATTGGGGGTTTAGTGAAGGCGGGTCATTTTGACCCGGAGGACATGGGTGTATACAGAACATGAGGACATCACAATGGTTAAGTGAGGTGGATAACCACGACAATTAGCTAGCTAGCATTATACTATACCTTTTCACCTGAATTCAAAATGATGAGTATGATGACTGGTTTTGCTGATGCCTGCTGGTTGGACTGCAGTATGCTGCTTGGGTGTCAGGAAGCGTTACCATGCAGCCGCATAGCAACGGGTGAGTGGGGCCAACCGCTGCCCACCCAATCAACCACTGAATGTTCATTTACAAATTTCAACTGATTGACAGCTTATTTTTTGGTAAATGTCTACCTTGTCCTTGTCCAATTCAAATGACACCTTAAATTATTTTCTACATCGTTTGGTTCCAAAATTAAAAAAGACGTGGACATTAAACACAGCGGACTGGCGGCCATCTTGGATTTGACTGTTACTTTGATGTCATTTATCTAGCTGATGATACGTTGATATCATTGGTAAGGCGGGACCATAAGCTACATATAATTATCCAGGATTTATTTACCTGTATGGCTCAAGAAAACATAGAACTCTACAGAGAATGCATCTATACCCAGTTAGTTGAAGCATGGATATACACAATACATAACTGTGCCACATCTGCCACCAACACACACACACACACACACACACACACACACACACACACACACACACACACACACACACACACACACACACACACACACACACACACACACACACACACCCACACCCCCACACACACACACACACATAACCCCCACACCCCACACACACACACACACACACACACACACACACACACACACACACACACACACGATAAATAATTTTCAACTGATTGACAGCTTATTTTTGGTCAATTTCTACCTTTATCTTCACCTAAATGCATTTTCGTGAATTCTGGCGATCCCAAAAGTATCACCAAATGATTGGGCATCCCTAATTTAGTTGGATATGACACCTTAAATGTTTTTCTACAATGTTTGGTTCCAAAATTAAGCGTGTTTGAACATTTGACCCAAGAGACTGGCGGCCATCTTGGATTTGACCTCTCACGGTCCTCACAGGTCAAATCTGACTTCCCTCCACATCTGAAAATAAACCTTATGGTATGCACTAACTATGCTAGAAATGTCATGCTTTTCTCATAAAATGCACAATTGTTGTGCTTATCCGCTGTACTAAAAATCTGACATGTTATCTAAAGCAGCACGGTTTTCAACAAAACACGAGCCCTGCTATAGGCTTTAATTGCCACATTGTTGCAATGCTTCCAACCAGAACCTTCTAAATGTTGCAAAGCAATGTATGTGATACAATATCCTTTATCGTCCCCAGTAAGGTAATGTGTCTTGTTAACACTGTTTGGCCCCCCTAACCCTAACCCTCATAGAGTTGTGCAGTGACGCGTCCTAAAACCCGGAAGTGAGTTAGCATTTTACCACTACCGGTTCCCTCGTCTCAGAGCCAATGGGATTTCTCCATAGGATTTTGGAAAATAGCTCGAAATAAGGTCTGTGGTTGACAGAAATTTAAGAGACGGATCATGTTTTGTTCTACGACATTAAATACATCAGCAGTGACCCCACTGGTGATTTTTGAAGAGTTTACGTGTCTGAAAAACGATGGTTGTTAACAAGTGGCTGAATAGGACTACAGAAGTTGTAGAGGCCGTTGTACGTCATTACGCCGAACATGTAAACACTCCCGCTAAGTTTGTTTGTCCCTGTTCTGCTTGAAAGCAAGTACCTGCACTCTTGCAAACTGTTAAAACAAAAGCTTCAACTTGTAATTTTGAATCTGTATTTTTGAATATCGATCTTAAGTTGGCGTGACGTTGAAGCAGCGACCCTGCTGTAGTTAGTTTATAGCATAACGTTAGCATTTTGCTTCTGGCGATTAGATTTATGATTAGAAAAGTATAAAAGTAGGGTAGACATGTGGATATTATCCGGCAGAACAAAACATGCATTTATCTAACAGGTTCGTTCTCCACAGACCTTATTTCGAGCTATTTTCCAAAATCCGATGGCGAAATCCCATTGCTTTTTTGTCGAGGGAACCCATGCGCAGCTTACTTCAAGATTTTAGGACGCGTCACTGCACCACTCTATTTATTGTAGTTTTTAGGTTTATTAAGTAAAAGTATTTTTTTCTGCTAAATGCTTCATTTGGAGATACTAGCTTTAACCACAACAGAGCAATATCCATGTCAGTATTCTGACTGTGCCTTATGAAATAATTGTTTTTAAAAGACATTATTTCCCCCCGAGCAGCAGTCATTATTTGAACATAATAGGTAACCCTGACCTCAGCCTCATTTCCTGCACAGGGAGTGTTTCACATTTTACTCTTACTGATTACTGAACAGTTCAAAAAGCCACACAGCTACGTGAGTCATCTAATTATACCTTCTTTTTATCATTGAAATAGGCGAGCCTCGTCGTGACAGAGTTTGGAGACGGCTGAAGGAGCAGTGAGGAGCGGGGGGGGGAAAAGTGTGCAGACACAGGGAGAACCGGAGCTCTGACACCGGGCACAGAGCCGCTGTTTATCCGCCTCACAGAGCAGCAAAACAGCCTCTCTTTCCTCCGGCACAGAGAGGAGGATTTACCCCGAAAACATCACGGAGAAACCGGAGCAGCTCCACGTTCAAGCTGAGGCCTGCTTCCACCTGTCCTGTGCTGCTGTAGCTGGGGCCTGCTTCCAACTTTCCTGTGCTGCTGTAGCTGCAGAGGCCTGCTTCCACCTGCCCTGCTCTGCTTTGCTGCTGTAGCTGCTTGCCATTTGCCCTGCGCTGCTGTGCTGTAGAGATGGGCGAGTCCTGATTCATCCGGATCATTAACCCGGATCCTAGAAATGAGCTGGTCATGACGAGTCTCCCTTCTCCATTAACCCGAGTCCTTGAGTCCCACACTTGGTGTGACGTACAAATTAAAACTATAAATTGCGTCACTCGCTACTCTCTTTATAACATGTAAAATCACATTACAACGTACCCCAAGTCCATCTACCTACCCTTTAGCAAGTATACAGTCACAGGATAGCTGCCAGAAGTGATCGTTTGGCTCAGGGGAGGGGACGCGGATCAGTGAAACTTCCTGCAGACTCGTGGGGACTCAGAGGAGCCGACGGCTCCAACAGCAGACTCGCAGATTCGCAGATTCGCAAATCCTGACTCGCTGCAACACACAGCGGATCAGACTCGTGCGGACTCGGAGCCGTAACCGTATAGCTGCAGATCCAGAGATCCAGCAGACTCGTCGTCATGCACGAGTCCACACAGCAGACTCGGATTCGCAGATTCGCAAATCCTGACTCGCTGCAACACACAGCGGATCAGACTCGTGCGGACTCGGAGCCGTAACCATATAGCAGCAGATCCAGAGATCCAGCAGACTCGTCCGTCATGCACGAGTCCACAGCAGACTCGGATTCGCAAATCCTGACTCACTGTGTGTGCAACACACAGCAGTGCGGACTCGCAGACTCAGATTTGCCAAATCGCAAAATAACCCTTTTTTTTGTGATCAACATTTTTTATTAAAGCAAAATACACTGTGTAGCGGAGGTTAATATAACGTCAGTTTAATAGATAGATAGATAGTACTTTATTGATCCCAAATTGGGAAATTGTTGTTGTTACAGCAGCATAAGGCATTTTACAATAAAACAAAACTACAAAATATGCAAGAATAGAAATAAAAATAAAATAAAATATAAAATATACATGTCGAAATAGAAAATATACATGCAGATATTATATATATATATATATACAAATATATATATGTATATTCAAAATATATGGAATAATAATATGCTCGTGAAATGCAACAACTTTTCGGTTTCACCAATAGGATTTCTACGGTCTTGGTCATGCTGACTCATATGACTCAAATGACTCGTATGATCCGGATCTCTTCAATGACTGACTCAGAAGACCCTGAGTCCGTAAAATGATCCGGATTTGCCATCTCTACTGTGCTGGCCTGGGAAAATGGCCCCTATCGTGATTCTGCTATGCCTGTTGGCTGTCTTGGACAGTGAGAAGTTCTCTGGTCATCCTGAGAAGTCGATTGGATTCAGGTCTGTTCTGCCGCCAGCAGTGGGCATCCCCTGCAAAGGATCGCGTGTGTTTAGCGAACAATTTCCAGTTGACTTGTCTCAGCCCATCAGTACGGCAAACTATGTTTGTCTTTTTTGCTTGCCTTCCATGATGGTTCTTCAGGACTGCTTCTTGAGCTCTAATCACACTTTCGCAGACTTTGCTGGTGATTTTAAAGTAGATGACAATGTATGTGTGTCGATTAAGAGAAAAAGATGCCTGGTTTTCTTGTTATTATTGCTATTAGGAAATGTGCAACCTAACCCTGGACCGCCCAGTAGTGATAGTCAGATCGCTACTCCTGCTGATTTTAAATCTAGGTCTGGGTTGGGATTCATCCACTTGAATGTGCAGTATTTTATCTAAACTAGATTTTGTCCGCATTTGGGCGAGCTCGACTGACGCTGATGTCATTGTTTTATCAGAGACATGGCTAAAAAAATCTATTTCGGCCTCTGACATTTCCTTAAATGGTTACAATGTATATCGTACCGACCGACCGAATAAAGGTGGTGGCGTTGCCATTTATGTGAAGAATACGTTTTGTGTAACCACGTTGGTTTCCAAATCAATTAGTAAGCAACTCAAATGTTTTGCCTTGAATATTGAAGTGGCAAAGGGCCAACAGGTAATGGTGGTGGGCTGTTACAGCAGTCAAGGAGTCTCTGTCTTCGTTGGCAAATCTTTTATCTCAACTTGACGACAAGGAAACTACCAAGTGCTACTTGGCGATCCAACCCAGTCTCACATCTAAACGTGTAATAACTACGTTGGTCCACAACTTGGGACGTAGTATTTCTACAAAAACGCCTCTGAAATTGTAGGATCCCTACGTTTTTTTTTCACCATTCATTTCCAATGGCTGGCGTCTATGTCACGTGATCTTCAACTTTCGCTCCGCAGAAATAAAAAAACATGGCCGACCTTCGTTTTATTCTTGGTAGAAAATGCCTATTTTAAGGTTAGTTTGGCCATTAAAATGCATTTTGATGTCATTTGATGCGAGAAATATGAGTTGTTATTTCAGATTATGTGTGCAGTGGATGTACATGATCTTTAGTTTGCTAGTTATTACGAAGAATACTTCAGGAAATTGTGTAAATACAACGTTTTCATTGTTACCAAGGTGGTTGCTAGGGACGCTGCTTTCGATATTATGTCTGTTATGTTGTGTAACTGTTTAATGGTGTTATCTTTATTGCTACCTGGCATCTAAAATTGTGGCATAGATACGTTATTTTCCATTATGCTCTCTATATATTGTCTTTATTATGCTTTAAACAGTGTCTCAGGCTTTGGCTATAGGGCGGCTCAAAGTATTTTGTCCGGCCGTTGTGAAGACTGCTTTGTTTATTGTCCTTATTTTTGTTTTAAATAAAGCATATTCAATCGAGACATGCCAAACATGTGACGTCATATGACGCGTCGCATCTGAGCCATAGACTGTATATATAAATGGACGTAGGGTCCGTGACGTCACCCATAGGATTCTGCAGAGTTGCCGAGAAGCCCTTAGTAGGCGGAGTCGGCCACTAACGGCTCGACAGTGGCGTCAGAGTTCCACTCCCGCCTGCTCCAAATAAGGGCAAAGAGGCGGAGTCGAGGCGGGACCTGCTGCCACCGGGCTGGAAGTTCCAGAGCTAGCTGAAGCTACCAAGCTAAGCTAACATGCTCCCCCTCTGCCGTCGCATTTTACGTTTCTAAGGTAAGCGGACATGAGACTATTCAGCGAAACTATAAATAATAATCTAAGTTTTTAGCATAATACTTCAGAATCTTAAAATCCCTTAACGTTTGTATGCAATTGTGCTAAATTAAACACTGGAATCAAGCAAATATTAATATGTTTGCATGACATTAGTTATTTATATTTTGCCATCACTTAATTATACGTTTAATACATTTAAGTTAAGCTAAGGTACATGTGATGATCGCTAGTTAGTGCTCTTACCTGTGAGGCCTCCTCCAAACAGCATTATAACCAGACTGTATCATTAAAACTATAAATACCAGTTCTATATCCTTGACTTTAGACAAACAATTCAAAAGACAAAATGTATTTAAAGACCAATCTTTATTTGAAGGTGCCTCTTAACCTGAGATATTAGTTATACAGTAATAGTATTGACAATCTAAAAAAACTGAGCAACTCAACAGTCAACTTTATATTTCTTATTGTCTAAAGCATTTATTATTTTCCTTTTTCCCCTCTCATATTCAGTGTGGACGGATTGAGACAGCGTGGTGTCCAGAGAGCTGCAGAGACTTCAGAGAAAAACCTCCGTGTGATGGACGTCCTGTCTGTTGGTTTGGCCGGAGAGGACTGAGGGTCTTTCCTATGTGAGGAGGACCAGACCTGATGGAGGAGCCCATGCATAGCTGATACCACCTGATCAGGCCTAGTCTGTCACTTTATTTGACTAAATGTGTTTACTTATACATTTAATAGGTTTACACTTTCTGTCCATATGTGCTTTTTATTTAAAACATGTTTGATTAACTTTTGGTTCACATTTCAATAAATTGAATTTGTATTTGCACTCCTTTTGTCCATTATTCTTACTGAAAATGCTAGATTACACATTCACATCTGACTGAAGATTGGCCCCATTTATTTGCGTTGCAAACTCTGCGGTACAAGGTACATGTTGTGAAGCTCATGAAGTGAGGCAAATAGAAATAATCAGCTGATGGAGTGTAGATGTGGAAATAGGTGCATTCGATCAGCTGACTGTGTTTTCACAATAAAAGTAGTTTCTTAGTGAATGTCCTGTACTGGTCTTATCATCTCATAACATCAGCTTTTAATTTTCCTATTGGATGTTCTTCTTGACCCTCAGAGAAAGAGGAGATGCTGAGTCGTGTCTTTCAGGCATGTCCTTTCCTAACAAAAATTACAGGAAACATAAAACATATTATTGCAGAACAAGTGTGTTATTTATGAAAGAGGTGTGTTTGTGTTTAGGGGCTGTAGATATAATTATTTTGTAATTGTAATGTTTTTTTTTATTTCAACAGTGAGCTACAAAGACAATCAGATTATGAATGAACAGTATGAAATTCATCAACATTGAAATGTATTTTATTATCAAAATAATATTTAACTGTTATTAAAACAAGCTTGCTCTGTTGTCTCACTGAAAGAATAACTTTTACCACGTTTTTAAAGACAATATTGAGAGATAAATAGCAGTTGTCACTATGCGTTAAATATCTTTGCCTTCAATACATTAAATTAGAAAGCTGACAGTCATATTGCTTGTTAACATCTAAATGTAACCCTTTGCATGGAAAAAACCCTCAACTTCACTGATGTGTAGGTGATCTAGTATTTAGTATTGTTTAATGGAATGTATATCAGTGTATTAAAGTCAATACTTCATTTATTTAAACCAATATCTTTCTTGATTCTTTGTACAGTATGAAAAAATAGTATTTGTACCTGTGCTGAAGTTCACTGCTGTGAGGAGTCCAGTTCTGTCTCTCACTCTCTGGTCCAGCCTGTCTGCATCACCTGGACACTTTAAACAAACAGATATATATATAAAGAACCATGTCTACAAACAATATAACTTATTATCTTCTGTTGAACATGTTGGATTGTGTATTGGCCGAGTCAGGGTCCTTTTTATTTTACTGTAACTTTGGAAGTTGTGTTACCAATGCTTACTGTTTATTTGATACCAATTTGGTAATGCAATTAATAAAAACAACAAGGTTTGGGTTCGTTCTTCAGATGACTGTGATGTTAACGTGTAAGCTCAATAATGAACTCCAGCTCAACCAACCATATTGTAATATCTAAGTAATCATCTTGAAATATGACATTAATAATTGTAATATACACACATCTTATTGTGAGGTTGATTTCACATACACTACTTCAACGTTAGCTTGTCTACATACTTGAGCATAGCCAATTTAAATTAACCTTAGCGATGCATACAGTTCCTACCTACATAATAAAATATCTCTCTAAGTTACAAGGATGACCTTATTTTATCAACCTCAAACAGAAGCCTTATGTTCTATAGTACTATCTCACTTAACGCTTAACACTTGTCTATTTCGTTTTAACCTTTATATATACAGTCTATGGTTTTAAGTTAACTTGGAGGCTAAGATTAGCATCGTTAGCACCGATGTAGCTACCACTCGCTTACATGCTAACCCAAGACTTAACATTCATTACGTAGCTGATTGAAATCATAAACACATAAATAAAGTACTCAAATTTCACTTACCGCAAAACGGCATTCATGCACCGTCTGTTTTAACCGCAGAGCGAGTCACAATAGTCCGATATATAAGCATGAAGAACAAACAAACACGGCCGGGGTCAAGTTGTGTTCCCTGGATGAACTGAGCAGGCAGAGTCCCTGTAGCTTCACGGAGACGGAGCAGCTAGCAGAGAGACAAGAAGCTAACAGCAGCAGTCACTTGACAGAGCTGTCACTCAATGTGACCACGCCCTAATTTATGCAAACACTTTAAGACCTAATATAAGTAAAAGGGTCATGTTAGAAAACAATTCACTCACAGATTCATAATCATGAAGGTGGAATCTAACTATTGTAGTGCCGAGAGAAGGGAGTCGGAGGCGGTGCATTGAAGGTGCAAATCTCGCTTTATTGAGCAGCAGAAATGGACATGCTGTCGGGTCGCAGCCCGAGAAGAGAAGAGAAAGCGAAAGGGAGGACACACAGTAGGTACACAGTAGGTACCGTCAACATATGTGTCCGTGCGGAAACAATACCCCCAACCTGTAGTTCCATGAGTGAATTATGTAACCTAGTTAATTAGTGATCACTACACAAGCCCCCCCAGAATTCAACCATGGACACAATCCTCGCGTCCGGGAGGAAGCACCACAGGGGCCGAGGAGGGCGGGGCCGCCGGCGAAGGCCGGGCCATGGAACGGGCCGTCGGAAGGGGGCCGCAGGAGAGGGCAGGGGCCCCAACGAGGGCGAGGGCATCCCCACCGGGTGGTGGGGGGCGGGCCGGAACGGGCCGTCATCAGGGGGCCGCAGAAAGCAGGGTCGCTGTGTTGCGACGTGGGGACAGGCGTGAACATCCCGTTGGTCCCCAGCAGGGAGGAGCGCCGCCCGGCCGCAGGTGAAGGCACAGCGGCGGCGGGTACGAAGTCCTCGGGAGGAAGGAGCCGTGTCCCCGGGAGGAGGGAGCCGTGGACAGGGGAGAGGCCAGACGGGGCGCCGTCCGAAGCCGCCGTCGAGGCGAACCGTGAGCCGGGTTAGAGGAGAGGCCAGGCAGGGTCCCGAAGCGCGCCACCCACAAGCCAATGAAGGCATGGGCGACGTCCGAAACCGCAGAGTCGAGGCGAGACGGGGTCCAGAAGCGTGCCACCCACGGGCCGAAGAAGGCATGGGCGACGTCCGAAGCCGCCGTCGAGGTGGTGAAAAAGCGAGAGGGTCCACACGAGGCCGACCAGACATGGTCGAACCTCCTCTCAGGCACCAGAAAAAAACTCAAAAGGGTCGTCCTGTCCACGAACAAAAACAGGTGGGCGAAATAGCGAGAGGATCCACACGAGGCCGACCAGACATGATCGAACCTGCAGCCGCATGTCCCGAATAAACCAGGCATGGTCGTGTATCGGCTCCATGGAAGGCTTGCTGTCCCCCAGTGCCGAAAAGCCGTGGAAATGGCGAGCGTCGTCCGCGGCCATTCCGGAGGGCGCACCGAGCCACAGTCCGTGTGCACGTGGCAGCCACGGACGTCTCCAAGAATCTCCGGCATTCCGAGAAAAGCTGCGCTTTTTGCCGTGTTCGATTCAGTCTCGGATCCTTCGCGAGACTTATGTCGGGGTCACCAATGTAGTGCCGAGAGAAGGGAGTCGGAGGCGGTGCATCGAAGGTGCAAATCTCGCTTTATTGAGCAGCAGAAATGGACATGCTGTCGGGTCGCAGCCCGAGAAGAGAAGAGAAAGCGAAAGCGAGGACACAGTAGGTACACAGTAGGTACCGTCAACATATGTGTCCGTGCGGAAACAATACCCCCAACCTGTAGTTCCATGAGTGAATTATGTAACCTAGTTAATTAGTGATCACTACACTATATACATAATAATATTTATTGCATCCAGGGCTAGAAACGTTTTTTTCTGCTGTGAAATTGGGCATTTTAACATGGGGGTCTATGGAAATTGCTCCTTTCTGCAGTCATCGCCTATCGGCCAATATATGAACTGCAGTTTGTGGCACTTCCGTATTGGCGTCCCGGCTCTTCCCCAGAGTTTGCCGCTTGATCTGAGCACAGGGAGCAGGGAGACCCCGAGATCCGTATTCCCCGTGATTTTCAATCACGGGCGCGCATCAAACGTGTGACGTAATGTGGTATTAAAAGTATTAAAAGAGGTGAAAATCACTACAAGTCTGGGCATGTTGAGAGCTGTACATACACACACATTTCATAGTCTTATATTTCAACAGTTTTACGACAAACTGTGACTTTTTTGACATGGAAATTATTATTTAAGATTGATAAACATCATATGTGTAATTCGTGGCACAATTCAAACGGGATCGAAAGATAATCTTTCTCTCTCCATTGACTTCAATGCATACTTTTTCCGAAATAAGGTCCCATGGAGGAACCCGGAAGTTTTACGGACATTACCCACAATCCTCTGTAGCAACCATAGACTGTATAGAAAAATTAAATAATACATTATTCCGAGTGTGCTTGCTTTTCTCTTTGAAAGTCATCACATAACGGCATTGTAATACACGTTTCGGCTGCATTAAATATTACATATCTGCCGTAGTTAACTCTATTTATAGACCCCTGATGACAAGACTTCTAGACAAACAGGAACTGCCGCCAAAATTGAAAACTTGACGTGGATCTTAAATATATAAGCAATTAAACAACATCTTACATTTCTTTTCACACAATACGTCTCCTTGCAGTATCAACACTAATTCGGCTGACTTTTATATTTGATCCAATTGGTAGATAGGCTGTATTTACGCCATAACGGTGCACAGCTGATAGAAAGGGACACCTAATGGTTAAAGCACATTATTGCATTTTATAATTTTATTATTAGATATTAATAGGATCCCTATAAAGTATATTCTTTACTCGTCGTTATTCTCTACTAATAGTTAATTAAAGACTGTATATAATGACTATTTTGCACATCCCATTCAAGATTTCAAGATTTTCTAAGGTTTATTGACATTAAAGACTGTATATAATGACTATTTTGCACATCCCTTTCAAGATTTCAAGATTTTCTAAGGTTTATTGACATATCATATTATACACAACTACGGTGTAGTTATGCAATGAATGAAAAACTTGGGTCACAGGTTCCTCAACAGTGCATTACAAGACATCTATCAATATTTGTGTATACCTCCACCAATAAACTGTCATATTCTGCACATTTCTTATACTATCTACATACATCTTATAAGAGTAATACATATGTATAATATCAGTTAAAATAAGTGCTTCAACATAGTTAACATTGCTGGAGGTATAAACACATATTGATAGATGTCTTGTAATGCACTGTTGAGGAACCTGCGACCCAAGTTTTTCATTCATTGCATAACTACACCATAGTTGTGTATAATATGATATGTCAATAAACCTTAGAAAATCTTGAAATCTTGAAAGGGATGTACAAAATAGTCATTATATACAGTCTTTAATGAACTATTAGTAGAGAATAACGAGTAATGAATATACTTTATAAGGATCCTATTAATATCTAATAATACAAATAATAAAATTCAATAACGTGCTTTAACCAGTAGGTGTCCCTTTCTATCAGCTGTGCACCGTTATGGTGTAAATACAGCCTATCTACCAATTGGATCAAATATAAAAGTCAGCCGAATTAGTGTTGATACTGCAAGGAGACGTATTGTGTGAAAATAAATCTAAGATGTTGTTTAACTGCTAATATATTTATGATCGGGGAGGCGTGTGGCGCAGTGGAATAGTGCGTTGGTGTTCGGATCAGGGGAGCACAGGTTCAAACCCCACTGCAGTCAGCATGTCGTTGTGTCCCTGGGCAAGACACTTCACCCCAAATTGCTCCTGTGGGGATTGCCCACAGTATTGAGTATGTAAGTCGCTTTGGATAAAAGCGTCTAACAAGTGACATGTAATGTAATGTAATGTAATGATCCACGTCACATTTTCAGTTTTGGCGGCAGTTCTTCCTGTTTTCAGATAATAAACACCATTTCCCAACGTGCATTGCGGCTAAACCGTCCAATCGCCGAGCTGAGGATCTTGCATACGTCTGTTTCCGGTGTTTATGACGATGTGTTGTGAGATGTGAGATGTGAGACTGGGTTGGAGAATTGCACAGGGGAAAATAACGTATCTATGCCGCGGATTTTGTTAAACTAATACGTTTGCGCTGTGGACCAACACTATGAATTGATGGGGAAGGGGGTAGCAATAAAGATAACACCATTAAACAGTTACACAACATAACACCATTTCCCAACGTGCATTGCGGCTAAACCGTCCAATCGCCGAGCTGAGGATCTTGCATACGTCTGTTTCCGGTGTTTATGACGATGTGTTGTGAGATGTGAGATGTGAGACTGGGTTGGAGAATTGCACAGGGGAAAATAACGTATCTATGCCGCGGATTTTGTTAAACTAATACGTTTGCGCTGTGGACCAACACTATGAATTGACGGGGAAGGGGGTAGCAATAAAGATAACACCATTAAACAGTTACACAACATAACAGACATAATATCGATAGCAGCGTCCCTAGCAACCACCTTGGTAACAATGAAAACGTTGTATTTACACAATTTCCTGAAGTATTCTTCGTAATAACTAGCAAACTAAAGATCATGTACATCCACTGCACACATAATCTGAAATAACAACTCATATTTCTCGCATCAAATGACATCAAAACGCATTTTAATGGCCAAACTAACCTTAAAATAGGCATTTTCTACCGAGAATAAAACGAAGGTCGGCCATGTTTTTTTATTTCTGCGGAGAGAAAGTTGAAGATCACGTGACATAGACGCCAGCCATTGGAAATGAATGGTGAAAAAAAACGTAGGGATCCTACAATTTCAGAGGCGTTTTTGTAGAAATACTACGTCCCAAGTTGTGGACCAACGTAGTTATTACACGTTTAGATGTGAGACTGGGTTGGGCGATCTTAACTGGGACTGGTTAACTAGTGTCAGAGGATTTTAAAAACCTTTGTATTTCTTTAAATGTTACTCAGATTGTAGACAGTCCTACTCGCCCTAATATTAAGTCCCCTAGTAAATCCTCCTTAAAGGTGGGGTAGGTCATTTTGGAGAAACCAGCTCGAGTGCGCTAGAATTTGAAAATACACAGCCGGAAAAAATCTGCCACTTCCTTACAGAGCCCCTCCTCCAACACACACGAACGTGCACTTGACCAATGAGGGCACGAGATAAGTTTGTGCACAGATGGAAGGCTGACAGGCAGGTAGGCCATCCAGTTATTATAGCCGGGCCGGCTAAAATGATTGGTCGTGCTTTTTACAGTGCTACGGCTTCCACAGATGAAATTTTTTTATGGATTTTTTGTCAAAGCACTTAAGATATTCATTGCTATCGGGATGTTAAGAGCATTCCATGGAATATAACAAAAAGTGTATCTCGAGCCAGTTTCTCAAACTTACCTAACCCACCTTTAATTGATCTTATTTTAACTAATATTCCCCATAAATACTCACCTGTGGGAGTATTTGCAAATGATGTGAGTGACCACTGTGTTGTAGCTACAATTAGGGACACAAAGGTCCAAAAGGGTAAACCACCCATTATCATTAACGCAGCGTCCACACGGCGGCGTGCGTTGAAGCTTGCTGGTGAGCTTGTCTGAAACTCGACCAACAACCAATCACATGAATCTCCCGCGCCGGACACACAAGCACGCGGTTTGATTGGCTAGAGCTTGTACTGGCATATGATTTGATTGGCTGACGCTTCCGCCAAAGCTTCAAAAGTTGAACATTGCTCAACTTTTGAAGCGAGCAACGCAAGCAAAGCGAAGCAACGCTCCCACAATGCAGTTCGGCAAAGCGTGACGTCACCCCATTCAAAGTGAATGGGCAGAAGCGTTGAAGCTTCAACGCACGCCGCCGTGTGGACGGGCCGTAAGAGAGACTCAAAACATTTTGTGGAGCAGGGTTTTGTACATGATCTGTTTGATGATTGGGGTAAAATCGATCTGTTTGATGATGTTGAAACTGCATGGTCTTATTTTTATCGTGGTTTTATGGAAATTATTGATAAACATGCACCCCTGCGTACATTTAGAGTGAAGGGACGAGACAATCTTTGGTTTTCTGCTGAATTGTCTAGTCTCCTACATGAGAGAAACAAGGCCTGGGCAAAGGCTAGGCAATCAGGCTCAGAGGTAGACTGGCTTCATTTTAGGTCAGCTAAGAAATAGCTTTACATCTCAAATCAAAAGTGCTAAGTCTAAGTATTGTCTGTCAGTTACCACAAAAAACCTGAATAATCCTAGAAAATGTTGGACAGCCATTAAATCGATATCCACCGGTGAAATCCGTAATGAGCTACCTCCTTGCCTTACCACAGCATCTGGCACTATATCGGACAGGGCTACTATGTTACATTGTTTTAATGAGCATTTTGTGTCCTGCGGTTCTCTGTTCGATTCTGTTACTAACTCTGCTTCTGTGAACACCACAGTCAGTGACTCTGAACAATGTGGTTTGATAAACCCCTTCAGTTTTTCTCCTTTTACTGTTGATGTTGTTTGTGAAGCCTTAACTAAGTTAGATCCTAAGAAACCGGCTAGTCCGGACAGCGTAGAACCTTTCTTCTTAAAGATAGCTGCAGATTTTATTGCACCACCTCTTACTTCTCATTTTAACCTCTCCCTCAGCACAAACACAATTCCAAAAGTGTGGAAGTCAGCTTATGTCCTGCCTTTACTAAAAGGAGGGGAGGCCACTTTATTAAATAATTATAGGCCCATCTCTAAATTGTCAGTTCTGGCTAAGGTTCTTGAAAGCCTAGTGAGTGAGCAGGTAAAGGTGTTTTTATGTAAAAATGACATCCTATGTAAACATCAGTCAGGCTTCAGAAAGCAACATAGCACCATCACTGCGACAATGAAAGTGGTGAATGATATTGCGGGTATCTTAGACAATAAGCAGAGTTGTGCAGCTCTATTTGTTGATCTTTCCAAAGCGTTCGATACCGTTGATCATCATATCTTGAAGCAGAGGCTGGCCAGTCCAACCATGCAGTGGGGTGGTTTGTGAACTACCTCTCTGAAAGGTCCCAATGTGTTCACTTCTGCTCACTTCTGAATGGTTAAACATTACAAATGGTGTACCACAAGGTTCTGTTTTAGGTCCATTATTATTCTCCATCTATATCAACAGTTTAGGTCAAAATGTGGATGGAGCAACTTCACATTTTTATGCGGATGATACCGTGATGTACTGTGCAGGTCCCTCCATTAAGGAGGCTGTTATTAAATTGCAGGCTGTTTTTAATATTATTCAGACTCAGCTCTCTGAACTAAAGCTTCTTTTAAATGTTGATAAAACTAAGGTAATGCTTTTTTCAAAGGCTAAAAAGACACCAGAGACCACTCTGGATATTGTTACTGCGCAAGGAAAAGTACTTGAAGTGGTTGCCTGTTATAAATACCTTATATCTGGCTTGATGATTGCCTCTGATGATTGTTGAAGCTAGGTTTCTTTTTCAGAAACAAGTCCTGTTTCTCGCTTGAGGCCAGGAAAAGGCTAGTCTCTGTGACCTTTTTATCTGTGCTGGACTATGGTGATTTGATCTATATGAATGCACCTGCCCATTACCTGCACAAGTTAGATGCCGCCTATCACAGTGCCAGGGGCGTCGCCTGGACCTGAAAACATTCGGGGCTTAGCCCACAGTGGCGGCGGCACTACAGTGGCATTTTTTACTGCAACACTCCCCACACACACACACACAGTACACCCGCGACTGTTACAATGAAGGCTCGATAATCAGCTCACGGCATATAGGCAGGGGTAAAGTGGTATTTTTTATGAGTGGGGGGCGGACCTCACCTCCTCTAGGGGGGTCCGGGGGGATGCTCCCCCGGGAAGATTTTTTTTAAATATTGAAGTTAAATGCATCAATCTGGTGCACTTTGAGAGCAAAATGAAGAGATCTATGGATACCTCTCTCAACACCCATATGAAGCAGAACTGTAAACAGATGTACTTTTTCTTTATGGATATTTTACTAATCACTCCCCTTTTAAACTCTATTCTTGTTTTACTGCCATATAGTATTTCATAACTGTTTTTCATTTATTCTCTTATTTTTTGTATAACTATAATGATCATATGAAGGTGTGCCGCGGAAATAATCTTTTGAATAATTTGTGACCAAACCGTTTGAGACCCACTGAGATAACTTAGACTAAAGTTAAGTATCTAAACCAGGGGTCGGCAACCCCTGGCACGCGTGCCAGCATTAGCACGCGGCACCGTAGCCAGTGGCACACTAGGAATAAGTCGAATAAGTGTGCAAAATATTTAAATTGTATTTTCGGATCCTGAACGAGACCGCCGCCAGAGCGCGTCTCCCCGTTACCTGCAGAAGGAAGCCATGCACGCAACGCAGCCCCGCTCTCTTTAACTCCAGGTGACTTTCTGCCGCTTTCCTCCGTGGTGCAGTGCTGATCGTTTCACCACGGAAGAAAGCACTTCACAAATTGCAGTACCCATAAGGAGCTTTACAAATGTCGCAGTTTTTGCGTGGCTGTGTGTGTCTTTAGTTGAAAGCCCAGTGGCGATCTGCTCATCTCTCATTGAAATAATATGCTACAAAGGGGCGGACTGGCCATCTGTGTGTTGAACTTTCCTGTCGGCTCCCAGACCGTAGTCGAGGAGGGCAGAAGCAACGAGCTTCAGGTTCAATAACCCACTTTAGCTTAAATGACTGGAGAGAGGCGAGCTCTTCTTGAGAGGCCGTTGCATTTATTTGCATCACAGACCTCTGTTTTTCTGCCGCCTCGTTTCACTTCCAGAAACATACTCACACGCACACGCGACACCCCTCTCCCTCTCTCTTAAAGGGACAGCGATCTCATCTCACTCTGCATGACCCTAATATCATAACATGTGTGTTCTGGAGAATCACAGAACGGACGATCGTCCTTATTATTATGCCGTTTAAACCAATTATTTAAATGTGTTTGTTAAATTCGGTATCATGTAAGTTGCGCTGACAGGTCCACACACTGCTTCCCCGCAGCGAGGCCCCCCCGCCCTCCTGTTGATAGATCACGAGCGTCAAGCTCCTCAACATCCTCAACACCCCCCCCCCGTTGATAATTCTCGATCGTTGGCATAATGATAATTTTTTTTTTTTTAAATGGCACTTCATATCAAAAAGGTTGCCGACCCCTGATCTAAACACTCAGAGAGTCCTTTAGCTCACCTGAGTCTCTCAGTCTGAGAGGAGAGGACTCTCCTCCAGCTTGTTGTGGAACAAACAGCTCCTTATGTCCGTTAGTGCAGCTAGCTAACCAGATGCTAACAACACGGTCCCTGCTGGCACCGGTCCCCCTCTCTCCCTCTCTCTCTATCACACTAAGGCCCAATCCCAAACCACGCCCTACACCCTACCCCTACACACTACCCCTCCGTTTGCGCGTTCGCGCGGAGGGTCCGCCACATTAAGTGCTGTTCCAAACCAACGGGGGTGGAGGGGGAGTGGGCTATCAAGCCCTCAAACAGCGAGTCTGCATCGGTGCTGACTTGAGACCGGTCTCTACCTGACCGGTCTCAACGCTGTGTGTGTCCGTCAGGAAACACGCTGTTTACAAGTAGTTCCAGCAAACATCCACTGATAAATTGCGATGTTAACAACCTCATGATAACCTCATGTTTTTTTAACTTAGGATCATACCTGTGTTTAGTCTAGAAAAAGGTAAATGTGTGCATTTTATTATAAAGTAGTGTATATTTACAGACTGTTGCAAAAACTAAGAAGCTTATAAACATCAGGTTTAAAACTAAAAGAGCTTTACAAAAAAGTAACACAATGAAAGATGTTTGGAGTTTTATTTGAGTTCTTAATTTACCTTTTTTGTCTAAGAGATGCTGATTTGAAACCGTTGTTACATACAGTTACGGCATTTCCTGTTTCTGCCGGAGAGAGGGGAGTTTGTCCCAAAGCTTGCCGCTGTATTTACTCCCTCCATCTGACAGGAGGGAGCCTCGTTGAGCTGCGAGTGTGGCTACAGACGGAGTTCACTCCGCCACGGAGGGGTAGGGTCGAGGGAGTGGTTTGGGATTGGGCCTAAATGCGCTATTGCCACACACACACAGAGCCGAGCTTGAATGACACAAGCACACGTTTATTTCTATGCAACTCTCTGATTGGTCTGGTGTCATGCCTCTGTTGCATTCACTGAACACGGGAAATTACAGTGCTGCCGTCCTCTCGTGTCATGATGAGGTTCACGTAAAGCACGGTTAATGTATTATATTATTGAGGGAGAATTGTCCGGGGCTACAGAAAAAACATTCGGGGCTAAAGCCCCGGATGCCCAGGCCAGGCGACGCCACTGCACAGTGCACTGAGATTTGTTACTAATTGTAAAGCACTTACTCATCACTGTACCCTGTATGCCAGGGCAGGTTTGCCATCACTTACTTTACGGAGGCTCAGTCATTGGTACATGTTCATCTATAAAGCCATGCTGGGTAAACTCCCATTTTACATCTGCTCTCTGATCACACAGAAAGTTGCAGGCAGCTATTGCCAAGTGCAAGGACGGACTTAGGTAAGAAAGCTTTTATGTGTGCAGCTCCTCTTGCTTGGAACAGTCTTCAAACAGATTTGAAACTGAGCAAATTGGTTCCACTGCATGTTTTTAAAGCTCGGATAGGTGCAATGATACTTGATACTGTTGGTACTTGTCAATGTCGCTGGGTATGTAAATGCAACCCTGTAAATATGATGTCCTTTATTGTTTTCTATTGTTTTATGTTTCATGTTGTAACCTAATTGCTGCCATGTTGGGCAGGTCTCCCTTGAAAAAGAGATCGATGATCTCAATGGGACCACCTGGTTAAATAAAGGTTTGAATGAAACTTGAGCTTTTTATTTTTGTATTTCAGTTTTACAAAAAGATAAACATCTTAACTGACATACTGTCATCTATTTTATTTCTTAAGACAATGTTAAGATATCTGCCAAGCTAGAAATCATTAAACAATTCCAGTTGGGCAGAATTACATAAGTCACATTTCAGGTATATATTTCAGTGATTCCCAATAAATGGAAAAATATTTCAGAATGTTCGAGCTCTGGTTTTCAGCTCTCCTCAAGAGACAATTTTTCAAAAATGACTATGTCCTAATAGAAGCATTCAAAGCAGGCGAGCAGCAGAAAATGTGGAATTAGCAGCAGCACCATTTTAGCGAGGCAGAGGCAGGCAGATCTGGCAGCTTAAATAGAGCGGCAGGTTTAGGAGAATGTGTCTGGTTGGTTGTAAGAGGGGCAAGGCGCGTTACGTTTCAATGTATCAATGGTGCTCGAGTTGTCTGCCTGCCCCATATATGAAATGGAATTATTGCATTTCAGTGTGAGAAATGTCAAACTGACATGAAGGTAATTATCACATTTTTGTGCAATATGTACTGCTGTTTGAAGGTATGATGAATCAAAGCAGCAAAAGGGACTCCGCTGAGGAATACTCAACCCAAAAAAAGTCAAACCTGTATGATGTAACCAAAAAACTACTTTTGAGTAATTTTTCCATTTTGTGTTACCACTGGGATACATAACATGAAAAGACTGGATTTGCATTCAACCATTGGACTCATGAAGGGAAAAACAAAGAAATATAATGGGCTCTACAATACTTCCATTTGCTTATATTACCCATTGTATCTTTTGAAACATCTTCAGGGTAATTTCATAAAAGGTTGATATGCCTCCAGGTGTTTGGCTGGATACGGGAACAAATGGGGGAATACACAGTATGTTAATCAGTTCTTGGAGGCAGAAAATTGTTACGGTGGGAAAATTGAAAAAACAACAGGGGAGCTGCAAAACAATCATGGTTACTTTGACAGAGACAAGGCAGGTTGGAAAACTAGACAAAACATATGCTGGTACAGGATGATAAGGATTCAGCAGATAACCAGCAGGCAATGAAGACTCTCAAGAAACCTTTTTTTTGGTGCAGTGGCCTAACGCAGAGCAATTAAGCTGCAGGTGGGCTTTTCAGTGGAAACCAAACATTGACTTCCCAACAATTTCTATGACCGAAAAGCAATCTTTGGGTTTTCTTTCATCCGTCTTTCTGAAAGTGCTTTACTAGGGATGACTTTACTTTTTTTTTATGACAAATCAGCATCCAGCACTCCATGATTCTGACAAGGTTTAATGTTTGTGACCAAAGAAAAAATACCTACATCACGGTAGAACTTTGTTCTAAAGTCAGTTTTTAAACTTTGTAGCTTCAATTTTTGCAGTCTACTAACTTCTACAGCATTCCGACCTCTCTGTACTGCTGTTATTAAAGACATGCCTGAGCCTTTTCTGTTGAGACGGAACTTTCGGTAAAGCTCACCCAAATAAATCCTTGAAGGGTTATATTCAGCAGAACTGCAGATTAGCAAACATCAAGAAAACATTGAAATCAGTAGTGCCAGGATTGTCTCACAAGTTGTTTGAAAAGGGAAAGTTATTTTAAAGATCTTCTATCATGCTATTTTTAGGCATATATTATAGGTATCAGATCTATACAAATATATTAAAAACATATCTATGATGTGTTTTGCTCAAAATACCAAATAGAGCATGCATTTCAGACATCCCTCATATCCCTCTATTTCAGCCAACCTGGTCTCACCAGAATGCGTGACTCCACCACGACTCCTTAACGCGTGGTGGAGTCACGAACTTTGCTACATTTATGTGTCTGCACCACGCAAACAACCCCAATGTAAAGTGAATGAGGCTCCTTTGTCGTGGTGCACACACGCATTTCTACAACGTCCAGCAGTGAGCTTTTATTCTATAAAACGTTTGTAAAATCTACTTTATAGCTTGTAGTAACTCACGGGAGGCTTCTTTTATTTTATTTGTTTTCATAATAATTTTTATTTTTCGTCAGAATGTATTATGGTGCATTAGTTACGAATTTTTGTTCTAAAAAAACAGTGCATTGTGTGCAATACAACTGTGATTTTTATTAAATTAGTTAGTTTTTAAGGAAGGCCAGAGCTTCAGCTGTGTCAAATAGATTGTTCCCTTTAGTTAACGTTATTTAAAAGATAATTATATTCCTATTTGATCATGTCCCCTTTATTGTATTACGGACCCAAAGAGCAATGTGAGCGTCCATTCCCATTGGATAACGGAGGATTTTACACCCGGAAGTAAGTATTCCCCTTACTGTCAATTTATTTTTTGACAGTGATACACAGCAAATTCTGTGGTGTGAAATAGTGTAGATTTTTCAGTGTCAATTATTTCGAGTTGATAAGTGTTGATTTGGGTGTTCTTTTAACACTTGCAGTGCTGAAAAAGCTCTAAAGCCGGTGTTCTTTAAGGGAGTTGATTGCATGCACTCTAGTTGGAGTTAATTATACTTCCGGTTTTAGTGCGCCTTTTTTCTTCATCTCATGGCGGAGAACAACCTGTGTCTGGAAGGGGATACATTATTTCAAAAAGGTAAGGACCAACATATTCAATCATTTATGCTGATCATTTTTGTATTAAAAGTATGTATAAACGTCACGTAGGGTGTGACTCAAATGTGTCAAGGCTGGTGTGGAGGCTTTTGCTGGCATGACTCTCACTAGTATTAAATTGCGCAAAGTCATGTGTAATTTGCATGCAGCCATGACCATAAGCGGGAAATCAGGTGGAGATGAGTTGCAGCTGTGTTAGCCAAAACGCCATTGAGTTCAGTCAGCGCGAGTGACTAAGGTAAAGATAGATAGCTACTGATGTTGGAACGGTTATTACAATTTTCAATAATATTAGTTTTACGTTGTCTTCTCTTGTTCTTACCACTCGTGGTCTAGCTGCTAGCTAGCTCTATGCTAACGCTAGCTCGATGCTATCACTAGCTCTATGCTAACGCCCCGTTTTTTAACTAGCTTGTTAACTTCCTCACTGGCTATGGCAATTAGCTAACCAACATCTCCCATTTTATTAAGTGCCAAAACTGCTTCTGAATGAGAAGAAGACTGATTTGAGAGGCTAATCAAGCCATAGTTGTTTAGCTAACGTACGTTAGCTGGCTTAGCTAGCTGTAGTTAGACACGTGGTGAGGACAGGAGGTGGCTTAACACGTTTATATCAGTAAATGAATGTACAGTTGGATCACAAAAATCTGCATGAAGAGGCTAAGCCTACTTAAATGAGTGGATGCGTATTTAAAAAAAGAAAAGAAGCTATATTGTTCCAGACAGAATATTTTAGATTTTTAGATGTGGCAGCTAAAAAAAGTTAACTGCTAACATTATCTCCATTGTGGTTTCTTTAAGAAGACTCATCATGTTGCTGAAGGTAAAATGCCAGAGTACCAAAAAGTACATCAGGTTAAATCTGGGCTTCACCTATTTGGTATTATTTAGATAACTTTATTAGCTTTGGCCAGCGGGGACAATATGATTTTTGCTGCAGGCCTTTCTTAGTTTATTTTGACTTCTTTACTTTGTGCATTTTGAGGTAGACACTGACATTTTGTTGTCTGATTTCTCCTCCTGATAGGCTGGGACAGTGACATGGCTTGTCTGCTGCTGCTCCTCTATCTCTTGTCACCCACTGCTGGACGGAAGAGGACCAAGATCAGTCCCAGTGATGCAGTGGACAAAATGGTGTACTTCCACAAGGTATGCATGTCTCATATTTTCTTCCCCCAGCAAGAAAAGGGAGGCGAAATCTAAACTGAACATTTTAACGTTGCTGGATAACTATCCAAACTTTTACTTTACGGTGTTCATGTTGTTTTTCAGTTTTTCAGGCGTGCTGCAGCATCGATGAGCACCTGCGGGGAAGAAAGGGTCAACAACCGTACATCCTTGCTGCTGGCCGAACCCGGAACCGGATTGACACCTTCTACATTGTGATCGACAAACAGCTCATCCCATGCCAAGCCACCAGCTCATTGGGTGCTTTTGACGAACTGTTCAAATCTCACTATGTGTTCAACCTGTCCTTCGAGGAGTCGTTGGTCCAGCTGTACACATTTGTCCAGACAACAGTCTACAACATCGACATCAACACAACAGATGAGTCTCCCAGAATCCGTGAGTTGCGGGCAAAACTCTTGAACTAGGATCAAAACATGTACAAGTGTTTCATATGTCAAGCTGTACACAAGACTTGCCAGTCCTTGGTAAGCCATTTAAGAATGGATCACAGTTTCTATCCTAGCAGCAGGTTTAAGTTGGTTTGTGCACAAGATCGTTGTAGGCGTCAGTTTTTTTATCATATTCAGGTTTCAAAAAACATTTAAATAGTGTTCATGAGAGGGATTTATGCCAATGTGGTGATGCAGCAAACTCTCAGTCATGTCTACCTATTTGTCACAGTCTCCAAGGTACTTCACATGTTGCTCAAACAAATGTCACAAATGCTGGGTGTTTTGAGGACAATGGATCAAATCTCTACAAAGAACATACCAAAAATATTTGTGCTTCAATTGTTGCTAAACTCCAAGGAAGTACTATGGCAAGTAGTTTTGTTTCAACAATTGTTAGTGATTTGGAAGAACTTGCCACCGGACTGCACTCCAAAGTTAAGCAATAAATACTGTCTGCGGTGCCTACAGATGATCCTGTAAGATCTAGATCAAATGTCCATAGGATATCATTGGGATACATCACCTTTAAACCATATTGCATATGGACCACTGAAACCATTTAATTCGGATGAGGATAGTGAGAGGTTTTCTCAAGCTCTGCATGCTGCTGTACCAAAAGACATCTCTACTAACTGGGTTACAATCAGTGGGACAGAGTACAGGACAGGACTAGTCATTTGCATTGAGGTTGAGGATGGAATGCCTGTTTTTTGCTAAATAAACAAGGTCCTTTTAGTTGATAGTGCTATCTACTTCCTTGTGAAAAAGCTTGTGGTTGACCATTTTAGTGAACATTTTCATGCCTACAAAGTATTTGAAAGTGATGAAAAATATGTAATCAAAGCAGAAAGCCTTGTAATATATAAGCCCTTTGACTTACAAAGTGCTTATGGTGGAGATGAGAGTCAATATGTTGTGCCTTTGTTTTATTTTTAAATGTGCATATACTGTATAGTTACATAAACTAGTCCTCTCTGTTTGTCACATGTCCTGACCAGTTGTCAGTTGTTTATTTTGAAAAACAAAATGTGCATTATGCTGTGCTGGATAGAGTGGAGAGATACATTATCTGTAACATGTTTATGACGCCTGTTAAGTGCAGATACTGTAATCTTTGCAGTGTTGAATAAAAAAGGACAACATTGAGAGTTTGTAATGATTTATTAAATATTCTTAAGTCTTGTGGAAGTCAACAAATGTATCTAAATGTAAATAGAGCTAATAGATTGAACCTATAGAGATTGTGTTTTTTGTAACAATTATTTGTGTGTACAGTGCATAGATTAATATTGTAAAATAATACCATTTCAGATATAAAACACTGAAGGTTCAAAATGAACACTCACAGTGCAGGGGAATAACACAATTTAGTGTTAAAAATACACTTTCCTGTGTAATTGAACCACTTTCTAAATTATATAAATCAACACTCCCAGTGTAAAGCAATAACACCATTTAGTGTTAAAAATGGTTATAAAACAACACTGTCAGTGTTAGATAATTAACACTATTAAAGAGTTAAAATATTAACACTTTCCAAAGTGTAACTTTAACTCCCAATTGGTGAGGATTATATAAACACCAAGTAAGTGTTGATTTTAACTCTATAAGAGTTAAATTAACACTTACAATTTTGCTGTGTATCTGCACTACTCATCAACTCAAAAACACCAGATTATCCTTGTTAATTACACAACATTGATTGGTTTAAATTGTGTACAATGCTTTTGTAATTTTGCCCTTCGATTCGGAGAAACAAATATTTGTTCAGAGTTTAGGATGGCCGAAGACACTACACTACCCAGAATCCTCAGCTATTGTTCCGCTTTGCCTCAAGCTCTGTGATTGGTTGACCTCCAACTGCATTCAATATGAAGAAAAAGATTTCGTAAAAGATAAAATCATACTTTATTCAGCAGTGCTTGCTTTACTCTTTGAAAGTCATCACATGAATGCATTGTAATAAATGGTTTGGCTGCATTAAACATTACACATCTGTCGTAGTTCTTTATTTATCTACAGAGATCGGGCCTCAGAATAGAGTGGCGAAGTCCCTCCCCTTCCGGTGGACCTCCATGGGACCTTATTTCGGAAAAATTATGTATTGAAGTCAATGGAGAGAGAAAGATTATCTTTCGATCCCGTTTGAATTGTGCCACGAATTACACATATGATGTTTGTCAATTTAAAAGATAATTTTGCAAGTAAAAAAAAAAAAAATGTGTCGTAAACTGTGAAGTAAACACATTTGTTTGTGTGAAACGCTCAATGAACTACATCTCTGGTCAACAACACACGTCACCAAGATGGCCGTCACTACTGTCTTGTCAACACAACGATTGACTATCCTCACTATCACCACAATGAAACACGTCCTGAAGAATGTCATGCAAAGCTGCCTGCCTGCCTTCCTTTGATTCTCTCTGAACTGCCTGGTCGTTTTAATGTTTAATGTCAACCATTTGTGCAGATAGCATGAAGTAGAGAAGATCGCTAGCGTTAGCGTTAGCATTTCTCCCCCGGGCTTAAATGGTGTATTATAGAATGATCACACCGGTGACAGTACTCTTCAAAGGGTTCACGAAATATGACTACTACTACTACTGTTTAACATTTTGGGTTACTTAATGTTACTTCATGTTAAGGCTAATACAAATGACAAGGCTGTAATGCTAACTAACGTGCTAGCTACTAGCTAGCTTGATCCACACACTCCTCTTTCATCAGACGGGAAGCGAAAGAACGAGCAAGACCCATTGCTGGTATAATAACAACCTGGTACTAAGCACACAGGCATCTTGTGAAAGTTATCTTATCTTAGCCAGCGCCATATAGATAGATTCTATCTATATGGCGCTGATCGTATATATACGGTATTATACGTATATCGTAGTGTCTCAATTGTGACATCACTTACGCGACTCTGGGATTTGTAGTCTTTCTAGTTGCGTATTTTTCATAGTCTTATATTTCAACAGTTTTACGACAAACTGTGACTTTTTTGACATGGAAATGATTTTTTAAGATTGACAAACATCATATGTGTAATTCATGGCACAATTCAAACGGGATCGAAAGATAAGTTTTCTCTCCCCATTGACTTCAATGCATAATTTTTCCGAAATAAGGTCCCATTACCCGGAAGTAAGTGGGCGTGACTTCGCCACTCTATAGACCGGAAACTATTCTTTTACCGTTCTGTTTTAATTTCACAATAAAGTTAGTAGTAATAATTTGTTTTGATATTATTGTTTTTTATTAACTACTAGACCGCTGGGTCATGTTAACACCATCTTTTCTGTGTTGCTGTGGGTTTTTTACATCGCTTTTGTGTTACAAATATCAAAACAATAACAGAATATATCCGTCGTAAACTAAACCAGAAACAGCAGTATATTTTATTTTGTTAACACTGTAAACTTGACAGCTTTTTAACCCGCACCTCCTACTGGTTAAAGCACGTTATTACACGTTTAGAGTAATTGCAATGCAGGTAGATTGTGTTGCTTTTTAATGACTGTTTTAAAATGCCTTTTTCTTAATGTCTTTCATTTTTGTAAAGCACTTTTGAATGTGTTATATTTGATGAAAACATTTAAATATTAAGAGTACATACTCTTAATATAGTGGGAAAGTGGAAGGTCAATGATATAAATAATATAGAATAGAACATATCAAGAATATACTGTAAGTGATCTCTACAATAAAACAGTTTAGTGCTTAAGCAAAACAGACAAACTAATAAGGCTTTATTTAAACATGAAAGAATACTTTAGGTTAAGGTCTTCTTTTAAATAAGAAAAAAGCTTTGGGGGTATCTACAGATATTAAGCCTGACAAAGTACTTAACGTCTAATATATTGCATGGTTTGTTTTGGAACTTGACAATCAACTTTCCTGCAATGTTAACTATGTTGAAGCACTTATTTTAACTGATATTATACATATTAATTATACTCTTATAAGACGTATGTAGATAGTATAAGAAATGTGCAGAATATGTTTAATGGTGGAGGTACACACATATCGATAGATGTCTTGTAATGCACTGTTGAGGAACCTGTGACCCAAGTTTTTCATTCATTGCATAACTACACCGTAGTTGTGTATATGATATGTCAATAAACCTTAGAAAATCTTGAAATCTTGAAAGGGATGTGCAAAATAGCCATTATATACAGTTTTTAATTAACTATTAGTAGAGAATCACGAGTAATGAATATGCTTTATAGGGATCTGCAGATAAATATTTAGTCTTCTCAAGCACCCACTACCAAATATCTCGCCTGATTGTTGGCACTTGACAATCACCTTCACTGAATTTTACTCAGGTGTAACTAAAGTCTGATTTAAGTGTTGTTTATATTTCACATCATTAATCCAAATCTGTAAAGTAACTAAAATAAATGTAGTGGAGTAAAAATACCAGGTTAACCTTAAAGAAAGCCCTCAGGATTATAAAAGACCCCCATCACCCCAGCCACAAACTGTTCTGTCTGCTGCCGTCTGGCAGGCGGTACCGCAGCATCCGGACTAAAACAGGGACAGCTTCATCCCACAGGCCATAAGACTATTAAACACCTGAATTTAGAAACAACATCCATAACATTCATCTGGCTGCTACTTAGAAATTATTTATCTAATATATCATATTCCAATCACTTGTATATAGACTCTTATTGCACTATTTCACTTTTTACTATTTTACTATTTTTCTTTTTGTATTTACTTGCACTATTTTGTCTGTGTATCTGTTTTATTGTGTTGCACTGTTGGAGGAGCCTGTGACCTAAGGGGGGTAGGACCATGGGTAGGACAGTTCTAAGCACATGGTGTAGTCCCATAGCTGAGGATTCTGGGTAGTGTAGTGTCTTCTGCCATCCAAACACTCCGAAAAAATATTTGTTTCTCCGAATCGAAAGTGGAAAATACAAAAGCATTGCACACAATTTAAACCAATCAATGTTGTGTAATTAACAAGGATAATCTGGTGTTTTTGAGTTGATGAGTAGTGCAGATATCACTGTAAATAAAATAAATCGACAGTAAGGAGAATACTTACTTCCGGGTGTAAAATCCTCTGTTATCCAATGGGAATGGACGCTCACATTGCTCTTTGAGTCCGTAATACAATACAGACATGATCAAATAGGAATATAATTATCTTTTAAATAAGCTCTGGCCTTCCTTAAAAACTAACTAATTTAATAAAAATCACAGTTGTATTACACACAATGCACTGTTGAAAAAATTGGTAAATAATGCACCATAATACATTCTGACGAAAAATAAAAATTATTATGAATACAAATAAAATAAAAGAAGCCTCCCGTGAGTTACTACAAGCTATAAAGCAGATTTTAAACGTTTTATAGAATAAAAGCTCACTGCTGGACGTTGTAGAAATGCGTGTGTGCACCACGACAAAGGAGCCTCATTCACTTTACATTGGGGTTGTTTGCGTGGTGCTGACTAGGGGTGGGCGATACCACAAAATCTGGATTCGATCCGATACCAAGTATTTCAGGGCCAGTATCGCCGATACCGATACCGATACTTTTTAAAATGAAAAGCTTCTTATGTACTTTCATATAGGGGAGAGCTGCATGACATGATTTTTGAGCTGAATGCATCATAAATAGACTAAATCTGAATTAATTTTCATGATTAAAGACAAGACAGTTTTTATAGACAAATAAACATTTTACTTTTGCAAATTTAAAGTGCAAACATGAAAAATAACAATACAAAGTGGCCACAGTAGCGAACTGCCTTCTTGCACACATCACAGTTCGCTAAGTTTTCATTGACAGTTGTGAAATAGCTCCACACAACGCTCCTCTTTCTCTCAGCCATCATGCGCGTGTGTTTGTCGCACTCGCGAGTAGTGATGTGTCGGTCGCGAACGAGCCGGCTCAAAGAGCCGGCTCTTTTAAGTGAACGACGGGAGCCGGCTCGCGCCCGCGAACGAGCCGTTTTTTTTTTTTTTTTTTTTTTTTAATTTTAAATTTTTTTTTTTTTTAAGTAATACAAGACAGAATGATATGATGATCTCCGCGCTACAGCTGCTCCGTGCATGCATGCAGTGACATGTAATATCCAAGGATTAGAGACTGTTGGATGCTGCTGTTTTGAGCATTGCAATACATTTATTTTTCTTATGTTTTTTTATGATTAGAGACGGTTGGATGCTGCTGTACTGAGCATAGCAATATATTTATTTTCACTATGTTATTTATTTATGATTATCCTTGGGCTCAGCAAAGATTTGATGTCAGCTGTTGCTGTCTTTTTTTCTATAGTTAATACTGAAATAGAGCCCTGCTGTTTTGTCAGGGCCTTTTCTTTAAATATAATTTAAAATGTCGATACAGTAGCCCTTTTTTTTAAATGTCTATGCTTAAGTTTTTGTGTTGCTATCTGCTTTGTGTAGCGTGGTTCTACAAGCAAGTCAGTGCATTCATTGGATGGTATCAGAGAGATACAAGGGTCTGTAAATGCAATGAAAACAATTGGCCACAGCAAATAATTGATATTAAACATGTAATTTTTACTTTTGAATACTTCAGTACAAAGGATGTATTGAATAATTTAAGTGATATGTGTACACATATAAATCATTAGTCAAAACAGGGCTACATTTGATTGAATTATAAAAGGTATAATATGTGGTAAACTGAAGAGCCGTTTGGGAGCCGAAAGAGCCGGCTCTTCTTGGTGAGCCGAGCCAAATGATCCGGCTCACCAAGAAGAGCCGGAATTCCCATCACTACTCGCGAGTCGCTGGCTGCTGCTGTCCTGCCCTGCTGGCTGCTGTCAGTCAGTTTGATAATCTCCGTTCAGGCAGGGAGCGCGCTGCGCATGCGCGAGCCTCGAGGAGAGGAGGACAGCAGTGGAGAGAGAAGAAAAGAGCGCATATAATTGTGTTCGTCTGCACATAGTTTTTGATGAAATTGACGAGTAGAGGAGAGGGGGAAAAAAGTATAAAAGTATCGATCCTATTGGCTCTAGTATCGATATTTTGAAACGTAACGTAATATCGGAAGTATCGATATTTTGGGATCGATCCGCCCACCCCTAGTGCTGACACGTAAATGTAGCAAAGTTTGTGACTCCACCACGCACTGCGGTGTTAAGGAGTCGTGGTGGAGTCACGCATTCTGGTGAGACCAGGTTGATTTCAGCCCTGTTATGGCGCTTTTCCCAACCCGGTATCACGGCAAGACGTGAACATGTGACGATCTACCATGCTGGGAGACGTGAATATGTCACGGTTTCGTCCCTTCAAACGTGACAGTTACACGGTATTGTTAACATAGCCCAACCAGTGGAGAAATACCCGGAAGTGCCAAGCAAATGCTCTACCAAGACTATTGGTCGGTTTTTATTGTCAAAATTAGATGTTTTTAATTTATTTTTTAATCGTCACACTCGATTTCGCCGATTTTCTTGTGGCCCTAGCTGGTCGACACCTCTTTTAGCAGAAACAAAGGCTACATTAATGTATTAAATCGATGTTAATCCATGTGTGTGGATCATAGACTGTATATATAAAGGTGTGGATGTGGAATTAACGGACGTAACGTTGTGCGATTGCGTTGCCAGGCAACAGCTTCGGTTCATGTTAATTTACAAACTCTTCAACTAGAACCGTAGTTATATTTAAAAACATTTTAGAAGGCCTCACGAAATACTTTAATGTACATTTAAATTTAAATGTGAAGGAATGTGTGTATAACAAAATACAAACGTCATAAAAAATACCGGAAACAGACGTAGGCAAGGTCCTCAGCTCGGTGATTCGATGGTTAGACGCAATGCACGTTGGGAAATGGTGTTTTATGCGATGTGAAATCCGAAAACATTTTTTTTAAATAAAATAATACTTAATTCCGAGTGTGCTTGCTTTTCTCTTTGAAAGTCATCACATAACGGCATTGTAATACACGGTTCGGCTGCATTAAATATTACATATCTGCCGTAGTTCTGTATTTATAGAGCCCTGATGAGAAGACTTCT
The DNA here is from genome assembly GCF_902827165.1 of Trematomus bernacchii. Taxonomy (NCBI): domain Eukaryota; kingdom Metazoa; phylum Chordata; class Actinopteri; order Perciformes; family Nototheniidae; genus Trematomus; species Trematomus bernacchii. The sequence continues at coordinate 11,010,660 of NW_022987648.1, read as the reverse complement.
AGACAAACAGGAACTGCCGCCAAAACTGAAAACTTGACGTGGATCTTAAATATATAAGCAATTAAACAACATCTTACATTTCTTTTCACACAATACGTCTCCTTGCAGTATCAACACTAATTCGGCTGACTTTTATATTTGATCCAATTGGTAGATAGGCTGTATTTACGCCATAACGGTGCGCAGCTGATAGAAAGGGACACCTACTGGTTAAAGCACGTTATTGCATTTTATAATTGTATTATTAGATATTAATAGGAGGATGTGCAAAACAGACAAACTAATAAGGCTTTATTTAAACATTAAAGAATACCTTAGGTTAAGGTCTTCTTTTGAATAAGAACAAATCTTTGGGGGTATAGAAGATGAATATGGAGGGATGAAACCCTCTTTGATGGTCACACATGCAGAGCACACAGCACACACAGTGAAATTTGTATCTACAGATAAATATTAAGCCTGACAAAGTACTTAACGTCTAATATATTGCTTTCCTGCCATGTTAACTATGTTTAAGCACTTATTTTTAACTGATATTATACATATGTATTATACTCTTATAAAATGTATGTAGATAGTATAAGAAATGTGCAGAATATGACAATGTAATGGTGGAGGTACACACATATTTTTCATTTCATTTCAAACCTTTATTTAACCAGATGGTCCCATTGAGATCATAGATCTCTTTTTCAAGGGAGACCTGCAGCATATAGGTTCCACATGAAACATAAAACAATAAAGGACATCATACATTATATTTACAGGATACATTTACATAGTTATAGACATTTACAAGTACCCATAGTATCAACGAGCATTTCATTTAGCCTAGCTTTAAAAACATGCAGAGGAATGAAATTGCTCAGTTTCAATTCTTGCTGAAGATTGTTCCAAGCAAGTGGAGCTGCGCACATAAAAGCTGTCTTACCTAAGACAGTCCTTGCTCTTGGCACATCTAACAATACTACATCATGCGATCTCAGACAATAGCTGCTTGCAACTCTCTGTGTTATCAGAGAGCAGATATAATACGGGAGTTTACCCAACAAAGCTTTATAAATAAACGTGTACCAATGACTGAGCCTCCGTACAGTAAGTGATGGCAAACCTGCCTTGGCATACAGGGTACAGTGATGTGTAAGTGCTTTACAGTTTGTGACAAATCTCAGTGCGCTGTGATAGGCGGCATCTAACTTGTTCAGGCAATGGGCAGGTGCATTCATATACAACAAATCACCATAGTCCAGCACAGGTAAAAAGGTCACAGTTTATTGATAGATGTCTTGTAATGCACTGTTGAGGAACCTACGACCCAAGTTTTTCATTCATTGCATAACTACACCGTAGTTGTGTATAATATGATATGTCAATAAACCTTAGAAAATCTTGAAATCTTGAATGGGATGTGCAAAATAGTCCTTATATACAGTCTTTAATTAACTATTAGTAGAGAATAACGACGAGTAAAGAATATACTTTATAGGGGTCCTATTAATATCTAATAATAAAATTATAAAATGCAATAACGTGCTTTAACCAGTAGGTGTCCCTTTCTATCAGCTGCGCACCGTTATGGCGTAAATACAGCATATCTACCAATTGGATCAAATATAAAAGTCAGCCGAATTAGTGTTGATACTGCAAGGAGACGTATTGTGTGAAAAGAAATGTAAGATGTTGTTTAATTGCTTATATATTTAAGATCCACGTCAAGTTTTCAGTTTTGGCGGCAGTTCCTGTTTGTCTAGAAGTCTTGTCATCAGGGCTCTATACATAGAGTTAACTACGGCAGATATGTCATATTTAACGCAGCCGAAACGTGTATTACAATGCCGTTATGTGATGACTTTCAAAGAGAAAAGCAAGCACACTCGGAATAATGTATTATTTAATTGTTTTATACAGTCTATGGTTGCTACAGAGGATTGTGGGTAATGTAATGTCTTCGGCCATCCAAAACTCATAGAAAACGACTTGTTTCTCAGAATTGAAGGGGAAAACGTGACAAAAGCATTGTACACACACTAAAACCTATCAATGTCGTTTAATTAACAAGGATAATCTGGTGTTTTGAGTTGATGAGTAGTGGAGATATCACTGTCAAATCAATCGACAGTAAGGGGAATACTTACTTCCGGGTGTACAATTCTCCGTTATCCAATGGGAATGGACGCTCACATTGCCTTTAACAGCCTCCGACACAAACGAATGCCGTGCTTCCCTAAGCGTCAAATACCGACGCCGATGGGAATACATTGCAATCAGTTGAAAGCTCTTTGCGTCCGTTTATGAAGCTGAAGGAGCCTCGGCGTGTCACAACTGGACGCCACGGGACCCTGACCAAGCGTCGCTCCTGGACGCTTAGGGAGTGAGAGTGTGTTGGCTAGGGCCACAAGAAAATCAGCGAAATCGAGTGTGACGATTAAAAAATACACATACTCTCTCCAGTACAGCTAAGCTCTGAGTGTTGCGATGCTTGCTAATGTCAACAAAGACCATATTACGTCCAAAACACGTTGTGCATTGTTTCTGATAGCAACGTTTCTGATAGGGCCGTGGGTGTAAAGCCAACCCACATTTCCGATATCACTGTACGTCATATCGGACGCAAATCTGGATCAGCTCCGTTGTACCCCCGTTTTTAGAGATGTGGGTACGAAGGAAAAGAGAGAGGGTTTTATTTCCTGATACTTTGTGAGTTCCCTGGCAAACCGGGGACATATAAAAGACATCAAATAGTGCATTTTGCATGAAACGACACCTTTAACCTGTTAAGCCCGAGAGACCCCGGTACCGGGGCACTGCTGCAACATCTTGCAGGAAACAGTGTCTGAGGGCATGTTCATTTAATAAACTATGAATGTTCACTGAATTATACGGATTTGCGACGTTATAAACAAAAACAGACATCAAAACAGGTTAGCTAAAAATGCTAACAAGGTTACCTTGGCTCTGTAGTCTCTCCAAAGTGGTCATCAATGGCATTAAAACGATAAAAACGCTGCTGAAGTTAATCCATAGGTTAATCCAATGTGTCTGTGTCCCTTTGAAATGATTTCTGATAATCCATGAGCAATGAGATTGATAATCCATGCTATTCCGTTTCTAGATGTCAGAGCTAGAATGTAGCTTCACTCTAATGCAAAATTACATGCGCAAAGCCCCCACCTTTTTGTTTCACAATGAGTGTGTGTGGGGGACTCCCCCTTCGATTCTATTGGCTCTAACGGTCAGAAAGAGGTGTCAACCATCAAAATCGACCAATGGGTTCCAGAGATATGAAAAAAAAAAAACATTTACACCCAAATCACCTCAGAGGTGGAGTGTTTTTGGCTAAACCTCTCTAAAAAGGTCAAATGTCACTTGTTTTGCATCAATCTTGATACAGGGTACTTATTATATGTTGTACTTTGGATTCCTAAAGCTTTTAGTCTACCTTACCATCATCCAAGGGTAGTTTTCACTATAAGTAAAAAATTATATTTGGACGGACACAATAATTTACAGTTTTTTACTATGTAAAATCTGAATTTTCTTTCAAATAGAACACATCTATATTGATCCTGACTTTTCTACATCCAACTCACAGGTTTATCATTACTTTGAGAAAAAACATTATTAATTTAACCCTTTTAGAAGGGAAGATATGGTCATTTGTTCTGTGAATGTCATTTTCGAGCCTGAGACCTGAAAAACAGGCTCAGGGCTTAACAGGTTAAAGGTGGTATCAAAAAGGTCACGTGAAAAGCTGGAGTGTCCATGGGGTGTGGTGTGTGAGCGAAAACCATATGGTCTGCAGCCATCTCAAATACAGGTGAGCAATGCGGTGCAGGTAAGCCTCATCACCTCTGACGACCCGGCCTTCAGCCCTCCTTCCGACAATGGAACATTATCTGAGTTAATTGGCAAGCATGCACCAAAACAGAGTACAACAGCAGGGTTGTCACACATATTTCATATTATATTATTTATTTTGTCCAAAGCAAGTTGTTTGATCTAAATACCGTGCCTAAGGTAGCAATTTGGGGTTAAGTATCTTGCCTATAATGATACTTCAATATATTGACTTCAGGGGCTGTGCTTGGACCACTGACTCTCTGATTGGTAGATCAGCGCATTAACCACCTAAGCTAAATACAATTCAGTCATTCAGTCTTTATGTAAAAAACACACACATTATAATTAGCACCGTGCAACAAACATAAGGTTGTTTGGGTTCTGAAGGCAATATAAAGTTACGCAAACTACATGTGATATGAATGACTACTGTAAGCATTGCAATTCGCTGAAATAGTTTACAGCATTTTCCATTTGGTCCATCCAAATGAGTTTTTTTTAATTAAATGGCTATTCCATTTTGTCATTTATTATTTCAGACAGGCTCTCTTCAGATCGGTAAGGAAGACATTCAGCAGATAATTATCTATTGCTTGTTAACCTAACCTCTGGCTAATGTGATTCTATAAAAACAAGATAATTCATTAAGATCCATTCAGTTTCTATCTTAAATAAAGGTAAGCTACAAACAATACGCTGACACTGCTGCCTTAATTGTGAATATTTTACCAATAAACTGGGCAGACTAAGCACAGAAATATTCATTTTAAACATGAAATCAATTCTCTTTTAAAATCTCAGCAGATTTAATTAACTGGATTTAATAAGAAATGTTTTTAACATATCAAATGAATTATATTTAAACAAGAAATATTCTTTACTCTGTTTTAACAGAAGTATTCAACGAATTAAACAAGACTTTATTAGAAATGTTTTTAATAAATCAAAATGAATTCTTTATAACAAGAAAGATTATTTCCTCCATTTTAGCAGGAATATTCAGTGAACTAAATTAACAGGATTTTATTAGAAAGGTTTTTAGTACATCGAAATTAATACTTTTTAAAAATAAATATTGTATTGTATTTATTGTTCTTCTTAAATTCAATTTAACCTCCTAAAATCATCGTATACCCTTTTAACACCCATCTGAGTAGGCTAATTGCAGGATGTTAAATTATAACTCAAATTAAATAGGTCCTTCTTTTACCTATCTTTTTTAACAATAAATAACAGAGCGTCTAAGCTCAGCATGTTCTGCAAAATTAGCGCACCAAATCGAAATTGAATATAAACAATGACGCGCAGAGTTATAAAAGGACAAGTGGCACACACGCAAACAATTGACCAGGACATCAAATATTTTAGCGCACCGTGGCTCTGCGGACCTCTCACACAACACTATGGATCTGAGTGTCTTACCGGCTGCCTGTCCTGACTTGGTAGAATGCCTCCCGTCTGCACGCTTCAGTTTGTTACCCGGCTCGCACGAACCAACTATTTAACTCCTTCAGGTTGCAGAGCACCGGGGCTCTATGGCAGTGTTTCTCAAAGTGGGGGGCGCAGAGGCATGACCGGGGGCGCGAGAGACCAGGAGGAAAAATGATTTTTTTTTTTTTTTTAAAGAAAATCATAATTTGAAATATTATTGATTCGAAAATAATATGATACAGTACAGTACAAGTACGTCTGGGTCTCTGTGTTTCATTCAAGCTCGGCTCTGTGTGTGTGTGGAACGAGCCATTTTGTGTGCGCGCGAGAGAGAGAGAGAGAGAGAGAGAGAGCGCGCACCAGTACCGGAGATCGTTGATTGTTAGCTTCTGGTGCTAGCGAGCTACGCTAACGGATATAAGGAGCTTTTTCAACAACAAGGTGGAGGAGAGTCCTGGCAGACTGAGGCCCCGGCTCCACGAGGACGAAAACGGGTTGAATCCGCATATTTCTCATGCGTATAGCCCTCTAAGCTCGACGACGCCGTAAGGGAAACGTAGAAACAGACCCCGCAAACGACAACGGGTCCAAAGGTGGATAGATCTGGGAACGGAGCGCTCTGGGGGGTCCAACGGGGCCGTGGAGTCGCCTATACGGTCATTCGTTTTCATAGCCCCGCCTCTCCCCCGCAGGGTTGCTATCGTGCTCCAGTCGCTACTGACCATGCTACAGTTCTTTGTGCAACATCTACAGGAGCTCCTCCTTGAATTCAGATTATTTATCTTTATCTCGATATGGACATAAACGCGAGTGAAGTCTAATCTGACAGGACGGAGACACGCAGCTCCTGCCGCTGTGATGCAGCGGGAGCAAAACACACACTTCAAGTCAGATCATCACCCTTAGCTATTTTAATTACCTCTCAAACTACCTAAACTAGTTATAAATATGTTCATTTTTACTGTCGGGTCACTCATTACAGGATCAGCTGCTGCATGAGACAGACACTGACGCTGTGAGAAGAGAGGAAAAAGAGACAGGCTCTGTGTATTTGATGATTATATATCATTATATCGTCGTTATTCATTTGTTTTAAAGCTCAATAAATAACAATGAAGACCTTTGACCGGCACTTTTATAATTTTGTCCGGAAGATTTAAACTTTAACACACGCTGACCGGCGAAAAACTCTGCCCGGTTCTGTCGGCCCCCACCGCGGAGAATACACAGAAGTGCAGCCATGACAACCATTCTTCTTCGCTACTTTTGTGGAGGAAGTTGCTGCTTTTGTGGAGGAAGTTACAGCGCCACGTACAGGTTCGGCATATGTACTGCAGCTTTTCCAGCGTTTGGATGTAAACGGAGCCGTCTCGTGGAGCTTGACACAATCCGGTGTATATTGCGTGGGGACGGAAGGTTTTTTGCGGTTGCATTTGCGTTACTCCGATGCGTTTTGCCGTATTTGTCCTCGTGGAGCCGGGGCCTCAGAGGCTCAGTGAACTAAAGGACTCTCTGAGTGTTTAGATAGTTCACTTTAGTCTAAGTTATCTCAGTGGGTCTCAAACGTTTTGATCACGATTAATGTAATTTCCGAGGCACACGTTTATATGATCATTATAGTTATAAAAAAAATAAGAGAATAAATGAAAAACAGCTATGAAATACTATATGACAGTAAAAAAGGAATAAAGTTTAAAAGGGGAGTGATTTGTAAAATATCCATAAAGAAAAAAGAAAATCTGTTTACAGTTCTGTTTCAAATGGCTGTTGAGAGATGTATCCATAGATCTCTTCATTTAGTGGGAATGCTGATACAGCATTCCAACTATATGTTATGCTACGGACGAAAAGTTTATTATTATTATTCCATCCAATTATTTTGTCCGTCTTCTCCTCCCACATTCAACATCGCAGAAACTCTGTTCAAACATCAAAACGTTCAGCTCGGTCGGGAATCGGGCGCTATTACTTTTATCATTCATAACTTTCATAATTCCAGAGATACATCCCATAATACATCACATTTTTAACCATTGAAGTCAATGGAGAAATTCTTCAGACTTCAACAAATCTTCATGCGACTTCAACTGCTAAATGTTCATTCATACTTTCACTCAGAAACCTCATTCCAACTTTAAAATGTTACACATCTTTCTGACATTATCCGTGTAACACAACTTTTAAATCTGATTCTTACTTTTAGAGATATTAAACATTGTTCAGACCTTGTTAAAGAGGTTTTCTTCAGATTTTAACATGAACTAGAGTGCGTGATGTCACAGCTAGAGGGTAAGACATCTTGACATTTTCCTTCATTTTTTTTTTTAAAACTGCCATAATTCCCAAACCCTACATTCCTGAGACATACTTTTTCATGAGAAACGTAGGAAAACATCTTGTAGCTTGAAAAAGGACAAATAATTAAGCAAAATAATTAAACAAAATGCCTCTTGAGGGCATGAAGTGACAAAAACGTTCAACATGTCTCCATTAAAGCCCATTGTAATTTCAGGCAGATATTTCCTCACAGCAGCAGCCGCACACCTTTCTTAAACTGCCAAAAAGGCCACATTATTAACCCGAAAGTACACAAAAATTACACTTCAGATACTCAACTTCCTTGACATGCTTCACGTTTTGAAATTTCACAGATATCTGTTATCGTTCTTCCACAAAACGTTCACATGTAAGAGGTTCATCTCTCATTCAGAACAATGAAGCCTTTGATCTCTTCATAGCTCGTTAGCTCAACTATCAACACCTGTGTTATGGAACGGATGATATCATCACTCCAACTGACAGCAGTCAGTTCTAACTGTTCATCTCTCTCTCTCTCTCTCTCTCTCTCTCTCTCTCTCTCTCTCTCTCTCTCTCTCTCTCTCTCTCTCTCTCTCTCTCTCTCTCTCTCTCTCTCTCTCTCTCTGTTCAAAAAGTGCTCAAAATTCACATGTGTGCTAACAGTCCAGCCGTGAAGATATCTACGAGACAGTTTTAAGATTTCTTCAAATGCCGTTGCCATGGCAACACAATGCTCGCCATGAAACACGATGTCGCTGTAAGTCCAATGGACACGGTCCGATCGTCCCCCAATCTTCACTTGTATATCACCGGTCCATGCCTCAACAGCTCTACGCCAAATCTGGAATCTGCTATAACCTATGAAAATGTTCAAAAAGTGCTCAAACTTCACGTGTGTGCTAACAGTCCAGCCGTGAAGACATCTACGAGACAGTTTTGAGATTTCTTCAAATGCCGTTGGCATGGCGACAGATCATTCACCATCAAGTTAGTTCACATCACACAGTCAAGCCCCCAGTGTTCATGTATCATTTCAATCTAAATTCTTCACTTACTTCTTACACATTACATTTCAGCATAAAGCATTCCCACTAGCAATTTCTTCAGGAATTGCATTCTCTAGTTGCTCTCAAAGTGCACCAGAGTGATGCATTTAACTTCAATATTTAAAAAAAAATCTTCCCAGGGGAGCATACCCCCGGACCCTCCTATGTGAGGTCCACACATCACCTATAAAAATAGCACTTTACCCCTGCTTACACCTATATGCCGTGAGCTGATTATCGAGCCTTCATTGTAACAGTCACAGGTACACTGTGTATTTGCGTGGGGAGTGTTGCAGTAGAAAATTCCACTGTCGCGCCCGGTACATTAATGGGAAACCCTAAATGAGATTGCAAAGTGGCAAAGTATTATAACTTATTGTTCTAGCAAAGGGATTGCACAATCCCTTGTATTATGTTTTTGTTTTTTTGACCACACAGAATTATGGAGCATTGTTTTATCATCACTGTTCTAGCAAGGTGATTTTTTTGAAAGGAATGCTCACGTTCATATTGATGTATTTTAATACATGTTAACTTGGCCCATTACGTGACTATTTGTGTTTCGGGGGCCCGACTTTTTTTTCTCCAAAGGTGGGGCCTGACAGAAAAAGTTTGAGAACCACTGGATTAGGGTGATTACACCCGGCTTGCCTGAGGAGGCAGGACCGCCTGCGATCATTACACACTCGATTTCTATCCCTATTAATGGGTAATTTGTATTTAAATATTTGTTTTTTTTAACATTTATATTTTATTAAACATTTTCAAAAGACAAAAACACAAGGACATGGCTCACACACATCACAAGTAGGACAGGACATAACATGAAGGGTGGGGGGTAGGGGGATTACTGTGCCAGTTACATTTGATGTATGCATATGGCGTTGTATTTATACATGATTTGCTTCATAATATAGGTATACTTCATTGTTTAATAGGTAAATAGATAAATAGTCAAATAAATAAATAAATACATATATATTTATATATATATATATATATGCACACATATGTACATATACAGTACACACACACATCTCTTCCTTTTATGATTAATTCACCCATTCATCCATTTCCCATTTGATTTCACTTCTTTCATTATTATTACCGTTATTTTTCTGTTTCTTCATAGCTTATTTCTCTTTATTTATATTTATTTATTAATATTATTAATTAATATTATTATATTTATTGTTGGCAGCCGAGATGGTTTGAGTCCAGGAAAGCCCTGATCTTATCCCAAAGCCTGTTGTCTGGCTTAACCAAATATAACAGGGAGAAAGTAGCTTCTTCCATACTTAAGATGTTTAGGAAGTCCTCCAGCCATCTATTTAAATTGAAGCAGTTGGGCTTTCTGACTTTCCAGTTCATAAGAACGAGGCGTTTAGTTGAAAGGCATGCTAGGGCTATAAATGTACTTGCAAATGTTGATGTTATGCCATTGAGCGGGGATCCCAGCAAGCATGTAGCTGGAGTTAAGAGTATCTCTATGTTCAGAATCTCAGCGAGAGTATCTCCAACTATGTCCCATAGAGATTTTACAGCCGGACAAGACCAAAGACAATGTAAAAGGGTACCCACTTCCGCACAACCATATGGGCTCAGAACAGTCTCATAATACACACATGCACACAGAAGGATTCACACTTGTATTTCCGGATCCACACTTGTGTTTTTCAATGCACACACAAATGTGTTCCATTTCATATACATGTAAATAAAATCCAAATACAGAAAAAAGTTTTACATATGTATTTTTGATCCTCACATATTTGTTTTCCGTTTAAAACCGCTGCACCTGCAAATACAAACCGCTTTCTGTGCATGGATCGCTGTGCATTCGTGTGTGGGTTTTTTTAGACTCCTCTGACGGTGACCCAATTCGTACTTGTAATTGTTTCTATCTATAGCCAATCAGATGTCTCCTCAATTCTAAGCCAATCACATGAGCGCGCCCCCACGAGGGTAGATTTCTTGCGTTCATGACGTAGCGCTTCATGTACGCATTTTGCGCTGTCCGGAGCTGACAGGTCCATGGAGCCTGCCTGCAGGCGCTAATCTCAGGACACTTCCACTCTCAGTACATTGCCACTTTCCGAACAGGAAATGCTCGCAAATACAAGCCTTTATATTATTAAGGTACAGTGCCACTTTCCGAACCATTAATGAATGCTTGTGTACACAAAAACGGCAGGCAAAACCGTTTTAAATGTGTGTTTCCTGTATGGCGAATACAGCTGCTTTATTTATGTCTGTATGAAGTTGTTGTGAGTGTGGAGGGAGCAGCTACAGGTTAGCTTAGCCTAATCGATCAGTGCACTACGAAGCCAGTGCTAGACAGTGAACTGTCAACGGGGGGAGCCCCGCCGGTCATTATCGGCCGATATTCACTCTTAATAGTTTGATCGGTGCTCTCTATAAAGGCCGAACAGCAGAGCTGGATCTGATCGATATGGACATAAACGCGAGTGAAGTTTTAGCGAGCTGCATGAGAAACTGACGGGCTGTCAGGAGAGAGGGAGGGAGAGAGGAAAAGAGGGGATCCGTTACTCCCGTGTTATTAGCCATATCCGGTCATAGTCCGGTAATTACCTGCTAACGGAAACTCTGCTACACAATTCTTCTTCTTATTATTATTATTATTGAAACATGACCGGTAAGTTTCAAATTTGTCCGGTAAAATAAATTCTGTCCGCGGAAACCCTGCTCCGGACAGCGCAAAATGCGTATATGAAGTGTCATGAACGCAGTAAATCATATCCTCGTGGGGACGCGCTCATGTGATTGGCTTAGAATTGAGGAGACATCTGATTGGCTATAGATAGAAAAAATTACAAGTACGAATCGGGTCACCGTCAGGGGAGTCTCAAAAAACCCACACACGAATGCACAGCGATCCATGCACAGAAAGCGGTTTGTGTTTGCAGGTGCAGGGGATTTAAACGGTAAACAAATATGTGAGGATCAAAAATACATATGTAAAACTTTTTTCTGTATTTGGATTTTATTTACATGTATATGAAACGGAACACATTTGTGTGTGCATTGAAAAACACAAGTGTGGATCCGGAAATACAAGTGTGAATCCTTTTGCGGATCATGAAATACAAGTGTGAATTCTTCTGTGTGCATGTGTGTATTATGAGACTGTTCTGAGCCCATACAACCATGCCAGCATACAGTAGGCCCGAGAGTGTTTGATCCATCTTTTTGAGTCTACAGGGTGTGATGTATGCTCTGTGAAGGATTTTTAACTGTATTACTCTAAACCGGACACACTTGGAGATTGATGTTGAGTTCGACTAGATTCTGTCCCACTCAACTGGGGTAAGGGTGATGCCTAAATCCTGCTCCCATCTTTTCTGTGACTGCAGATTAGTATTGGCGGTTGAGGTGAGGAGAAGTTTATATATACCTGAAATCATTCCTTTCTTGTTTGCAAGTCTTTTTAGGTTCATATCAAGGTGTTCCTGACAACCTATCTTTATACCTTTTGATGTTAAGTTTTTAATATTTGATTGTAATTGCATATAGGAGAGGAAGAGGGATTTATTCAGATTAAAATCTTCCATCAACACTGTGAACGGAGTTATGATATTGTTTTTTACTATTTGCCCAATGTGTTGTATGTCATGTGCTTGCATATGTATATTATTCAATGGGTTACCGCCCGCTGTGAATATTGGGTTTTTCCATAATGGGCATGAAGGAAGGGAAATACCAGTGATGCCTAGCCTCCTTTGTACAGATGTAACCACACTGATAGAAAATTGAATTAATGGATTATTCAGATTGGATTTGGGGGAGTACCATAATGAATGATATTGATTTATTGTTTTCTTTAATTATTTGTCCTTCAGTCCCAGTTAGCTTTTTTCGGTGTCGCTCCATAACCCCATACTATAGGGAATCTGGCATTATATGAGAGATAATATAAGTATAAATTGGGTACCCCCAGTCCACCTGTTCTCCTCGGCATAGACAACTTTTTATGGTTGATTCGTGGTTTTTTATCCTTCCATATGAATTGAGAGAATATAGTATTCATTTCTTTAAACCAATATTGTGGGATTTGAAGGGGAATTGAGGATATTATATCTGTCAATAGTAGGACATTCATTTTTCACACATCCACCCTTCCCCACAGCGATAGGGGTAAAGAAGTCCATCTTCTCAAGTCATCTGTAATAGTTCTAAGTAAGCCTGGACCATTCATTTCGAAAATCTTGTTAATTGGTGATCTGATGTTTATGCCCAAGTATCTCAATCCATCAGCTTTCCAAACAAAAGGAGCAGAGTCTGACAGTTTAGTGGCATGGCTTCACTTTTACTCCAATTAATTTTATATCCTGAAAATAAGCTAAATTCTCTAATAACCTCTAGCACCTTAGAGTTTAGGGTCAACTAATGTTAAAAGGATATCATCAGCGTATAAGTTTATTTTGAACTGATGTCCGCACTTTGGGATACCCATAATTCCTGGATTTTCCCGGATGGCACAAGCCAAGGGCTCAAGAGCTAAAATGAGGGATATTGGACATCCCTGCCGTGTTCCCCGATGCAGGGGGAAAGGATCAGAAAGCATGTTGTTGCTTCTGACTGAGGAGAGTGGCTTATTGTTAAGAGCTTTAAACCATCTCTAATACCCCATTCACACCAACGGTGTTTCGGGGCCGGTTCGGTGCTGGTGCTTGAAAAGCACCGGGTTTTCCTGTTCACACCGCAGCGGAGCAGCCTCTAAGCTCCGGAATCCGGTTCGTTTCGAGCACCAAAAAGTTGTCCGTGTAGAAGCAAGAACCGCTTACGTCGGAGGGGGGCGAGATTAACCTGAGATAACAGTTAAGGCGAGTACGGCAAATAAAAGTTGTAACCAGCAGTAGTGCTGAGCAAAGTGACTAGAACGCAACCACACACTTGTAAAAAAAAAACACGCTTTATAAAGTCAGGCAACACTAACCAGGCTTCGTGTGATTCTGTTTATTTGTACCTTACTTTGACCATCCGTTCGCTGTTATTGATCATTGTGGAGAGCAGGCAGACGTTTTGTTTGTTATTATAGCAGCTATCGGATGGAATCAATACATGGGCTGCACAGGTTGTCATGTCCGACTATCACAAGCAGTGGCGACTGGTCATTAGGGGCAGGTGGGGCACAGCCCCACCTAGTGTCAGCAGAAAGTATTACAAATAATGATTACAAAAATGCAAAAAAAATAAATAAAAAAATATATAAAATATATTTTAAGATCATGTTTAATCATCTGATTCGTCTGTACATTGCTGTTTTAGTCTGTGTTCTTCTAATTAGTGTGTCTACAGTCACAGTGTGTGCCTATTGAGCTGTTTAGAGCCATGTGGGACAAAACCTGATTATGCCCCTTCCTCTCGCTGTGAAGTCAACGGTGACTGTAAAAACTTCACTGCGCATGCTCAGAGTATTTTGTAATGAAATGTGTGTGGCAAAAAAATAATGACCAGAGGGGCATGGAGCTACCATCCCCACCATACGTCATCTCAAATCATTCAGAGCTGATTGGCTGTAAGTACGTGTGCCGCGAAAAGTGTGCTGTGTGAAGAGGAGACGAGAGAGAGGTGCAGTGGCGCGTCCTAAAACCAGGAAGTAAGCACAAAAAAGCAATGAGATTTCTCCAGAGGATTTTAGAAAATAGCTCGAAATAAGATCTGTGGGAAACGTACCTGTTAGATAAATGCACGTTTTGATTAGCCGGATAACATCCACATGTCTACCCTACTTATATAATTTTTTTATCATAAATCTATGGATTAGATTTATGATAGACTTTTGAAACTACAAGAACATAAGGAGGACTTTTACAAAAAAGTAATAGAAATGTTTGTCCAGAAGGATAGGCAAATGGACTTCATCTTCAAGTCAAGGTAAGACCGCCATTTTATTGAAAATGGGATCTTACTAAGAGAGAACAATTCAATATTTAAATGATAAAATGACATTTTTTGGGTATCCTTTTGTTGAACTGTCTGTTTAAAATTAATCGAAGCATCAGACAAAAAAAGCTTTTGAAAATAATATTATATTTTGGTTTAGGTCAAAATATAATATTTGTAAACCTGAAGAGTCAGTGCCAGTGCCTCACCAGCCATGAACCTCACTGCACGTCACTGCAGAAGCTTATATATAGACATCTAAGTTTTTTGTGCCCCACCACTTTTGTACATATAAAAACGCCACTGATCACAAGTAGAATCATAATGAAAAATACGCCGGTAAAAAGTGCCTGTATAAAACGGCTTAGCAAGTAGTCAGTTTAGCTTCGGTTGCTATGCTAACATCACCCATGTTATACCAGAGAAACTTTCATAACAGCGTTGTGATGCCAAACAGCGTCAATTCAGACTGACACCAAACAGCGTCAATTCAGACTGACACACATTCACTTAAGGGGAACTGGGGATATGTAACAGCTGCTTGTGTGACAGTCAGACAGTGAATACTTTAGAGCCGTGTGAGCTAACCCGGAGCTAACGGGAGAATACACTCGTGGAAGAGCAGCCGGCCAGCACTGCAGCGGTCGGTAAATGCCGCTGAAACACATTAATAAACAATGAACCACGGCACTCTGGAGAAAAGTATAAGGTTGGAGAAGTCGTTATTTAATTTAATCTGGCTTCGTATGATTAAAAGCAACGCAGTCCCCGGCCCGTTGTTGTTGTGAGGTGAGCTCCGTTGGGGAGAAAATCAGCGACGTAAACTGTGACGTCATGACGCAGCAGCGGCAGCACCAGTCGGTCTGAGCGGTGTGAAAAGAGCCGGAGCTAAACCGAAGTACCGGTTCCGAACCTGAAAAGCTCTAGCACGGAGCTTGAACCGGAGTTGCGTTGGTGTGAAAGGGGTAATACAGACAGGGCCAAATCCAAATGTTGATAGAACATTAAATAAATATGGCCATTCTATTTTGTCAAAGGCTTTCTCTGCATCCAGTGATATTGCCATTGCTGGGAGATGGAGGGTGTTGGCGCTAAAAATAACCTGGAGCAGCCTTCTCATGTTATTAGCTGACTGGCGTCCAGCTACAAATCCTACCTGGTCTAGATTCACTAGGGATGGGTTAACTTCCTCCAGGCGAAGGGCTAGGATTTTTGCAAACACTTTGTAATCATTGTTAAGAAGACTTAGGGGTCGGTAGTTGCTCATGTATTGATGATCTTTCCCAGGTTTCGGAAGTAGACATAATGTGGCGGTACGCATTGTTAGGGGCATTGATTGTTTTTCTATCATGTCGTTATACAACATAACCAACAATGGCGACAACACTTCCAGAAAGCATTTATAAAATTCAATACTAAAGCCATCGCACCCAGGGGTCTTACCCGTAAGAGATTTTATGGCAGACGCTATTTCGTTTGGCGTGACAGAAGATTCCAACTTGTGTTTCTGAGTAGGATTTAGTACAGGAAGTGTAACATTCTTAAAAAATGTATCCAGGCTATGGTCTTGTGCTGTGCACTCAGTTTGATATAAATTGGAGTAAAATGTTTGGAATTCGCGGTTTATTAGCTTGGGATCATTTATAATATTACCTCCAGAGTCTCTTATAGCTGGAATTGATCATTTACCCTCCAACTGTTTAAGCTGAAGAGCGAGCATCTTTCCTGCTTCATCACCACATTCAAAGTGTTTTTTACGGAGTCTGTAGAGGGAGAAAGCGGTCTCTTCATGTAATATAGCCTGCAGGTCAGCTCTAACTGTGAGTAATGTTTTCTGAAGTAGTGGGTTTTTAGGATCACGCATATGCTGTTTCTCAATAGTTTTAAGTTCTGATTGTAAATTATTTTTCTTTTTAATAGCTTTTCTGTGCTTAGCTGATGCATGGCTGATTATCCACCCTCTGCAGGTGGCCTTAAAGGCTTCCCATACAGTTTGAATGGAAGACACAGAGTTTACATTTATTGATATATATTATTTTATTTTATTTTCAATAAGTGAGATGAATGTGTCATCTTTTAACGGAGTTGTTAAGTCTCCATTGTTTAGGTCTGTTCTCACTAGCAACTAGGAAAAAAGTGATAGACTGAGGGGCGTGATCTGATAGGACAATACTATGTATGTCCGCATCCATTACATTTTTAATAACAGAGTGGGATAATAAGAGGTAGTCAATTCTTGAGTAGTATTTATGCATCTTAGAATAAAATGTATATTCACGAGAGAGAGAGGGTACAGTGTCCGCCACACATCAGCCATTGCCAGTGATTCTAACAGCTCATTGAAGGCACTTGATAGTGATCTGTCCATTGGAAGAGGATGGCCTGAGCGGTCTAGTGAAGCATCTTTTACTAGATTAAAATCTCCTCCCATCAAGATCTGTCAGTGTACTGGGACAAAATGGTGATGAGAGGGCACATAAAGGAAGCTTGTGCAGAGTTTGGGGCATAAATATTCACTAATGTGCATTTTTCATTCTGCAATTTGCCTCGCAAAACCAGATATCGACTTTCCTAATCACTAACCAAATCAGTCAGTTCAAAAGATATTTTCTTAGATATCAGTATACTGACACCTCTCATGCCTCTAGAGCCTGGGGAGGAGAACACTTGGCCAACCCATCTTTGCTTTAATTTGTTTGATTCTTCTAAGTTCAAGTGGGTCTCCTGTAACATGGCTATATCACTGTCAAGGCCCTTTAGATGTGACAGGATTTTGTATCTCTTGACAATGTTCTGAATTCCATTTACATTCCATGATGTTACCTTTATAGCATTAATCATATTACATTCTGTAAGAGATAAATAACACAGAGAGTGAGTCTATGAATGGAGAAGGAGGGGGGGAGACCAGTGTGTATGTGTGCCCGTTTGCACGCGTCTATGCGTGTGGGTGTGCGTGCGTATGTGTATTTGTACGTGTGTGCATTGTGAATGTGCATTGTGAATGTGTGTGTGTGTGTGTGTGTGTGTGTGTGTGTGTGTGTGTGTGTGTGTGTGTGTGTGTGTGTGTGTGTGTGTGTGTGTGTGTGTGTGTGTGTGTGTGTGTGTGTGTGTGTGTCTAGTCTCCCAGAACAAAACTAAACACCATCCTGCACTGCTTATTAAACTATATGAATACTTTAATTAACTT
This sequence comes from Trematomus bernacchii, assembly GCF_902827165.1. Taxonomy (NCBI): domain Eukaryota; kingdom Metazoa; phylum Chordata; class Actinopteri; order Perciformes; family Nototheniidae; genus Trematomus; species Trematomus bernacchii. The sequence continues at coordinate 10,992,948 of NW_022987648.1, read as the reverse complement.
ATATACAGTACCGACATGTCCTGAGAATAAGACTGCAACATTTTTAAGTGTTATTTTGTTTTTTCTTTTCTAAATGAACATATTTGTAACGCTAATGATTTAATTTCTTATTCAAATTAAGCTATTTTGTTATTGATATATATTTATATATATTATTTTTCGATTACTTGTAATCTGTATTTATTTTACATTTATTAGAGCCTTACGGCCCGTCCACACAGCAGCGTTAAAAAAATCTTGGAGGTGGGCGTATTTGAAGCTTGGGGATTTTTTGCGAGCAAGGCACCAACAACCAATCACATGAATCTCCCGCCCCTGACATACGAAGCAAAAAAGCCCGAAGTAAACTGGATAGAAACTCCCCAAACAGGCGAAAACCTACCACTGTCTCTGCCACCTCCCTCCATGCCTGGCTCCTCCGGTTTATATCCCGGTAGGTAAATAGGGACTGGTCATAAAGCACCGGGTGATTCCCTACCGCTAATTTCTCCTCCATTTTTTGGAATATGAGGAAATGACCTGCGGTATGTCTCTCCCAGCATACACGCGGTTTGATTGGCTAGCGCTTGAACTGTCAGATTTGCATACACAGGATTTGATTGGCTGACACTTCCACCTCAGCTTCAAAAGTTGAACATTGCTCAACTTTGAATCCTGAAAATCCTGAAAATCTCCGCTCTGCTGCCCACAATGCAGTTCGGCGAAAAGTGAGGCAAAGTGACGTCACCCCATTCAAAGTGAATGGGCAGAAGCGTTCCAAGATTTTTTTAACGCTGCTGTGTGGACTGGCCGTTAGGCTCTGTTTGACTTTACAATAATACATTGGTATACTTTCCCTTCCAACAAAGCACCTCAAAAAACCATCCACAGATTGGCTACCTCCTGCTGTTAAAGGGAACATTAAACCACAAACATTCATGATTTTGGACTTTCTCTTCTTTGTACCTTAGAATTGAACACAGCCCCAAAACTGGCCACCCTATTGGCCACCCCAAACACCCTCACCACGGGGGCCCAAACTATTTTAGAACATTAAGAAAAAAATGTTTAAGTAACCTTTCATCATTCATCAATAATTAACATTAATATAACGTTATATTGATAATGTACTCACTAAACTTACAATTCATTTAACTTATTTTCTTCCAAAAGTTAATTATCCAAAGCCTCTGTACACCCCCGTCTATTTACATGTAATGGTTTGGTCCCGCCTCCGCCTCCAAACGGCACTTTCTAGCAGAGAGTGAGAGCATGGGTGTTTCTCAATCGCGAGTAAAGCTGCTTCAGAGCCACTATTTCAAGCATACTACGTCATCGAGTGCCGCCGAAGTACTGTTCCAATCTCCAGCATACTTGGAAATCTACCGAGCCCGGCGTACTCCGTTTGGAGAAATATCGAGGCTGCACATGAGTAGACTTCGCGGTCTTAAAATCCCCACAATGCTTTGCGCACGGACCAATTTCCCCAAATCTGTGGCGGAAGATGTAAGGCGGGGCCTCTCATATGACGCACACCTGCACACTTGCTCGCCTGTTCCACTCATTGTTTTCCAAATGTCAGGAAGTATTCTTGACTCGCTTCTGAAGCAAGATGCTCGGCAGACATGTGCTACCAAGCAAGCGTACTCGCGATTGAGAAACACCCCATGTGAGCAGGGATGCTAGTACTTACCACTTACGTGTGTGCCATTGTGACAGACAAGAATAGTCAATTCTGAGAGATAGATGTATCCTGCTGTATGGGTTGATTGTGCGTTAATCTGTTGGTAATGCCTTGGGGTTCCAGTGGGAGGGATCACTGCGCTCATCCTCGCTCGATTCAGACGAGTGAAGGCGGGAGCTGCGTGATTGTATATGTCTTCTAGAGATGGCAAATCCGGATCCTTTTACGGACTCAGGGTCTTCTGAGTCAGTCATTGAAGAGATCCGGATCATACGAGTCATTTGAGTCATATGAGTCAGCATCACCAAGACCGTAGAAATCCTATCGGTGAAACCGAAAAGTTGTTGCATTTCACGAGCATATTAAACTGACGTTATATTAACCTCCGCTACACAGTGTATTTTGCTTTAATAAAAAATGTTGATCACAAAAAAAAGGGTTATTTTGCGATTTGGCAAATCTGAGTCTGCTGTTGACTCGTGCATGAGGACGAGTCTGCTGGATCTCTGGATCTGCTGCTATATGGCTACGGCTCTGCGTCCGCATAGCAACATAGCACACAAAAAGAAACAAACAATGACAAATGATGACAAATTGCAAATATCGGCCGTATTGCCGTGTTGGGCGTTGTTGGGCGAAAACGGGTTCCTTGTCAATTTGGTGTGTCCCGAACCCTCGGCCGTGACACACCTTATTTGGCCTTTCACGATCGACACCCGGCCGATTCAACATGTTGAATCGGCCGGCTGTCGACCACAAGCTATCGGGCCAAGAAAGCACTCTGATTGGCTGTTCAGCTAGCGAATGAGAAGCGAAACGGAAGTGAGGGACGTAAACAAATGATTGAAGAAGGCACACACACACAGATGGCTATTCATTTTCATCTCATCGGTGTATTGATCATCATGGCGATCTGGAATGAAGCAATCGAAGACCTGTTCGTCAATTTCATTCAGGAGAGGCCAGCTCTGTATGATATTACAGAGGCTAAATACTCAAATCGAATCGTTAAAACGGGACTCTGGCGAGAGATAGAATCGCAACTTGGTTTCTCAGGTAAGATTATCTTTTTTCATCAATTGAGCTCTTGAGCAGAAACTGTTGGTTTTTTATTCTTTGCCAGCGTACGTGAAATGTAATTTGTTATTTCAACCTTGTGTTTTGTTGTTATCTTGTTGGTAGCTGTTGCTACTTGTATTTTATTTGTTGAGTACAAATACGTGTTTCTTGCTTCTTTCAATTACAAAAACATTATTTGCATTCATGTGGTGGTTACAGTGGTAAATATAACAATAACAGAATAATATATATATTATTGTATTATAATTATTGATGTGATCATCACCTTAATGTTGCAGCTGGTAAAGGAGGAGCTAATTTAAATTACATTATATACTGCTGGGTAGCTTATGAAATTCACCATGGGATCAATAATGCTTTTATCTTAACCTATAATAATAATAATACATGATAAAATATGTCTTGATTATATTTTGTAGTGTTCTGAATCTTCTAGAAGTACGTTTTAGCATCTGAATAGAGCCATCACAATGTTTCTACAATGTGCCTCTCACACTTGACCACAACCCGAACTAATGGCACACACATTTCAGGGTATTGTGTTGTTATGAATGCTTAGTAAACAGTTTTAAGAATCCATGGTATTAAATCCAACTAACTGTGAATTTATTTAACATTTTTTAAGGAAGGTCCGGAGGCTGCAGAATCACCCCTCGGTGGCACCAGCAGTGAAACATGCATGTCCAGCACCACTGAGGAGTCCTGCCACACTGATGCTGAGCCCTGCACTCCCCTGGCAGAATCCACCATCTTCAACACACCGGCGCCGGCACCCTCACCGTCACCGCTCGGAGAGAGGCCAAGCACACCCAGCAGTAGAATGACTCCGGCGAAGCGCAGGATGCTGCAGGATTTGCGGGATGAGTCCATCACCGACCAATCACAAACATTGCTGCATGGTATCACCAACACTCTGGCACACTTGGCCCCGAGTAGAGTGAATGACGTATTCATGGCCCATGCCCAAGTGTTTGAGCACAGACTGCGGATGTTGGCACCTCATGAGATTCGACCCTTCCTGAATACCGTGGAAAATGTCTTCTTCCAGCACTTAGAGGGAACTCAAACCTCGACTACATACAGAAATCTCTAGACATTTAACTGTGTTGTCTAAACACAGTTTTTTTTTGTAAAGTTCATTTTAAAATGTCTAATTCTTTGTACAGACAGTTGTGGCAATAACATTTTCTTTTCTGTATTGCCTAGCTTTTTTATTGTATTGTATTTTTGTAGATAGTTTACTTTTTGTATTATATTGTTGGATAATAAACCACTTTCTACCTAAACTGCAAAACTTTATTTCGTTCCTTCATACTACAGCCATTACACAACATAGAATGATTTATTTCTGCTTCAGAGAGCTGAAGTGGAGGAGCTGATTTAAATTACATCATATACTGCTGGGTAGCTTAGGAAATTCACCATGGGATCAATAACATTTTATCTTAACCTATAATAATACATGATAAAATATGTCTTGATTACATTTTGTAGTGTTCAGAATCTTCAAAGTTAAGTGAGCAGTATAAAGTACACTGAATGGGAGTGGAGCAGGGCCTTAAAGTTGCAGGATTAGTCTCAAGTACTTCAACATTGTCCTTAAGTACAGTGTCTAAGTACATCACATACTGTCTACCGCTGTTCTTTGTTCAAGATTGAAATGTAAATATCCAAGACGGTTTTCTGCCCCTCTATTCACATATAGCCTTTCAGACGTGATGGTTTCTTCATCATCAAACTGTTGTGGAGCATAAGTATGAAGTTGCAGGACTAAGAGTCAAGTACTTCAAGATTGAAATGTAAATATCCAAGACGGTTTTCTGCCCCTCTATTCACATGTAGCCTTTCAGACGTGATGGTTTCTTCATCATCAAACTGATGATTCCATTAGCACAATGGAAAATGTATGTTTGTAGTTGTAGTAGGTTGATCCAGTTCTTGGAGGGGGGCGGATGTTGATGTGTTTCCCATCCAGGGAACCTAGGCAGTTTGGGAAGTTCCACTGAGCCTGGAATCCATCAGCTACTTGCTGCCACTCTTCCACTGTGTCTGGGCACTGAAAAACAAAACATATATTTTTTAAGAGCCATGTTTCATATGGCAAACCAAACATTTGCTGTTCAAATGCCTACAGACCTCACTGTATTACATACCGTTTGCACAGTAAAACTAGTAAGTATCCACACATACCTTCAGGTATTTCTCTTTTAAAACCTCGTAGATGGCTGTACAGGTCTCTGGAACGAATTGCCGGATGGTTGACACTCCCACTCTGAACTGGTAGGAAAGGCTCCTGAAGCTTTCCCCTGCAAATATTAACAAACACATAACTGAGTTATCTACACAAGCAGCTGAACAAAACACTCATTAGCTACAAAACTACAGGTTATAGTTTACAAGATAGTTGATTACTTTAAGTACTATGAAGATTCAGACAAATGATACAACATATAATAATGAAATATTTTAACATGCATTATTATAGGAAGATGATAACGCTTTATTGATCCCTTGGTAATTTCTCAAGCAACCAAGCAGTACTTTGGTACTTTGGCTTTGTACTTACACTAGTACATCTACATTACACTGCGGTATTACTACTAAAGCACAATATACAATAATATACAAAGTGCTGGCTGCAATTTCAAATATAGCAACATCTTTAGCTTGCATACCTGTTGCCAAAAATCGCAGCGTAACCATCAAACGTGTCCCCACGGAGATGCAATCCCGGTAGTTCGTGTTTTCCCCCTGGATGATTGGAGTGAGGAGTTCCTCCACCATGTGGAACTGAACAGGAAAAAGCCGAGCAAAATTTCGGAAATCTGGCTTTTCATGTAACTCCAGCTCTCGACACAGGTTCGGGAAAGCCCCATGAGCCTCTCGCTGCAGTATCCACGATTTCACCCATTTAGTGCGGTTTCTCGTAATTCGTCGCTTCTGCCTCTTGAGATACTGTTTCTTGATAATGTGTTGCACAAGCAACACTCCAATGGCTGATATCCCCAGTGCCGCACGATACATGTTTTCAATGGACAAGACTGAAAATGGAACACACCCGCTATTTGCTGTTTGTTTATATCACAGTCTGTTCTTCTTCTCTTTCTTCCGGTTGTTGCCTATTTTGAATGACGAATACACACTACCACCGCCTGCTGGTAAGGGCACTTATTGCCACTCACGCATGCGCAGTTCGTACGTGCTCGGCTGAAGTAAAGCGGTGTATTTCAGTGCGACACACGGCCTAGACGCAGGAGAACTCGTCGATGGATCTGTCGGTGTTGGATGTCGGCGAGTTCTCTGGTGACTGCCTGGTGTGTAAGGGGCTTTATATGTATGGCCAGAGGGCAGGACCTATAAACACATTTACTACCCAATAGCATTGTGAGGCTGAACAAAAGGACCTTTTGACTATGTAAATGTAGTCTTTTAAAAAAACAAAAACATTTACTGACTTTTTTGGATAGCTTAAAGCAGGGGTACTCAAACTTTTTTATTAAAGGTCCAGTTGTGAACTTTATACAAGGTCACTGGTCCGGATCAATGCCAGTAAAGTCCCCCCCCCCCCCCCGAGCGGAGAAACGAAACTGAAATTAAGAAGCAGTTTCTTGGCGCTCTATGCATGGGGCCCGACATGTCATTGCAGTACATTAAAGGGTGTTTCATGTTGTCGTTGCTGTGGACCTTCTTAATCTACCTTCTTTGGGGGACCCCTTCTGGTCCAAGCACTTGCCTGCCTTGCCTGTCGGTAAACGGCGCCCCTGTATACACACACACATTCAATACATACATACAGTATGGTGGCTTGAACTAGTGGGAGAAATGGCACTGTTTGTCTGTAGTCAATGCTTTGAACCTCGGCAAAAAAGGCATTAGAAGCATTCAGGGCTGGACTGGCCATCTGGCATACCGGGCATTTTCCCGGTGGGCCGACGTGCCTTTTGGGCCGACACGTCATTTTTTTTTTTTTCTGAAGTCCCGGCCCATAAGACGGGTAGATTGGCCCTCTGTTTAAATGTTTTTAGTAATTGACACTGGGCCGGCCCAATCAAATCTTTAATCACCTCCCCCTTTGGGCCGCTCGGTGTGCATCATTAAATCACGCCCCCAGGAGGTGAGCCGGCCGTTGAAGCCAAATCGCCTTTTTTTTTGAGAAAAAAAAAAGTTCGAGTTAGAAATGGAGAAGGCGAAGGCGAAGACGAAGGCCAAGCGAAAAGGGGGAGCAGAAAAAATTGCGGGCAAGAAAAAAGCAGGCCCTTCGTGCTGATGTTGCCGCTTGTGTCAAAATAACCGACATGTTTAGTACAGGTGCAGGTCCATATTCAGCACCCGTGGCCGATATTGGTGGTGGTGAGGAAGATGATGAGAGGGAGAGAGATCCGCGCGAGTGGGGAGAGGGAGGAGAACTCGCGGTAAGCAGAAGCTAAGAAAATTAGGAAAAGATTATTATTAAGGTTATGATACTCTGTAGATCTGGAACCCATTAATATCCCCTTGATGAAGCACTAATAAGACAAATATTATTAGAGAAACATTCGTTAGCCTACAAGCTAGTAAGCTGGCTATTTTAGGTTTTCCCTGGCAAGTTAAAATATAGCTTAATGGGACTCTGATACGTTGTCTCATTGAAAGAATGTCATTATTTTGTTAACCACCATTCATGAACAATTACTGTCAGCTGGCAGCTTGTTTTGTTTAGTTTATTTACTTATGTGTTTATAAGGGCAACAGTGGTCTTTTGGGACCTGAACAAAATGTTTATAGTCAGCTTTTTGTGGTAGTTTTGATTGACAATATATAGAATGAATAATATAGAAATAGAAGAAAGAATGTAGGCACACATGTAGTTTTGACCATTAACTGTGTGGTATTGTTATGTCAATGCCTATTTGTATGGACCTCTATCAGGGACCAAAGAGGTCACCTGCATCCTTTTTGACTCTCCCAAAGCCCCCCAACTACACTCACACATGCACACACACACACACACACACACACACACACACACACACACACACACACACCACACACACACACACACACACACACACACACACACACACACACACACACACACACACACACACACACACACAGAGGAATGGACGCTGGACATAGTGCCCCTCTCCACAACAAGCATTCATTTTAGTTATTTCAGTCTAGTATATAAGTTACTTTGTGTGTACAGTATATATATATACAGTATATATATCTTGCTAGTTGTGTACTTTTGTAATTTATGTGGGATTTCTGTCAAATGTTGCTTCAACTCTCTTTGTAAATTTAAATCTGTCTCTTTCAAACCTATTCTCAGGAAAAAAAATAAAGACAGTGGATAGTATTTTTGGTTAAACCTGTGGTCCTTCAGTTCTGTGTGCTCTGTGAGGTTCTGAGAAACCAGCCGCCTAAGACTTGCACTATAGCCCCTTGCGTGCGTCAATCAATCAATCACATTTTATTTATATAGCCCAATATCACAAATTACAATTTGTCTCAGAGGGCTTCACAGTGTGTACAGGTACGACATCCTCTGTCCTTAGACCCTTGCAGCGCTCAAGGAAAAACTCCCCAAAACAGACCCCACAATTAACAGTGGGAAGTAGGAAGAAACCTCTGTGAGAGCAACAGAAGAGGGATCCCTCTCCCAGGACGGACAGACGTGCAATAGGTGTCGTGTGTACAGATGAAAAAGGCAATACAATTACAGCGATTAAAAAAAGGATGGAAAAATTAAATGAAAGCGTCAATGTATATAAAAAGATGCCGTCGACTCATCCTGTAGACTCATCTGGTCCTATCTCTATTGTGTTGTCATAGAAAGGGGAGGCAGGGCACTATAGGGTCCCCCCCCCCCTAAATTCACTAGAAGTCATCATTTAAGGGGTTATTTTTAAAACTTTTCTTCTGTGGGGGGCATACCCCCCCAGACCCCCCCTATTAGTGCTCGGTCACTGTTCGCTTTGTGAGAGGGTTTGAAGGTCTAATTTCTAATGATTGATAGTTACACATACTTGTGGTATGTATTAGTTTTGTTTGCCCCTGGTACGTAAAAAGGATAATAATAGCGTTTTTTAAAATTATACTGAGTTATTCTTCTTGTCAGGAACCGCTACTATTCGTTTGTTTTATGGATTTGGGCCGGTCTGGGTCTAAATGCCAGGGCCGATTTGCTGTCCCAGTCCAGCCCTGGAAGCATTAGAAAGTCAAGGTAAACTTGCGGTTAACTTGCGGTCTGCTATGCGTGTCACGCTCGCACACACAAGTAAATATATATGCACGTTCATTCGCACAACGCGTCAGACACAAGACGCGCGTACATGATGATGTACATTAATTTATCAAAATCAGAATTTTTTTTTTTTTTTTTTTTTTTTTTATAATGGGACACAGGGTTCGGTCCGGATTGATTTGCAGTTCGGTCCGGATCCGGACCTTGGTCCGGAGTTTGAGAAGCCCTGGCTTAAAGTAATGTTGTAAAATTACAACCGGGGTTAAGGGCTATTGTTTATTGTTATTTACTTTAGGATGTTTATTCTTAACCAATAATTGAATTTAAAAACTCTTATTTAAATGATGTGTGTGTGTCTCTGTATTCCTGATGATACACTGAGAGAATGAGCTCATAGGGCTGCTGATCACCATAAGCTAAACAGTCTGTATATTGCACTACATTTGTATAATGTAAGCTTCGTTGATACTTTGCCTGTCGGAATAAGAAAAAAATAGTTAGATATACTGAATATTATTTGATCTATTCCACCACTAGCTTAATCCCAAATAATGTAGGTGCCTTAAATAACCCCTTATTTTATAGTGAGATGTATTTTTATGTTCATATAATAGTGATTTCAATGCCACCCCAAAATGATCACTGGTTCCACCCTGGCCACCCCACTGAAAATAACCTGGCTCCGCCACTGCATTGTTTTGCACAGTGCTTTTAGGACCTGCAGAGAGACTCTTTGGTCACAGTAGTGAGATAGTGTTAGTTATTCTTGAACCCCGAGAGCAGGAGAGACTGAAAAGAGTCAAGGCAAGCTTATACAAGTTAACAGCATTTAATTACACAAAAGATGCGGTGGTTTACAAAAGAAATGCATTCGTTGGTGGTTTGCTCCTGCCAGCTGTTTTGGCCGTGTCCGCCCTGGGTCAGCTGGGGGCAAAGAGAGCGAGAGATCCTTCTTGGGTCTCCCGGGTAAGACCTGTAGTCTTCTCCTATTGGCCGGCGTCGACGGGGGCGTGTCCAATGCAAATCCTGTCGGTTTCTGCTGCTGAATTACATCAATCTGATGTCTGTGGTCATCTAAACATTCCCTAATAAACCTCATTCCAGCGTCAATAAATGAGTGTTAAACTCAGGGTGTTTAGTGTACAACATCACGTTATTTCACCTTCAATTCACGGTTTGAAAACGTAGCATTTCGCCACAAGCTAATGCTAACCGGAAATGACGAAATTCACCAACGGAAGACCGGAAGTCACATGTGAATCTTCGGTTTTCAGAATAAAACAGATTTAAATGAAATACAGTGTATTTCATTCAAATTACGCCACATCAACATTGATTTTAATTTCTAACAATAGGAACAAAATTACGTTGTAATTTTTCCCCACCAGCTAAGCTAAAGTTATGACCTGCAGGAGTATCTCTGTATCACTGATGGATTTAAAGACTATCACATTTCCCACACTACGAAAGAACATCTCCATACTTTCTCCAATATTGTAATCCCACTGTTTCTCAGAACAGTAAAAACCTGCAGAGGACACTAATCAGATCACAGTAATGTAAATTGACTCAAGTGTAAGCCCATGTCTACTTTCTATTATACTTATTACTTTTGGTGAACATTAAGTTTATATTATCTAAATTCCTTGTCTATGACTTGGAAATAGTTTGAGTGTAAAAATGTGTTTTTTCTCTGGTGGTGCCTTTCCTAAAAATGTTCAATTACTTATTGTGTTGTACCAGTTTTTCCAAAATCAGTTCTAACTGCCGTGCCGTTTCTGGAAATGTGGCGGTACGGCTACACAATTTGCAAGAAAGTGCCAACATGTTCCTTTGTTAACTCTGATCCGGAGTGCATCTGCAGTGCGTTCTACAACTTCCCATGGTCCACTCCATACAGGTTGCAACAAGTTCATCTTGTGGATTTTTACTTTCACCCAATCACCTGATCCAACAGAAATATTCTTCATGGACCTGGCATATGCATCCGCCTCAATTTTCCTAATATCTAACACTGGTTCTCCTCTGTATTGTGAGGGGCTACATTGTGGTGGATATTGCTGAGTGGGGCAATCTCTGGCCAAATGTCTACAATCACCACATATGAAGCAGCCATCATCCCTTCTCCCTCTTGATCGTTGCTTTCCTCTCCATTGTCCCTTTTGTTGTATGGGAGGGTATACCTGTGCTTGCGTCTGACCACATGTGTAGCAGCCACCATTCTGGAAACTTCTTCCTCCGCTTTGTTGGTTCTGCATTTGATTCTCTGGTTCTTCCTGAGTTTGAACTGTTCGCCCTGCCTTCTCTGCTAGTATGGCCATCTGCTTTGTCGATTTCTTGTTTTTATTAGCTTCGGCCTCTTTCTCAGCTTCGGCATCTTTCTCAGCTTCGGCATTTTTCTCAGCTTCTGCATTTTTCTCAGCTTCTGCATCTTTCTCAGCTACTTGTATCTTCAAAAGTCTTAGTTTTAGTGCTTTCATCACTTCGTCATTTTCCCTCTGTGTTGCCTGGTATGTCATGTCGTGGTGAATGAGATGTTGTTTCCATTCTTCTGGGAGTTTAGCTTCTAATCCCACCACGGCTTCCAGGCATACCTGAACTGATCGGGGAAGGGCTTTAATGACCGTGTTCTTCCACAACATTACGACAGCCGGAGAAACGTCATGTCGTTCTCCAGTGCAGTCCTCCCACACTCCTTCACATCTCTTCAGGAAGGTATGCATGTCCTCCCCCGGTTCTTTTCTCAGGCTGTTGAGGGCGTGTAAACTGCGTGTTGTCGGGTAGATGCTACGAATAGCAGCCCGATAGCTCGACCTGATATTGTTGAATGAAGTGTCATCTGGAGAGTTGGTGCATTTGGCCATGAAATCTACTGCTCTTGCCTCTAGTCTGCCTTCTATCCGTCTAAGCAGTGCCCTCATGTCTCCCAAGCACAGGTGGTCTTGGACAGTGTACTTCTCCAGATCTTTCACCCACTTCTGACCTCCTTGGGTGAGTGGAGGTAGCTTTGCCACTAATGATTCCATGTCCCTGTGAGCCCATGGTTGGTAGTCAAATCCTCCTCTCTCAGCCGCTATCAATGGCATGAAGGTATGTGCACTGGTCTTGGTTCTTCCAGCTTTGGGGCATGTCCCAGGGTATTCGTCCCTACTATTGTTCTCTGAGGGAGATGCAAATCTGCGTCGTTGCTGTGACTGTTCTTGGTAGGGGGAGTGTCTACTGGTTACAAACTGTGTACTGCCGTCGTCATCTTCATCTTCATCTCCTTTGGAATAGTCTTTGTCAGGAGAGTAATTTGTTGTGTTTCATGTTGTCGTTGCTGTGGACCTTCTTAATCTACCTTCTTTGGGGGACCCCTTCTGGTCCAAGCACTTGCCTGCCTTGCCTGCCTTGCCTGTCGGTAAACGGCGCCCCTGTATACACACACACATTCAATACATACATACAGTATGGTGGCTTGAACTAGTGGGAGAAATGGCACTGTTTGTCTGTAGTCAATGCTTTGAACCTCGGCAAAAAAGGCATTAGAAGCATTAGAAAGTCAAGGTAAACTTGCGGTTAACTTGCGGTCTGCTATGCGTGTCACGCTCGCACACACAAGTAAATATATATGCACGTTCATTCGCACAACGCGTCAGACACAAGACGCGCGTACATGATGATGTACATTAATTTATCAAAATCTGAATTTTTTTTTTTTTTTATAATATTTTGGTCCTTGGTCCGGAGTTTGAGAAGCCCTGGCTTAAAGTAATGTTGTAAAATTACAACCGGGGGCCTTACAGGGTTAAGGGCTATTGTTTATTGTTATTTACTTTAGGATGTTTATTCTTAACCAATAATTGAATTTAAAAACTCTTATTTAAATGATGTGTGTGTGTCTCTGTATTCCTGATGATACACTGAGAGAATGAGCTCATAGGGCTGCTGATCACCATAAGCTAAACAGTCTGTATATTGCACTACATTTGTATAATGTAAGCTTCGTTGATACTTTGCCTGTCGGAATAAGAAAAAAATAGTTAGATATACTGAATATTATTTGATCTATTCCACCACTAGCTTAATCCCAAATAATGTAGGTGCCTTAAATAACCCCTTATTTTATAGTGAGATGTATTTTTATGTTCATATAATAGTGATTTCAATGCCACCCCAAAATGATCACTGGTTCCACCCTGGCCACCCCACTGAAAATAACCTGGCTCCGCCACTGCATTGTTTTGCACAGTGCTTTTAGGACCTGCAGAGAGACTCTTTGGTCACAGTAGTGAGATAGTGTTAGTTATTCTTGAACCCCGAGAGCAGGAGAGACTGAAAAGAGTCAAGGCAAGCTTATACAAGTTAACAGCATTTAATTACACAAAAGATGCGGTGGTTTACAAAAGAAATGCGCTCGTTGGTGGTTTGCTCCTGCCAGCTGTTTTGGCCGTGTCCGCCCTGGGTCAGCTGGGGGCAAAGAGAGCGAGAGATCCTTCTTGGGTCTCCCGGGTAAGACCTGTAGTCTTCTCCTATTGGCCGGCGTCGACGGGGGCGTGTCCAATGCAAATCCTGTCGGTTTCTGCTGCTGAATTACATCAATCTGATGTCTGTGGTCATCTAAACATTCCCTAATAAACCTCATTCCAGCGTCAATAAATGAGTGTTAAACTCAGGGTGTTTAGTGTACAACATCACGTTATTTCACCTTCAATTCACGGTTTGAAAACGTAGCATTTCGCCACAAGCTAATGCTAACCGGAAATGACGAAATTCACCAACGGAAGACCGGAAGTCACATGTGAATCTTCGGTTTTCAGAATAAAACAGATTTAAATGAAATACATATATTAATAATTTCATTCAAATTACGCCACATCAACATTGATTTTAATTTCTAACAATAGGAACAAAATTACGTTGTAATTTTTCCCCACCAGCTAAGCTAAAGTTATGACCTGCAGGAGTATCTCTGTATCACTGATGGATTTAAAGACTGGAAGAGACCACCCGTGAATCCATGACAATAGCTGCCCAGGAAATCGTATCGACATTGAATCCTTCGTCCTTTTTCTCTCTGCGGCTGTAACAAGCTGAACGCCCACAAGTTACAGAGGCATATTGAAAGCTCAGTGCCACAAACACTATTGCAGATCACAGTCACTGCAGCATGAATAACCATCCCCCTGTGTGCCCCTTTGACCACAGTGCTTTGCTATAAGTCAATACAGCTTTGACTCAGTATTTTTGCTTCCTTTTGATACACAGAATCAATTTCATCCTTCCTTTTTTTGTGAAGCTCTTTACGCTGTGCTATTTCGTTCCCTATTGAAGTAGGTGTGAACTAAACCAGTGATCCTCAAATGGGGGTACGCGGACCCCTAGGGGTACGTGGGGGTACTGCAGGGGGTACGCGAGAGAAAACAATAAAAAAGGTTAATAAAAAAAATACTTTTTTGCTTATGCTTGGTACAAATTGTATTTGCCGTACTCGCCATTAACTGTTATTGCTCAGGTTATTCTCGCCCCCCTCCGACGTAAGTGTGAAGTATTGGTACTTCGGCAGCCGAATGGGGCCAGCTAGAACCGGTTTTCGGGACTTAGAGCCGGCTCCGCTGCGGTGGAAACAGGAAGAACCAGAGCTAAATCAGGCTCTAGCCCGGAACCAGTTGCAATAGTATATTATAACAAATAGACATTTCAATGGAATCGTGGTTAAAACGTAGCAATACTACAGCAGGGAACGTGGACAACGGAGAAAAAAAGAAAGCCAAAATTGAGTCAAAATGCCGTCAATATCAGGAGGCGTATGCTTTGATGGGATTCACATCCACAAACGGCAACCCGCCCCAGGCATTGTAACAGAATATATCCGTCGTAAACTAAACCAGAAACAGCAGTATATTTTATTTTGTTAACACTGTAAACTTGACAGCTTTTTAACCCGCACCTCCTACTGGTTAAAGCACGTTATTACACGTTTAGAGTAATTGCAATGCAGGTAGATTGTGTTGCTTTTTAATGACTGTTTTAAAATGCCTTTTTCTTAATGTCTTTCATTTTTGTAAAGCACTTTTGAATGTGTTATATTTGATGAAAACATTTAAATATTAAGAGTACATACTCTTAATATAGTGGGACAGTGGAAGGTCAATGATATAAATAATATAGAATAGAAAATATCAAGAAGATACTGTAAGTGATCTCTACAATAAAACAGTTTAGTGCCTGATAGGAGGATGTGCAAAACAGACAAACTAATAAGGCTTTATTTAAACATTAAGGAATACTTTAGGTTAAGGTCTTCTTTTAAATAAGAAAAAAGCTTTGGGGGTATCTACAGATATTAAGCCTGACAAAGTACTTAACGTCTAATATATTGCATGGTTTGTTTTGGAACTTGACAATCAACTTTCCTGCAATGTTAACTATGTTGAAGCACTTATTTTAACTGATATTATACATATTAATTAAGGACACGTTCTAAGCACATGGTGTAGTCCCATAGCTGAGGATTCTGGGTAGTGTAGTGTCTTCTGCCATCCACACACTACGAAAAAATATTTGTTTCTCCGAATCGAAAGGGGAAAATACAAAAGCATTGTACACAATTTAAACCAATCAATGTTGTGTAATTAACAAGGATAATCTGGTGTTTTTGAGTTGATGAGTAGTGCAGATATCACTGTAAATAAAATCAATCGACAGTAAGGAGAATACTTACTTCCGGGTGTAAAATCCTCCGTTATCCAATAGGAATGGACGCTCACATTGCTCTTTGGGTCCGTAATACAATAAAGGGGACTTGATCAAATAGGAATATAATTATCTTTTAAATAACGTTAACTAAAGGGAACAATCTATTTGACACAGCTGAAGCTCTGGCCTTCCTTAAAAACGAACTAATTTAATAAAAATCACAGTAGTATTACACACAATGCACTGTTTTTTGAGAACAAAAATTGGTGAATAATGCACCATAATACATTCTGACGAAAAATTAAAATTATTATGAATACAAATAAAATAAAAGAAGCCTCCCGTGAGTTACTACAAGCTATAAAGTAGATTTTAAAAACGTTTTATAGAATAAAAGCTCAATGTTGGACATTGTAGAAATGCGTGTGTGCACCACGACAAAGGAGCCTCATTCACTTTACATTGGGGTTGTTTGCGTGGTGCAGACACGTAAATGTAGCAAAGTTCGTGACTTAGTGATGGGAATTCCGGCTCTTCTTGGTGAGCCGGATCATTTGGCTCGGCTCACCAAGAAGAGCCGGCTCTTTCGGCTCCCAAACGGCTCTTCAGTTTACCACATATTACACCTTTTATAATTCAATCAAATGTAGCCCTGTTTTGACTAATGATTTATATGTGTACACATATCACTTAAATTATTCAATACATCCTTTGTACTGAAGTATTCAAAAGTAAAAATGACATGTTTAATATCAATTATTTGCTGTGGCCAATTGTTTTCATTGCATTTACAGACCCTTGTATCTCTCTGATACCACCCCATGAATGCACAGACTTGCTTGTAGAACCACGCTACACAAAGCAGATAGCAACACCTATAAAAACGTAAGCATAGACATTTAAAAAAAGGGGCTACTGTATCGACATTTTCAAATTATATTTAAAGAAAAGGCCCTGACAAAACAGCAGGGCTCTATTTCAGTATTAACTATAGAAAAAAAGACAGCAACAGCTGACATCAAATCTTTGCTGAGCCCAAGGATAATCATAAATAAATAACATAGTGAAAATAAATATATTGCAATGCTCAGTACAGCAGCATCCAACCGTCTCTAATCATAAAAAAACATAATCAAAATAAATGTATTGCAATGCTCAAAACAGCAGCATCCAACAGTCTCTAATCCTTGGATATTACATGTCACTGCATGCATGCATGGAGCAGCTGTAGCGCGGAGATCATCATATCATTCTGTCTTGTATTACTTAACAAAAAATAACAAAAACAAAAAAACGGCTCGTTCGCGGGCGCAAGCCGGCTCCCATCGTTCACTTAAAAGAGCCGGCTCTTTGAGCCGGCTCGTTCGCGACCGACACATCACTATCGTGACTCCACCACGCACTGCGGTGTTAAGGAGTCGTGGTGGAGTCACACATTCTGGTGAGACCAGGTTGCACAAACCACATCTATTTGAGAGATGAATGTGACCTTTTGTTTCTGTTCATTCTTATGCTCATTGATTTTGACAGGGAAAAGTTCTTAATTACAGAGACTGCCTACTCGATTAACTATCAAGTGGTTTTGACAGCCCACACCTACCTTCTAGATCACATGAAAAAAACAGAAAGTGACATAATTTAAATAGGCATATCTCCATAAATATTCATATGCCTCTTTCAATTAGTGGAGTCAGATGCTTTAGCCGCACCAACTGCTAACAAGCGCATGAAATAAAGCACAAGGCCATTGATACAGTACTCTGTCGATTAAATTGACTCCGAGCGTGGCACAATCATTGGATGGTTTCTTGCACCTTGTCAAAATTCCGCCTGCTTAGATTTGCCAAGTGTAAGTGTTACTATCAGCAGCATCCACAGGTAAGCCTGAGAGATGGAGGCTAAACAAATACACAGAAAAGGACAGAAGCACAACATGCATACAAAAGTGTTGTTCTTTGTTATAACTTCAATGTATTAGCCTTAGAAAGCACCAGAAATACTGTTCAAAAAATAATATTAGTACATTTTATGTGCAAGTGTATTTCAGGACACCTGAGGACACAGTAGAATGCATTAAAGCCATACTCAAAGACATAAGAACAGAAAAACACGACAACATCAGAAGAAGGGTGGACAAAAAGAGACGTTTCTAAGCAGACACTAATGAGGCGGGGGCAGGGTTTTGGAAAGCTTCCTATGCGCAAATATGTTACTTTTCTTCAGGTTTCAACATGTTTCTACCTGAAATCTGATATGAGAATTTTGGTTTGGAGAATGCTGCCTGCCTGAATGTGCAAGTTACGTGATGTTGAGTAATAATATCCTGGGGTTGTTTGGTTTGGGCATGGGGAATATCGCGATAAAAATATGTATCTCAACTACAGTATCTGATACAAATATACACTGTACATACAGTACAGCAGCGACCATCAACACATCCGGCCCGCCAGACATTCTGATCCGGCCCGCACAACGGGGGTGAGTAATGTGCAGTACCGGAGTCCAACAGAGAGGCATCAGCTGCAGGACAGTAGACTGCGTACTGCGTACTGCGTAGCCTTCCCTGCCCTGAAGAAGAAGTGATCCTTCGTTGTGAAGAGTCTGCCCAACAGAGTCCAACAGAGAGGCAGCAGCTGCGGGACATTAGCCTAGAAGTGATCTTTCGTTCGCGTGAAGAGTCTGCTAAGCAGAAGAGCCTTATGCGCTCCATAATATACCCCCCCCCCCCCCCCCCTCCTCCCCATCAACAACTTAAAAATTCTGGGCTATATATAAAAATCGCTGGCCCGCGAAAGTGTCTATTGGATACATTTTGGCCCTTGGACAAATGTAGTTGGTGATCCCTGCAGTACAGTATATGTAGAAGTGCACCAATCGTACATGTAGCTTGTAGCAGTCGTTCGTGCTAGGTTTTTAGCTATTTTCAACTTACAAATGTAAAACTTTACTCTTACTTTATTTCTATAACTCTAGATGTACTTGTAGAGAGATATTTTGTTTTTTGCTATTGATGTATTGCCGTTAAGCGCAGCAACTGCATTTACACCAGGGATCGCGCTGAAAAGATTGACATGGCGGTCAAAACAACGGTTATCCCCGCTAAAATCTGGAGATGATCACAGAGGATTCAGGGGGTAATCTGAAGGGAAGGAGTAGAGCTGCATCCAAACTTACCCCGGGATTCCACCGGGTCCATCTGCGCCGCGTTACGGCTGCGCCGCGGTTTTGTTCCGACCTCCTACAGCGTCAAACCCCACCGGGTGCGTTTCAGAAGCGGAGCGTCTTGCGTGCCGGCTCGCAGTTTTTGTTGATTTTAGCATATTTCCTGGGCAGGCTACGTTGTACAGACAAAGTTAATAATAATTGTAATAGTCCAGTTATAAACGACGTGAATCAAAGATGTGTTGCTGTATTTTAGTGAGTAAAAAAATGCATTCATCATTGTTAGAAATTGCATGTGTGTAACCCTCCTGTCCACAAGAGGCACTGTGTAGGGTTATTTTATTTGGGGTTAAATACATTGTCAGAATAAGTGAGAAATGGATTTAACTTCTGTTAGACAGCTATCATACTGAATAAATATTTACTGTGAATGTATGCAAACATGTATGGCATATAGCTGTCTAACAGAAGTTAAATCCATTTCTCACTTATTCTGACAATGTATTTAACCCCAAATAAAAGAACCCAATAAAAAGAGTTGTTAAATAATAGTGAAGTCACGTTGTAATAACAATAACTCATCTCTCTCGGTTCTTTTTCTGCTTTGCCAAAAGCCACTATGTCAAGTGTCCTATTAGAGTTGCCGTATGTAGTTGTCCAATATGGCGGACCATCTCGCACATGCGCAGTACAGATCGGGCAGGGGGACAGATCGGGTAGTGACACCCACACCAGGATTGAGTGTTTGGTAGCTGTTCGCCATGTGTCTTTTGATTTACCAATGTAAGTAGAATCCTCTTTGTAATTTGGATGTTTGCACTTGAGTAACCTCAGTGGTATTGAACACATGTGTTGTTCAATGTAGTAATGAATATAATTTAGTTCTAATTTAATATAAATTATGGCAGACATATTTGTTAACTTTAATGTGCAAGTAATATAAGTATTATTTTAATGTGCAAATGCTGTAATCAGTTTGTTTCACCTTTTCTACTAGAACCATTGGCAACAGCTACCATCCCACCAACTGAATACCCTGATAAATAAAACAAAGACATTTAACCTGTTAAGCCTGAGAGACCCCGGTACCGGGGCACTGCCGCAACATCTTGCAGGAAACAGTGTCTGAGGGCATGTTCATTTAATAAACTATGAATGTTTTATATCCATGTAACGGGAAGAAACTCATCTAACTAATCATTTTTATTTTTTTTTCAAAATAAAACCCACAATGCTAACGCTGAGCCTCTGAATTAGCAACGAGCGAAAAATGCTAACAGATTACTGCACCGAAATTCACTCACAAAACCTTATTATTTATCTTTTCTGCACATCCATGACATCGTTTCACATCGTGAGGTGACACAGAATCGAAGGCTACCCTCATTATCACTCAATTATACGAAATCGCGACTTTATAAACAAAAACAGACATCAAAACATGTGGCGCTAGGTAGCTAAAAATGCTAACATGGCTCACCTTTGTCTGGTCAAACGTGGTCTTCAATGGCATTAAAACAATAAAAACGCTGCTGAAGTTAATCCATAGGTTAATCCAATGTGTCTGTGTCCCTTTGAAATTATGTCTGATAATCCATGAGCAATAAAACTGCTTTTCCGTTTCTAGATGTCAGAGCTAGAGTGTAGGTTCGCTCTGATGCAAAACTACATGCGCAAAGCCCCCACTTTTTGTTGTGCCATGTTAGTGAGAGGGGAGATTCCCCTTCGATTCTATTGGCTCTAACGGTCATAAAGAGATGTCAATCACCAAAATCGACCAATGGGTTCCAGAGAAACGGTAAAACCCCCATTTCCACCCAAATCGCCTCAGAGGTGGAGTTTTCTTTGCTAAACCTCTCTAAAAAGGTCAAATGTCACTTGTTTTGCATCAATCTTAATACAGGGTACTTATTGTATGTTTTACTTTGGATTCCTAAAGCTTTGTCTACCTTACCATCATCCAAGGGTAGTTTTCACTATAAGTAAAAAAGAATTTTTGGACGGACACTATAATTTACAGTTTTTTACTATGTTCAATCTGAATTTTCTTTAAAATAAAAAACATCTATATTGTTCTGACTCTTCTACATCCAACTCACAGGTTTATCATTACTTTGAGGAAAAAGATTATTAATTTAACCCTTTTAGAAGGGAAGATATGGTCATTTGTGTTGGGAATGTCATTTTCGAGCCTGAGACCTGAAAAACAGGCTCAGGGCTAAACAGGTTAAACTCCTGTCTCCTGGTGGTTTGTGGCTCCAGTCTGAACATTCATCTCCAACAATCATCATCATTATTCTATATATATAATTTACACAGTGCCTGTAAACCGGAGGAGAACGCTGGCATTTCTTGGCTTTACGTTGAACTGCTGACAACGTTCCGCCCACCCAACCTATCGTCCCCTATCATTAATGTCGCTGTATCAGAAATAATGCGTGATGTGTTTTGGAAGTAATATGGTCTTTGTTTACATTAGCAAGCATCGCTAACACTCAGAGCTAACGCTGTACTGGAGAGAGTATGTGTAAGGAAGCCGGATATGAAAAGGTACTCACCTTGGGGTAAACCCTCGAGAGACAAAGCGTTTGAGCTCCATACTGTTTCAGAAATAATGCTTGATGTGGCTGAAATAGAGGGGTATGAGGCATGCTACAATGGGTGATCTGTTTGGTATTTTCAGCAAAACACTTCAGAGACATGTTTTGTATATGGCCCTATAATATATTGTTCAAATATAGCATAATAGGTGAGCTTTAACTTCACTGGATAATGAAATGGACAAGCTAGGAGTCACACGGAATTTCTCGAGTGTAGTATAATGTGCTTTACAGAAACATGGCTATATCAGGATATACCTGACAACAAGGCCTTTTCTATCAATGGGATTTTCACGGAACATTTTCATAAACAACTTTTGAAACATTTCCGTTGATGGCTTCCGGACGGTTTGGGTATACAGGGATTGCACCAAGATAATCAACATGTCTTCACCATGAGTCTTCAGAGGGTCCCTGTTATAAGGAAGCAATCCTGCCTCATTCCTGTGCCGAAAGAGTTGTGTCCCAGTCACTACAAGGACTTTTATTGCTATTTTTTCTTCACCTTCTTTTGTTTATATAATATGTATTCCTTTATTCTTGTTACGCTCTCCGAGAGCTTACAGGTGTGAACCCACAATACTGAACACTATAGAGAGGAGACTGAAGTTTATGAAGCATTAAAGCCATACTCAAAGACATAAGAACAGAAAAACACGACAACATCAGAAGAAGGGTGGACAAAAAGAGACGTTTCTAAGCAGACACTAATGAGGCGGGGGCAGGGTGGAGTGGAGGTCCGAAGCCGGGGATCTACAGAGTTTGCGAGAGCGAGCAGGCTGGAGCAGGTGTGCGGAGAAGCACGGAGGAACACAGACGAGGTGAGCCGGGGATCCAGAACTGACGAGAGCGAGCAGGCTGGGGCAGGTGTGCGAGGATGCATGGAGGAACACAGACGAGGGGTTGGTGATTGGACGTGGCAGGCAGAGGAGGAGGCAGACGGATTCTGAACAGAGAGGGTACAAGGTCAGGATAACGGGAACACTGTGACATAGGTTTTGCTAATATTACATTACATCACATGTTACTTGTATCCAAAGCAACTTACATACTCAATACTGTGGGCAATCCCCACAGGAGCAATTTGGGGTGAAGTGTCTTGCCCAGGGACACAACAACATGCTGACTGCAGTGGGGTTTGAACCTGTGACCCCCTGATCCCAACACCAAGGCTCTATCCACTGCGCCACACGCCTCCCTAATAACTATAATACCAAGACGAACTAGAGAATGCAATTCCTGAAGAAATTGCTAGAGGGAATGCTTTATGCTGAAAAGCTGACGCCCAAACTGCTATGCTGAAATGTAATGTGTAAGAAGAAAGTGAAGAATCTAGATTGAAAGGATACATGAACACTGGGGGCTTGAATGTGTGATGAGTGAAGAAAAGAAAGTAAAAAGGCTTGGAAAAGCAGCAGAATATTTGAACTGCAACCTTTGGAACTAACTTGATGGCGAGTGGTCTGAAGAAAACATTTGAAGAAACCCCATAATTGACGTAGAGCTGTTGAGGGCTGGACCGGTGATATACAAGCGAAGTTTGGAGGACGATCGGACCGTGTCCATTGGACTTACAGTGACATCGTGCTTCATGGCGAGTGGTCTGTCGCTATGGCAACAGCATTTGATGACACCCCATAATACGGTTAGATGCGTTGATGGCTGCATCGTTACCAAACCTGTGAAGTTTTGGGCCGTTTGGAGCATTTTCACTGAGGTTATGAGAAAACCGTGTTTCATGGCGAGCATTGTGTTGCCATGGCAACGGTATTTGAAGAAACCCCATAATTGACGTAGAGCTGTTGATGGCTGGACCGGTGATATACAAGCGAAGTTTGGGGGACGATCGGACCGTGTCCATTGGATTTACAGCAACATCGTGCTTCATGGCGAGTGGTCTGTTACCATGGCAACGGCATTTGATGACACGACACCCCATAATACGGTTAGATGCGTTGATGGCTGCATCGTTACCAAACCTGTGAAGTTTTGGGCCGTTTGGAACATTGTGTGAGAGAGAGAGAGAGAGAGAGAGAGAGAGAGAGAGAGAGAGAGAGAGAGAGAGAGAGAGAGAGAGAGAGAGAGAGAGAGAGAGAGAGAGAGAGAGAGAGAGAGAGAATTAAATTAACAGTTAGAACTGACTGCTGTCAGTTGGAGTGATGACATCATCGTGTTCCATTACACAGGTGTTTATAGTTGAGCTAACGAGGTCTGTAGAGATCAAAGGTTTGCATTGTTCTGAATGAGAGATGAACCTCTTACATGTGAACGTTTTGTGGAAGAACGATAACAGATATCTGTGAAATTTCAAAACGTGAAGCATGTCAAGGAAGTTGAGTATCTGAAGTGTAATGTGGCCTTTTTGGCAGTTTAACTAAAGGTGTGCGGCTGCTGCTGTGAGGAAATATCAGCCTGAAATTACAATGGGTTTTAATGGAGACATGTTGAACGTTTTTGTCACTTCATGCCCTCAAGAGGCATTTTGTTTAATTATTTTTGCTTAATTGTTTGTCATTTTTCAAGCTACGAGATGTTTTCCTACGTTCGTCATGAAAAAGTATGTCTCAGGAATGTAGGGTTTGGGAATTATGGCAGTTTTAAAAAAAAATATGAAGGCAAATTTCAAGATTTCCTACCCTCTAGCTGTGACATCACTCTGCCTTAACGAGCTGCGCAATGTTAAAGTTAAAATGTAAAAAATGTGATGAATTATGGGATGTATCTCTGGAATTATGAAAGTTATGAATGATAAAAGTAATAGCCTGCGATTCCCGACCGAGCTGAACGCTTTGATGTTTGAACGGAGTTTCTGCGATGTTGAATGTGGGAGAAGAGGGCCAAAATAAGTCGGCGGAATAATAAACTTTTTGTCCGTAGCATAACATATAGTTGGAATGCTGTATCAGCATTCCCACTAAATTACCAACGTGGTGAGATGACGAACTGGTTAATACTGGATGACGAAAACCGGGTATATAGGCAGGTGTAGGTGAGTAGTTGAATCAGAGTGACGAGCAACAGCTGAGGAGGTGAGTTGGCGGGAATCGAAAGTAGGTCAGCCACGCCCAGCCAGGAAGACAGACACACAGACAGACAGACAACAACAAACACAAAAAAGGGGAAAAGAAGGAGGCAGAACTGTATATCCTCACAATTCTAAAGTGGTGCAACTGTCATGAAACCTAATTATCCACTGGAATAAATGATGTTTTTGATTATGATGATTCTGAATTGAATGTCTTCACAGTTCTTCCAAAAGAACTTGGAAAGGTTTGAGGAGCCGTTTCAACATGGCAATGCCCTAATGCATACAAAGCGCAGTTTATAATCATATGGTTTGCAGAGAGCTCTCACCCCAAGCTCATCCAAAGCACGCCAAAATGCAAATCACTGCAGCCTGGTTCTAAAATCTTTTGCAAAGCCTTCCCAGCAGGGTTGGGGATGCATATTAATTATACCCATGGTCTTATAAACTACATATTCACATTATAGGTGAAATGTTGTTGATGTTTTTAAACCTTTTTCTCAGTGCACTGTTCAGGTCAGGAAGCCTCATTAATTAGCCAAATAGGTACTATGTGTACTATCTGTAATATAACACCCATTAAAAATATGAATTTGTTGCCTTAGCAGTTCCCCATAGATCCTCCTATGCAGAACTAATGGGGAAGTTTCACTCGCATCACACACACATCTTTTGTCCGACACAAGATTTCCAAACTGTAGAAAAATATACAAGAATTATTTGTCCAAAGACAAGGCAACATTATTGATCACATGCTGTGAAGAAAAATCTACAATGGGTACTAGAAAACATTTAAGTGCTTTAACCTTCTGTCATTAGTGGGATGCTGACAGCAGCACAATATTGATCGTGGCTCATCATTACTGACAGTCTTGTACGTAAGTGGTGTACCATAGAAAGACCTACATTACATGTATCTCATGGTTCCTTCACAGGGAAACAATGTGGCGTGTAATCAAGTGCACATTTATTAAATTGATAACAGCGTCACTGCTTACAATCCACAGCATAACATAGCTGTATTTACAGATGAAAGCAGCCCTACTGTATGTCACTGCATGGCGAAATAACGGCCCTGCCCACTTTCCAGTAAGCGTTTCTTTCATGCCTTAAACTTTAGCTTCCTTTGTATTGCAAGTTTAACAACATTAAGATCCAAAGTTCTATACTGTGACTTAAAAAAAGGACGAAAAAATAAAATATCTGGGTCGTCAGTCCTCCACAGAGAGGATGGAGTTCGTAATCAATGAGAACCGGTCAGTCAATACTATACGCTACTATATACTTATAAGGTCAACGTCAATCGTCAAAGTAAACATTTGTAGTGTTAAAAGTGAAAGTAGTGAAAGTAATTAAAATGTAAAAAACTGAGAAGCCAGGGTAATACCAGTTTAAGTGTAAGCCTGCTGCCTGCCACTTGCCGGCAGACTGGCAGGAGATCGATACCCTATTGCTTTTAATTTAACTTTATATCAACACCAATCTTCTATCTCCAATGACATTGTTTAATTGTCTTCCTGACTGATCATCATAATTTGGCTTCTTGTAGATAAAGAAAATGCAAGGTATTCTTAATTTTGTCTGTTGAGTGTTTGAATCCAAAAAGGGGCGCGTCCATGACGGGAAAGTACCCGGATGGGTTGCTCTGATCTATGTACCGCTAATGTAAATAGGACATCTTACTGTCGCATCAGAAAGGCTTCACGTTGCAAAATATGTGTATTTTTTTGAAGGAGTAACAAAACAAGACAATTTCTGCATTTCATTTGTCAGAAGAAGGAGCATCCAAACTTCACACTTTAATGAGGTAACCAACTGATATGTGCCCTGCTGTTTCTGCTCATGCGGTGCAAAGCATGAAATTAGATCATGTTGTAATTATTTTTGACTGACTTTTTTTTTAAATGCGTTTGCTTCACTGCTGATTACTCTGTAGTCTGAGAGAGTGGATGTCAGGCTTGTTGTTGCCACAGTAACCATGGCTGTTGGCACACATCAACAAACTGTACAGGGGACTGACAAAAAGACAGGGTGAGCAATATTGTCTTCCTGCTCTTTAATTTACCAAACACATTACATTTTACAATTCTCCCAAACACATACATGCATATATACTTTGTATATAAAACAATACAAATTATCCATTAAAGCATAACAAATATATATAGGTATGTATTTTTGCTTTCTGTTCAACTAAAATATTTATGATGTATTTAGGTACGAAGTTATACAACGTGCTTTTATTTTACAAGGTAATGCCAAGTTAACATTCAAAGTTTTTTGTTTGATTTTTGATTTTTTGAATAGAGTATGAGGTACACCAAACCTTTTGCCTCATATACTTGTAGATATGAAGACTACTCTGGACAATTGACTGATCTGATCAGAGTATTTAATCATTGTGGTTCCATACAGTGCCTTTACCATGTATGTAAAGAGTGCGAGCGGTTTCCTACTGCACTGTTTCACCAGATGAAACCATATTGAAAAGTTATCAAGATTACTTCTCAATACATATTTGTCAATTGGAGATATTGTTATATGTAACTTTCTCTTTAATTAGGTAAGGTAACAACCAAGAACAAATTAACTTGTTGATATTGGTGCATTTTCTTAACTGAATCGTCAGCTGTCTAAAAAACATTAACATCAATTGAGGAATTGTTAAGGATATTTTTGCTGTTATTAATGGTCGATTCATCAGCCTTGTTCAGATCAGGCCCTGGGGTTTCATTTGTATTTTCATATGGGATCCCGAAAAGACTGCAGATTTTCTTCAGCATCAGGTCGACAATCTCCTCCTCGTCAGAGGGCTGGGTAAGAGAGAACAGATGACAAAATCATGTTTGAAGTGATAAGAAATATTGCAGAGATGGTCTTGACACTTCTAACCACTGAGAACATTAAATGTACTTCAAGACAATGTGAAAAACCAACATCGCAAAATTGGAGCGCAATTCAGTAGACATAAAAGCCCACAAAGAATGACAACGGAACAATGGTGTTTCATTTACTGCAGGTGTATCATTGCTTGTGTATAAAAGGAAAACGTGTTTCATCCTGGAAATGAAGAGAGGCTTGGAGATCCTTTTTCAATTAAATGCAACTGAATTACAGTAATTTCATGTGTAATATCGAGCAGGGAGTGTTTATTAAAAGCTGTATAAAACATCACAGCTTTAATCTTGAACAAATTACAGATTATATGGCATTACTAGACTAACCACATTTAGAACAAATGTCCCCTCACTCCTCAGCAAATCACAGACCCCCAGCCTCTCAGCAGGTTCAAGAACTGCCAGATATCTTTGTAGGGTGTTGAGTTAATCTAGAGACCATCTTGCAATTGGGTCACACCATACCAGCTGTAACACCCATTTGATCAAGGGGTTTAGAGTGTGTGTGTGTGTGGGGGGGGAGCAATGGTCCCTTATCCGCTTTCTCCAACATCATCTTCAAACTCAGCCTTCAATTTGATCTCAACTACACAACTATAAAGTTTCCTATGATGCTATCGCATTAGCTGTATCTGTCTTCAGACATATAAACCGTAGGTGAGGTACACAAAGCCTCCTCTGTGGAAGTCCCGATACAGCAGGTGTCTCTAGGAGAACATTTTTCCATGATAACACACAGACACACAAGGGAAAAACAATAACAGCTAACACACTGTTGCCATAGACTGCACTGTATATAGGAAATGCACATAAGAGGTTAAGTTAAGCAAAATCAAATAATGAAAAAGGCATTTTAAAGTGATAGCAATGTCGCAATTAATGTTTATGAATTTTGAAAGATACTTTGACGAGGAACTGGATAATGCAGTGGTCAGAACATGTCACTTACAAGGTAGCAATGCCAAAAAAAACTAACTTGTGATACTATTTTGTATAAATCAAGAGACTTCTACACAATTTCATTTCATTTCATTTTAAACCTTTATTTATGCAGGTGAATCCCATTGAGATCATTGATCTCTTTTTCAAGGGTGACCTGAAACCTTTTTTGCAACCAGTTGAGTTGCCCCCTGCAGTGGTTACGCTTGACAGGTAAGCCATGATTGTTAAATGTAAATGTTTCACTCAACTTATGGTAAGGTTTAGGATGTATAGCATGCCATTTATCATGTATTTAATTCATAGTGAACGCTTTGCAGCTCCATCCACAACCATCAAATGTTTCAAAATAAGTTTCAGCTATGTTTCTAAAGCGTGAAAACTGATTTATTTTTTGTTTTACTAAATTACACATTCTGGTGCAATTTCAGTATTATGTGATGGTGAGCCTACTCCAAACTAAACTTCAGCTCTTAGAGATTAAAATGCTAGTTGAATAACTTATATTCAATTCAACAAATGCAGAGTAAAGGTGTGCAGTGTCAACCTTCAGCCGCTTTTACAATAGCCGAGTCTTCTATAGGAGTTGTCAACCTAGGACAGGACGTTGAAAGGAGTCAGATCCATTAATATGTTCACACTGTTCTCTTGGCTGTAAAGATTGATAAGGGTCTGGACTTGGAAGCATATGAACTTAGCGTGAGGAAGCATAATGAGGAAGTGAACGCTCCGGAGATCACTGGGTAACTTTGAATTCAGCCTTGTACCTTAGACAGCAGGATCCAGCATTAAGGAGGCATACTGAGGGAGCTGGCATTTTAGTTCAATTCATTTCCATCCCTTTCACATGGATTTATTTGTAGTCAAGAAACTATATGACCTCCATAGAATGTCTGTTAATTGCTTGTTGGAATGTTTGAATCCCATCCTTGCTTTTGGGCTGTGCAGCATGACTATGAATATGTTTGGCCTTGGTAGCATCAAAGACTGACATGTACATTTCAAAGTTATATGATCTTTTGCCTCGTTGCACATACAGACGCGTGAGAGCAACAATAGAATTTATCTGGAATTTATGTTTCTGACCAGATGATGAATGTAGTGAATCTCATCTTGGCTCTGTTTATTGATAGATATACAGTTTATGTCCCTTAAGCTTCTTCTTTGGACGTTTTTCGGGCGGAAAAAACTGCATGCTAAGGCCAGAAATGACATTATTGAACTGTTTGCGAGATAAATTGTTTTTTCTGTGCATTCATCTTTGTTTTATGCCCACCAGCACTTCCATCAAGGTGGCTTTAGCCTTAACTATAAATGGCATGCTCTTTCTTAAAAATAGGGTTCTAGGGAACTCCCTTACTAGAATATGAGCATATACCTGCTGTAAACAGTTAGCAAATTATTCGGTATGCCATAAAAAGTATAATCTGCTCTAAAACATTTTTTGACAAAGATATACTTTAGTCTTTTAGAATGTATTATTTCAGTCGAAAAACCTTGATTAGTTAAACAACAACAACACATACAGTATGTGATAGGTGTTACCTTGTGATATATTTGCTCCTGGTGGAATGCAACAAGAATCACTGATAGGAGAAGATTGAGCACCACAAAGGTCATGAACACAATACAGGATCCAAAGAGTAATCCACCGAGCACGGGGGTGTTGTCCAAGACCTGGCAAACAGTGCATCAGATTCATCAATGTCAGTTTCAAATAATACAGAACAAAGCTCAATTCATGCACATGGTTAGTCATCCAACAGTTTGCCCTCATGAGTTATATATACACCAAAAATCCAAAAGTTTGAATTGCCTGCATCAAAAGCTTGATTGGGTACAGTCCGATGGCTAAGAAGACAACCCCTTTTATGCTTTAAGGTTGAAATAAGTACCCCTGACAAAGATGTGTTTTTGTATAAAGGGTATGGGACCATTTAAAGGCCAGAACGAGATAAAAAAAAAAAACAGCATTGGTTATAATAAACTCTTTTGAATGGGAACAGGTTACTGTTTCATTGTCAAGTGCATAGTAATAAATACAACCAGATGGACTGGATCGACAGACATGTTGTACAATATAAATAGAAGGTCACTCTACACTCAACACAATTTAAATTAGATAAAGGAATTCGAGGTGAACATATTATAAAACTTTTGAACAGTATAGTTTTGAACAGTATTTTGTTAGTATTTTCCATTGCAACTCTGTGAGTAGTGGGAAGAGTTTGTATACCTCGTTGTAATTAAAGATGCCTATCTGCAAACTGATGAGGGTCAGGAGAGCATCTGTCAAAGTTTTATATGAGGATACCTTCCAGCCGTAAATCACGTTGCTCTGAAGAAAGAGAAACCATTACATCAACAAAAGGAATGTCTAAAATTGTGACTTTCTGATTTAATTTAATATATACATTTGGATGTACAGTAATGGGATGATGTTTGGTCATTCATATATTGCCATTTTACCCATAGAAAGCATGTACTATACATTTGAAAAAATGTAATGTGTCAATACTGTATATTAAGTGTAACCTCGCAAAGCACCATCACTGCACAATAACCCCAATACACACAGTCATTATTTTAATAAATGTATTTCAAATGTCAGTAGATCTGAGGATATATATTATTTAACTGTACCAGGTAAATTAAATACAATTTCAGTTTTTTAAACTGAACTCCCTTTTTTAAAGTGCCTTTAATTTAGTAACAGATCCAGGGATATACAGGACTTCAAAAGTAATACAAATGTTTTAACATTTTGAGAACAATTCCATGTCATAGTATTATTTAAAGTGGACCTATCATGCTATATTTAAATGATATATTGTATGGCCATACCTATATAAGGTATATTTATACGTTTCTGTTTTCAAAATACCAAACAGATCATGCATTTTAGCCATGCCTCATTTCGCTCTATGTGCTGTTTGCTGTCTACGGGGCTGATTCTGCTGACCACGCCCCCCTGCAGGAGAGGGGAGACGTGCTCTGATCAGCTGCTGGGCTGTCAGAAGAGGGGGAGAAAAAGAGATCTCCGTCCTCCGTGTTTTATTATATAGAGTCGTTATTCATTTGTTTTAAAGCTCAATAAATAACAAAGAAGACCTTTGACCGGCACTTTTCTAATTTTGTCCGGAAGATTTAAACTTTAACGGACATCTTGACCGGCGAAAGAAACTGAAACTGAAACTCTGCCGCACGGTCCCCTCGTTCCTTGGAAGAGGCGGAGAGGTGGGTGTTTGTCATCTGCTGGTGGACTAACCGGAGAGAATTACAGTGCTTGCCTCGACGGGGAGGGATTGCATTGAATTAAAGCAGTGGGAGCAAATGCTTGCCTCGGGGAGGGAGAAAAAAAAGCCACAGCGGAGAATAAACAGAAGGGTAACCATGGTAACTATGGGCGGGAAGTCTTCTTCGCTGCTTTTGTGGCAGACTACAGCGCCACTTACAGGCCTGGCATATGTACTACAGCGTCTCCAGCGCTTTCGAGCGGCAATGGCCGGCCGTGGCCCAACCCCACATTCCCCTGATAGGTGGAGAGTTGGCCCAATAGCCGTAGCGCCACTTCTGTGACGTCATAGAAGTGTTCAAATCTGTATCAGTCTGTATCAGATCCGTTGCAGCCCCTTTTTTAGAGATTTGGGTATGGAGGAAAATAGAGAGGGTTGTGTTTTCTGACACTTGGTGAGTTCCCTGGAACACCGGGGACACATATTCATGTATAAAAGACGTACAAAAGTGCATTTTGCATGATAGGTCCCCTTTAAACCCCAAATTACTTAACATGCTTAACAGTGAATTAAATAAGAGCCAGAAAGACTCTGATCTTTGTGTGAGGGAAAGGTGGAGGTAAAGGGAAAATACATACTGAAATGGAGTAAGCCACGAACATGACCACAATGACCAGAAGTAATCCGGATACGTCACTCCAGGCGCGCTGCAGTGCAGCGGTGAGCATGTTCATCTTGGCGTTCAGTCTGAGCAGGTGCCACAGTTTGAAGGTGGAAAGCAGGACTAGGAAGGCGATCATATATTGGAGCAATGAGTCTGCTGAGGCTGTCTCGTAAAAATTTGCAAATCTGTGTACACAGTAAAAATGTGATCCATCACAAATAGGAGAAAAAGAGTACCTTATTATTTATGACACTGAAAATGTGTCATCATTACAGAAGTCAAGATGAAAGCAAAGAATTACACAACAAGACACAAAGAGTCTACAGCCATGTTACAGGCTCTATTAAACTTGATGTGAACATTAGCATGCTAACATGCTCTTAAATAAACATGCTGAAAAGTTAAAGGTTTAAATTATTGAACATCTTAGTAGAGAATGTTAACATGGTAACATTTCTAGCATTAAATCAATCCTAATTTGAGCAAAATCACTAATTTGAACGTCAAGTTGTCTCTAACGGAAATATCAGGGGATCATTCAAATTCTAGGATTAATAGGTATCAGGTTACAACATAATTTATACAGAAATTAATATTAATGCCATAGCCCTAACGCCACTAGCATGGATAATGAGCATTAGAAAGTAAACACCTAAGCACAATATAAAGCGAACTGCATAACTTGTACGCCATTAAAGGTGTTTGCTTGACAATTGCCATAGAATACGAGATAAATGTAAGGTTGGACCTCAGGTTTTTGAGGCATGGTTTATCTTACTGGTCTTTGTGATTTTGGTAGTAGGTTATGTCGCGGTTCCCAAGCAGCGTCCTATTAATGTAGATGGCCAAGGTGCTCCAGCTCAGTAAGATGATAGACAGCTCAAGAAGATTCCACGTGCTCCTCAAGTAAGCACACCGCTGCTGCTTCATTAATTTGGCCTGGGAGGAAAAGAAAGAGAGATGTTCATATGCGACATTAACCTGTTTGTATGCAAGACTATGTTAATTATGAAGGCTTAACATCTTCCACTAAATACTTTCTTTATGTAGGCAAAATTATTTAGAAAGATATTTGGGATTTCGTTTTTTAAGAAAACATGTTTTCTTTTATTATATTGGTAATACAAAAGGAAAGATTAATGGTTTACTTGTTTTGAAATCAGTCAACAGTTACTGCAATATGCATTTATTCAAACTGATTTGTATGCAGTATTTCTGAGTGACATAAGCGCATAATACTTTGATCTCAATGCTGTTTGATATCCAAACTTCCAAGTGATCTTCAAAGGAGTGTGAAAAGAAATCTCCTGTATTAAATGTTGTCAAGTGCTGTAATTAAATAAATATTGCTTTGCAGGTGTTACTGAAACAAAACACTAATAAGTCAAGGTTTTTTCTATTCCCTGCATCCAAATACCAGTCTCAAGGGGCTGAAGGAAGGACACACAATGTAACATTATTAGGGTTAGGGTTGGAATGGTGGATACCAAACACAAACATTTATCAAAATGGCTCTAAGATGAAGTATAATTAACTTAAGACGCAGCACTGCACAAGCTGTGCTGTAGATGAAAAATAAACAATGATATTAAAGCCATTATAAAGAAGGAAAACACACAGAAAGATTAATGTTATTATATCCTCACACCAACATCAGCATTGCATCAACACATTAGCGTTCATGTCGTCAGTATTTATTTCCTCGCATACACTTACTACGTGGGGCAATATAGTGTTTGGATAATAAGGTGCTCTGGGTCGGCTGTGAATTGCTCTTCGGAATTAACAAGCAAATTAACATTTGCTAAGTAAACAATGTCCACACATGTAAGTATGTGGTAAGATTATATGTTAATATCAATTTGTAATCTCACTATTCTCTGTAGCAAACAGTCTTCAATGATGGAAAATTGTTCGAAAACCAAAAAGCAAATCCAACTAGGGTGACTGGGTTCATGTGAACAGACTAATGAGCCTTGACCGCTTATTATCAGTTCAGTCACAGTTTAGTGTTTGTGAATCACTCAGTGAAAATAGAAAGCCCTTGCCTGTCTTATTACCTGTAATAAAATAGGTACATGAAAAACAAAGAGACAAGCAATTAATGGGACAATATAATAACAATATTTTGTTGTGGTCATGTACCTGCAGGAACATGTAATAGAGGATGAAAAGCAGGTATATGATCTCAGCAGCCAAGACAAAGATGTGAAGACCACCAGTTGATTGGTAAAGACGAACACTCTGCAACTCACTATAGAATTGAAAAGCTCCTAAAAAATGATCAGAAACACCTTTATTAGTTATAATTACAGTTTGTAAGAAGCAACAGAATCTGACAGTACGTTTTTAGATGCAGAGATTGGTGAAGTGTTATACATCTGCATTAAATTCCCCTTAGCAAAGTTATGATAGCACAATGTTTGCACCTTTTAAGGGAAGCACTCAACCTTACCTACAGCTGTTGTCTCAAGCAAGAGTGTGACAATGCAGAAGAGGTTCACATTAGCGTTGTAAACGGTAAACTCCACAAAGATTGCCCTTGTGTATGCATCCAACCAAGTGTTCCTGAACAGATACTCAAGGGTGCTGTGAATGAAGGAGAACGTTTTTACTGAAGGCCTTCTTACGTGATCCTATTTATATAAAGCACAATATTTCAGCTTACATCATCTTTTGATTTTTATAAACAAATGTGTATTGAAAAGTTCAGTTCATTTATGTATATCATTTCCAAACGAACAAGGTTAACCAAAGGTCTGTAAGTGGTAAACAACATATACAATATAAAAGACACATCAAAGCCTAGTAAAAACATGGCTGCCAATAACATAGAAACATCTAGAAAATGTACAGGTAACTGTATAAAACAGGGGGGTTCACATCCATTCAAAACTTGATAACAATTGGTGGATCCGAAAATAATTATGAAATGGTAGCCATTGCAGGTTGTGTATGCAGTGCTGGTTAAGCAGCCTAGAAGCAGCCTTCACAACAAGTGTCAGGCAGGACATGAATGACTGAGAGTAATTTAGGTAATTTCAAGATCAGTCTGTTATTGCTGAGTATTTCACAGTCAAAGCTGGGTTATGTCAATGTTAATATATTTATTTATAAAATCTAAGGATAATTAAAACTTGTAGGCCAGTAAAAAAAAAAATAAATAGAGATGATCTATTGTTCTTGCAATGATTAATTCCTTTTTGCTAATGTACGTACCGGCTGGCGTTCTGTGAATCCGGGCCGATCTCCGCTACAAAGCCACCTCCCCTATACAGTACCATTTTGCCCCAGAAAGGATGAGCCCTGAGCTGAGTCTGTGTTTGGTACGTCCATGGGCTGAAGGTGCCTCTAGAGACATTCTCCTTAACCAAATGGTTCCAGCCAGGGTCATAGGAGCCCATATCCTCCAAGTCCCATGAATATGGAGCGTGACAGTCTGGTACAAACTGCTGCATGTAGCCTGCAATTTGACAGGAGTTCTTCTGCACTCTCAGTTGACGGAGACGGGCATTACCTACTAGCTTGGAGTTTCCATCTGTGATAAATCCTGGAACAGAAACGTTTAAAGTTAATTTTTGGGAATTTTTCTGCGGCAGTGCTAAAGGAAAGTTAAGTGTGTGGTCTCTATATGTCACATATTCAAAGATTTTGACCAGTAAATTGGGTCAAAGCCAAGGACAATTTCCCTATTTGTCACATGCAATTGTTACTGAATAACATTGATGATGTTATTAAGTTTACAGATAAATACAAATCAATCGGTTTAATAAAGCACTTATATTATAGTGTGCACAGTTTAACTAATGGGTTGACCAATGTTTTGACTCAGTTTCATTGTTTGACTACTGGGTTATTTAACCAACTAAAATATTGTTGTGTTGAACAAGCTCATGTTATACCATAACACCGTCACAAATGTAATATCAGTTGTGTAAATTAACGATCATATCAAGCCGGACAGACACTTCGTATTTGTATTGATGATGTATGTAATTTTGTCAACTTGTGTTACACCTTTTATCAGATTTGTGTATGGATCATGATACTTAGATGTGGGATCTCACACTAAATGTAATAAAGTTAACAAAAGCCCAATTTTTTGTCTGAGAGTTTTGTTATTTATGGTATTAATAAATTGATATTGCAAAAGTGTTATAAACTCTCTTGTACTTTCAACTGCACGTCAAATAGAAACTGATATGGCGACCAATCCAGGGCAGGTCGGGATTCATTCGTGCAATATAGCAATAAAAAAAACAAAGGGTACATAGAAAGTTATGTACCCTTAGACACACTGTGATGTGTCTTCAAAAAGAGCCAAAGTAGATGTACAGTTAAACAAAGATAACACAAAACCTGCTTCAAAACAACTAATGTCTAAGGTGATTTTCTTCTCATTTAGTACTGGGTAAAGTGAACCCAGTAAACCATTAGAGTCATGCTGTAATGTCCATTAAAAGAAGATTATTCAGTGAGTATGTTTTGGTAACATGAAGCATCTGGCTCCTGGTAATTGCTCCCTTTGGCATTATCCTACATGAAGAACTTCACATATCCAACTGTCTAATCTCCTAAGAAATGAGCAAAAAGAAAAAACATCCTGCTCCTCTGCGTTGGAGGTATTTGCTATTAAATTCCAAAGCATGAGAGAAGGACGTTTTCTGGAGGGCAACCAAGGTTTATGCAGCTCACACTTTCGGAACAAAACATCCTTGGTCTTACAAAAACGCAAACAAAACAAAGAAAAGCTGCTTTAACTCGAAGCGGTGTTAGTTGTAAAATAATCTCTGCCCTCTACATGAGGGAAACACCTTTACCTGGATAAACTCCAAAAAGGTTTTTTAGTAGCAATGTGTTGGCCCATGTGAACACATCTCCAGGACTCATGCTGTCTTTGGTCCCTTGACTGAAGCTATCCCGGATGTGTCGTTTCAGGAAAAAAGCGTTGGGATCTTTCTCGCCGTACGCCACCAGCAGCAACATCCACATAAACCCCATGTAGGCTGCAACAAATGGGCACATCAACGTTAAACACACTCTACATCATTAACAGAATGAGGCATCGGAGGTCAGTTAGAAATAATTAAAAGCAATTGCTGCGATTTTTGAGGATACATGTTTAAATTCCCAGCTTCCCATGATCATGGCCATAAAATGGCACATAATAGACGTGAAAATGTTTTTATGATGATAAGCCATGTCCCCAATCAAAGTCAAAATAAATATTAACTGTATACAATGGACCATCAGTATGTAATTAAGATAACAACATAGAGTTGTTAGCTCAATATGGTTAGTTACAAAACAATAAATGCTAACAACTCTATGTTGTTATCTATGTGTAATTTTTCTTTGTATATTAAATATTAATTTCGGTTGGTTGACTTTTAAATTGACTTACAGTTGCGTCTAGCTTTTATTTCACAGGAGACATATTTGACTTGTAACACTAATGAAGGCTTTGTACTAATTAAGAAACTCAGTAAGTCATGACGGAGAGGACCACAATGTTTTGTTTTTTATCCTAATTCATTCATTTAGGTATGTAATAACTTCAGTGCAAGTTTTTTTTTTAAATCATTAGATACATTTATTTCAGAAAGTGTGACAGGGAGCCAGCATGCAACCAGGATCCTGAAACTCAGGCTGCTAAATGGATTTCAGCTATAACTAATTGTATTATTACACCTCTTTTTTTCATACTGTAACATGTCAAAACGTCTGCCCTGAAAGGCCTAAAGTCCTTCGAAAATTAATTAATGACAAGGTGGCCAGTGAGTTTAATTCGACCTGTCACATTCATTCCATGCTGTTTCTTTTCATCTTTTTGTGTTTGCAAATTAATAGAAAGAGTTAAAATGGGATAGCTAAAAATGTGTGTGGATTCAGGTTTGCTTTTACTAACACTGAAGCCTGTGAATGACAAATTATATAATTGCATTGTACTATTACAAATGTATAATAAAAAGTACTTATAACTTAATAAAGCCAAAGAACTGTGTTTTTACTTACTCAAAATCTCCTTGAGGAGGGCAAAGGCTTTTTGTTCCATAATCTTGTATCTTTTCATCTTCTCAATGTCAGCAGCAGCAGGCGGCACATAGAGACTGTTATCCCGTCTGACTGTTAGTGGTTCCTTACAATCACCTGGGGATGAAGAGTTATTGTATATTTAAACACCTTAACATTTAAGGACATAATATACAATAACAGTTGTTGGATTTTTTACTGAAAACACAGGGAAAGAAAGGAATATATACACACCAATCACATGAACAAGACACAGCTGGAAAGGGCAAGCAAACACCCATAGGCAGCAGAGTGATAAGACACTGGTTAGACAAACAATCACAAAAAGCGTGTTTTTTTTCAATCATTTACCTAGATTTTTGTAATTTCTTTCAAACGCCACATTTTGAAAATCTTCCTCATCCACTTTCTTTATTACGAGTGCAAAGAAGATTGCCAGAAATATCACCTGTGGTAAAAGATATTAGTGAATTATGATGTTCC
Source organism: Trematomus bernacchii (assembly GCF_902827165.1). Lineage (NCBI taxonomy): Eukaryota > Metazoa > Chordata > Actinopteri > Perciformes > Nototheniidae > Trematomus > Trematomus bernacchii. Next base: position 10,954,259 of record NW_022987648.1, on the reverse strand, counting down.
TTTTCAAATTAAATAGCATGTGAGCATGTGCTTATAAATAATTATCTTCATAGGAACGTTAAAACTTTGAAATAAACTATGAAATTAACCTTTCTAAAACACAAAGATTCCAATGGAAATACTGGTGTAATAGTGAGTTATGAAGAGGGAATGGCTGCTTCTTCTCACCTTCAGTGGCTGAATGACGAGGATACTCTGAAAAAAGGAGACAATCATGGACACCAACCAGCTTGCAGAGCGTTCCTTCCCAAATTTCAACCCATAAAGCATTGTGAAATATCCTGAAACAAAACTGCTTGCGATCATAAGCGCCCAGCCAACAAAAATGAACCACCATGGAAGCCCTCTTTTCTTCCGATTACCATCACCATCAGTGCTGTCTTCAGGGCTCAACCTGAAGGTGAAAGCAGTGAAAGAATTAACTTAACTATAACCTCTCCTCTGAAGTGTATGTACTGCATTTTAATTGAGTCACAGATGTAATTAAATGTACGTGTTAAAAATATATACTTTACTATGTAATGGTAAGGTGAATGGAAGCCAATTATCCACAGATTGTGTATTCCTTCATTATTGCTGCCATAGATATATATAGGATAATAAAAAAGCAGTACCATTGTCATGTTTATATGGTCAAGATGAAGCTACAGGTTATTAGCTTGGCTTAGCATCAAGACAAGGAAATATTATGGGAGGGGGGGGGTGACTGTTAGCCGGGATCAGTTCAAAAGTATCAATATCCGCCACCACCTTGTTAACAATACAATGTTAACATGTTTGGTGTTACGGTGGGTTTCACATTTTTGGTCTACAGCGGCTATTTGCTTTCCCTTACTTTTAGTATTTATGCTAAGCTAAGCTAACCATCTCATAACTCTAGCTTCATATTAGGCATAAAGAAAGTAAAGTTAATTTAATATTTTAACTATTTCAAAATGACTGACTGTCGTTTTCCAAACTTTACAGTCCAATATGCGATTCGATTCAATTATTTTGACAAACCACTTTGCAGTGACCTGAAATATAATATAATAATGAATAATAAACACATACAGAAAATATAAACAAGAAATAAACTTTCAGGCAAATAATAATTCTTCACACTATTCTACACAATATTTTTAAGTGGCTGTCAATGTAATGGATATGGAAGTAAGTTGGACCAAAATTCAGAACAGAAAGTGAGGCAGGTACAACTAATGAAAACGTTTAAGTAAGGGGGCAGGCTAACGTAATAAAAAGGAAAAATGGAGCACACACAAAACAAAGAGACAGCAAAAGTTCCCATCAGATCCACGGCAGGAAAAATATATGGGAACCATTGTTCAGAATCATTGACGGAAATCTGAAAACACTGGCAAAGAAAGGAATATATACACACATAACTAATCACATAAACAAGACACAGCTGGATAGGGCAGGCAAGGACACAAAGGCAGCAAGGTGATTAGACACAGGTGGATCGAATTAGGGCGGGGCAACAATCACAAAAGTTCGGGAAAACAGAGTGTTCATACACGATGAAAAAGGAAACAGAAAATGCTAACATTCAAGGCTCTGGCATATATTTAAAGATGATAGTGAATAACACTTGACAAACCACGAGGGTTGTCTTTATAACAAGTGACTTCCTTACTTCTTCTGGTTGGGTTCTTCAGGGTTGTTAAAGCCGGATGTAAAAAGCTGATCTTCAAGGAACACTTTCATGCCATGGACCTGCTGCAGAGCCCGGCTGTAGCTGTGTGGGTCGGGGAAGTCGGAGGGTCCCAGCTGACTCAGCTGTTTGTCGATGTGACACAGCTGCCTGTATAGATACTGGTTTTTGTTGCTCTTCTTCTGAATCCCCTCCAGTGTTGACCCAGGATGCATAGTAGGACTGTACTCTGAAAATGTACATCATTTCTGATTTAGTAAACTAGTTTGCAATTGGTGTCTGATATTAGAAATGCAAACACATGCATTATAGCTCACCTATTATGCTATATTTGAACATTATAAAACGGACAAGTAAAATCAAGCAATCTGATTGGTTCTTAGCCGTGGTATACTGAGCGTATACCACGGGTAGAATTGTAAGTTACTTTTCACAACAACTCAGTATCCCTCCGCGTCTGAGATAAACAGTATACAGTTGGGCTGAAAAGCAAACTGCCTGCAGTTTGCTTTTCAAACTGGAACAAGAAAGCAGCGGAGAAGTAACGGGGCAGAAACCCTCCTTTTTACGCAGCGGTCCAGACATAGACATCAAACGGCAAAAACATATTCAGTGTGCAGTTCCTTTGGCATTAGGGCAGGGATATTTAGATACTTTCCAAGGTTTGACATAATGAATTGTGCTACTTTTAAAGCAAGCAACGATGTTTTCAAATCTGTAATCAAAAAGGTCCGCAAAAACATTTAAGATTAACTTCGACCTCCGGGGGGGGGGGGGGGGGGGGGGTCTTACTATGGAGGAGTGGATTGAGGAGTGCCTATCTCCAGAACAAAAAGCACCTAAACGACGACATGTAGAGCTACGTGAAGAGCAGGTAGACCAACTGGAAAAGTACCACCATTCAAAAGCTTTCTGATGCGGGTCTTGAAACAAAGCAGAGAAATTATGACCGTTAGTGGCCACAGGTGCGAAAGCTCTCTCCAGAGCTACTGGAAGCCGAATCTCGGGGACTGGAGAAAGTGGAGCAATATTCTCGCCACGCCAAGCAACAGCCTAGAACAACCTCAGCCTATACAAGTAACCACGTAAGCCATTCTACTGATGCTGGACAGTTTTTCAGTGGGTGCACAATAAACGGCAACATACACATTAATGTAAATAAATAGCCAAATAATGGATCAACGCTCTCTGTCTAATATGTTCGCTAGCTGTTGTTAGTGTTGTTGCATAGCAACCACCTCGCACTATGTTTCGTGCAGAAGGCAACAGAGGGACTATTTTATTTTGAACATCATTATTTACTAATAAAAACTATTTAAATTAGAGTGTGTATTTTTCTTTCATATTGCCACACTTGGTAACCGTTTTATAAAAGCAATAGCTCACTTCAGGCCGTGATATATGCTCATTATATCACAGCTAAGGGGGTTGTCGACCCTCCGCTTCGCGTCGGGCCGAACCACGCCCCTTAGCTGTGATATAATGAGCATATACCACGGCCTGTCGTGAGCTATTGCTTAAATATATGATAGGGCAATATCTATACAAAACATTTCTCTGAAGTGTTTTGCTCAAAATACCAAAAAGGTCACCCATTGTAGCCATGCCTCATACCCCTCTATTTCAGCCCTGTTACTAAAGTGCTGATTCTTACTAAAGTGCTGATTCTGGGTCTGTAGCTTTAAATGTAACCCGAGCTGTTGTCCTTTCCTCATGCAAGCGGTGAGCGGGAAGAGAACAGTCTCTACTCTACCGGCAGGAACTCAAAACGCCATATCATGTTCCAAACCACATCAAGGATTATTTTTTAAACAGTATGGAGCTCAAGCGCTTTCTCTCTCGCGGGTTTACCACAAGGTGAGTACCTTTTTATATCCGCCATTTTTACACACATTCTCTCCAGTACAGCGTTAGCTCTGAGTGTTAGCGATGCTTGCTAATGTAAACAAAGACCATATTACTTTAAAAACACCAGGAGTTCAACGTAAAGCCAGCCCACATTTTAGTAATGTCGTCATGACCGCAGCAAATCTGGATCAGTTCAGTTGTACCCCCGTTTTTAGAGATGTGGGTAAGGAGGAGAAGAGAGAGGGTTGTATTTTCTTTGTGAGTCTCATTACACACTGGGGACACATTTTTATGTATAAAAGACATAAAAAAGTGCATTTTGCATTATAGGTGACTTTTAAGTTGTGTTTGGACAGAAAGTGAATTGTTTTTCCTGGAGTCATTCCGACAAATGTTCAACCATTTGTGCAGTTCCTTTTTATTTTTCCCAAACAATAAATTTAGCAACTGGATGTTAGCTGTAAGCTCACCATCAACGGATAGGGTTGCTCGATTATGGCAAAAATCATAATCTCGATTATTTGGGTCAATAATTGATATCCCGATTATTAAAAACAATTATCCATTTACTTTGAAAAAATCAATTTATTGGAGAAAAAAAATGTGAATAGTATGTTTTTAACAGTTGATTACCCTGAACTTTAAGTATAATAAAAAAAAAAAGTAATAATAATAATACAAAAATAACCGTTTTATTTCGATTACGTTGTTTTCGTAATCGTTGCAAGCCATAATCGTAATTGCGATTAAAATACGATTAATTGAGCAGCCCTATCAATGGATGCACCGATCCTTCATTTGGAGTGAGCTTGTGTGTTTTTCTTTTTTTTTCTTTCTCCACTTTTTCTGATCAATGTCCAAGCTGATTCATTGAGGGTTAGTGTAACGTGTAACCCTAACTTCAACCCTAACCCTTACCCTATGATACGTGCCCAAATGTCATGTTAATTAAACCCTTTTCCATTTGCTTTGCAGCATTTTTGCGTTTAATTGTGGCGTTAGATCAACATTTCATGATGGGAAAATTGAATGTTGGGCTCTGTCTGAAAACAATTTAACTTTACCAAGCTGTATTTGTTGATTAGGGAACAATCTCCAGCCCTGTTTCATTGATTTTAGACCACTTTGTGTTTGTTTTGAAAAACACAATGGCATAGCCTGTGCTTCATTTGAAACCAAAAATATATGTACTTATGTTTGGGTTACTAAAGTTTTTGGACCACTTAATTTTCATACTGATTTTATTATCACTTTTCGTCTTCCCTCAAATGTTACAAATGACAGCTCAATAGTCTGCACAGTGACTTATGCATCATGAAATGCATGTGCATGTATTTATGTGTATACAAAATAACCCCATAAGCTCTCTGTAAAACACTGTACTATATCTGTCCAAAATCAAGATAGTATTACATACAATGTTGCAGAATGAGCCCTCCACATCATGTACTGTACTTACCTAGCTCAGGCTGGGTGGTGTCACTGGCTTTGTCATTCATTGTGATGAAGTGCTCCACTGTAGAAAGGACAGCATTGATATCAACTTGTTGTGCAGGACCAAACTCGGACTCTGTGCATGGGATGTTGCTTTTCATGGTCTTTGATAGAGATTGGGCAATCCTTTTTATATCCTAAGGAAGAACATATTGAGATACAAAGGTGTTTTCTATTTATTAAATGACATACAATATACAATATATGGACGCAATTCACATGAATTTGAGACAAATTATTGACTCAATCACGCTTTTGTCATAAATGTTCATGTTTAAGGGTCAATATTTTGAATAGCTATACTTATCACATGAAACACATGAAGCACCTACCATAATGACAGTGTCCAAAGTGACATTGACACTCATGTTGTTGGTGTTACTTGGAGAGACAAACGTCTGCTCTGCATCTGGTTTTTCTGTTTTGCGCTTGCAACAAGACGTTTCTCTGGGACGTGTGTTTCGGAAAATGCTTACAATGAGGATGTTAACAGGAAACATAATGAGGGAGCTTTGTACTCCGATCATGAACTGTTGCCATGTAAACTCAAAGAGACCTGAGGAGAATGAGAGCGAGAGTCAGAGATAAAGACATGTACTTGAAATTCGCATATCTTTTCAAACATTTGTTTTCATCCACAAATATATAAAGATGTATTTTGTTTTAAAAAACATATTTAATTAGTAATTGTGTTGTTTGGTCCTATGTACACAGGAGTACATTAAAAAACCAGGTCAGGAAAATGTCTTCAAAGCTCTGACAGTAAACTTGACTTTATTAAAAATGTGTTGTACCCATGTCCATGGTCTGCTCAGAGGGATCTGTTGGGATGCCATAAAACATGACGCTGGTAAGCATGGTGCAGAGCAGCAGGGTGAAACAGCAGGAAACTCTCTGCACACAGGTGAAGTTGCTGCTCGGTGGTCGATTGATCACAGAGTACCAGAGGTGTCCGTCACTGAAATCCTTTGAAGTCTTCATAAAGAACAAGTTACTAAAAAATAAAGGGATAACGCTATGAGAAAAACAACCTAAAACCTTCCTTCACATTTTGGTTAAAATTTAGAAAAAGATACACTTATCAACCATCAAATGCTCACCTATTGCATATTAATACCTAAAGTATTATAAGGCACCTAAAGGCATATTCTTCATGGCCATACACCAAAAAAAACTACGCCATCAGCTAAGAGTTTTCCGTCAGTAACCTTCTCATTCCTGCTTATTGATAGTAAGTAAACAAGATGCTGTACATGAATTTAAATCTGAATGTGCTTTTCTCAATATGGGTATTATGATAATCATCATCTTCTAATAATACGAAGGTAATAATAGGGTTAATATAACAAGAGGTCTACTCTTATTAAACACAATTGAGTCCAAAAACGTTATTTAAGACTATAAGAAAAATATATGTTCCCCATTCTCAGTTGAGGTCCTGGTTATATCTTGAAATGTGTTGTTTTTTTCTTTTTGCAGTGTATGAGTTTATTGAATGAATGATATGCACGTTTTTTATTCATTGTAATATGAATTTTTGGGGATATTTCTGCCTTTATTAGTACAGCTAAGGAAGGAAATGCTATGCAGAAAAGTGTCAATATAAATATATTGAGCTCGGAGCTAAAATATTTTGTAAATCCACAGAAACTTCCTGTGGTGACTAGGATTTTGATTGTGAATGTTTGTCCACCTTTTTCTCGTAAATGTTTGTGTGCATTTTATTTGTACAGTCCACACTATAATTTACATGATTAATTAATAATCAAGCATTCTTACCCAGGGTCATTGAATTTCGTTTTTCTGCAGCATTTGTTGTTTTATGTGTAAAATTCAATTAGAACGGTAAACATTTTCTTTTGTTGTCTTTAAAACAAGTATAATAGTTGATCAAATATAAGCCTGCCTTCTCTTCAGCCTCTCCTGTCTCTATAAAGGCAGGAACGTTTTTTACTTGAAATCTTTCTTCTGCCATTTCATACCTCACCGTGCCATAGACATTTTGAGCACAATTCAGTTCAACTTACAATTCAGATCAACTTGCCTCAATTCAGCCTCCAACAAGGCATAACATATAAAACACACACAATTCTGAAATGTTAGACTTGGTGTGTGAAGTGATTTGATCAGGCATAACTAGCACTTGTCTTCTGTTTATTTGCATTTTCCTCTAACTCATTTTAATTGCCTTTTGAATCTGAAAGGGGTTTATTTATTTAGCCTTTAAGGTTGAATTTGACTAATTTTGCATGTTAATTAACAATTAAGTCCTTGGCAATAATGCAATAAAAAAAACACAACACGTAAATCTGAGGACCACCTGGGTTAGAATTATTTTATTTTATTTTTGTATTCTGTCTGCTGGTGTGTGGGTTTTGTAATATTTCAAAAAAGAGAGCATTCTGTGAATTTGACATTATCTGAGATAAAATAATTTCATTTCATTTGCAATTTATCATTCCTCTTATCCTCCAAATACAATCAAAGTTCCCTGTTTCAAAACATCAACAGTGTGTTTGCTGCTCAGTACCCTGTTGATTTAACCTCACCTGAACCTCTTTAGATCCACCTCTGTTGAAACAGGAAAGACTTGATCCAGGGAACAACCACCAATGTCTATGGCCAGCCATGAGTTGCAAAGAAAATGACATTTCTGCTCTTTCTGTAAATCCTGCAACATGACATTGCCGACATACCTGAAAAATAAGATGGAATGTTAACATTTTAAACAAACAAAATCCTCCTTGAGCAAAGTACATCAAAAGACACTTAACAAACCGGAAAGTAATTCTCAACAACAAAAGAGTAGGAGAGAGCAAGTACTCCTTTGCAAGGTCAGTATCATTTATCATATTTATCGTACTTACATCATGTCCCATGTGCACTGTGTTCTACAGTAGGTCATAACATTCAGAGGAATTCAATGGCCTATATTACAGCTTGTAATGAAGTGAAAATGACATATATTTAGGATGTCTTTTCAGTGGTCCTGACAATTGTAAATTGGCGTACCAGGCAGGATGGCTCCCTGAGTTGTTGTGCCATAGTCTGATGCTCTGCAGGTCTCCCAGAGGAAAGGGCGTAGTTAGCAGGAACAAATCCACCGCACCTCTCTCAAACACACATTTCTTCGAGTCCGTTAGATGATGCGGTTCACTGCTTCCCTCTGAACCCATCAGTGTGATTATCACCTAAAACAGTTCAGTACGCTTTATTTAAAACTGCGAAGAACAAAAGGTGATATTCAACCACTTGACTTCAATGCAAACAGGTTAATGGAGGGTTGGGGGTTAGGGCTGCAACCCTAGCCCTAATGACCAATACGATAAGATAAGATAAGATGTACTTTATTGATCCCAAATTGGGAAATGTATGATAAATAATGATTTATATTTTATTCTCCTACTCTTAACACAATCAGTTAGTTATTTAGTGAAACTGCTTTCAATATGACTGGATATACTTTAGCCTTTAAAATAGATTGAAGATGTGCAATTGTTAAATGTCAGAATGATGCAACAGCATATTGTACAGGACAAAATATAATCGATGATATTTAAAAATACTATTTTAGAAAATTCTAAAACACTCAGCATAGCCAGCCTTGAATATGGGTTGAACTTAAAAAAGTTATCAAAGAAACAAAGAGAGACAGAAGAAACATGTTAAAGAACATTTGAATAAGTTCTTTAACATGTTTATTTTTAAATAATAAAGTAACATATTAGTATAATTTAGTTCCAAACTGTAATTTGTTTTTTTATTTACGGTGAAACATTTTTTGTCGAACCTTCTTAGTTAGTATGTCATACTCGACAAAGAAAGTTGCTACAGATAACGTGTTAGCAGCATTAGCATTCATTTGGAGAAATGTTTTCACCATCTTACAAAAGTTCAATATTCACTCTCCTTTTATGTCTCTTGTTGTGCTGATTTTCTTTTCTACATTGTTTCATTGTCAACATGGTAATACTTTACTCAATAAGATCAATTATTTTCCTGAGTGAAGGTTAGAAAAATGAAGAACCAAGACATCAGTCACTATCAAAGAGATGCGTCCTTTCTCACTCTCCACACGGATTGTTTACCTGTATTCAACCAAAGCCCGATCAGACGTGCTCATAATACTCTGACAATCAAACTGAAATGTATTATCCCGTTTCCTACAGATTCTGCAACAATTTTCTGAGAGAATATTTATGGTAATGTATTCCTAAAAATGGGGTGTATCGCATCAGAAATCTTTATTCTATTCATAATATTTGCTTAAAGAGCAGAGCCTTTTCTACAAAGCGTTACATTATTTCCTATGAACTGATGGCATATTTACCTTAGATGAAGTGGCGGCTCCTCTCCGATGCCCAGTGCTGACACTCAACAGGTAGCGGTACTCATCCATGGGGTCGTTGTCGCCAAGCACCGTCAATTTTACCTGCCAACCAGCCAACAACATGTTTTTTTGGGCTGGGATTACATTTTGGGCAGTTTTAATTTATTCTTGAATTTTAATCTGGTACCTTGACTGTGTCTTTTATGTCTTTCCGTCTGGCCCACAGAACCACCAAGAGATAGGCCCCAAAGAGTGATGCAACAAAGCAGACAACCAAAGGATTCTCTGCAAAAGTTGCAAACAGCTCAGCAGTGCGTGACGGGTCAACGAGGTTGGGAGTGACAAAGAAAGAGCTCCCAAAGAAGGTGAGGTGGTTGCAGAGGCACTCTGTGACCAAATGTGTGCTGTGAACACCAACCTTGAAAGACACCAACAACTTTTACTGTCTTCAAAGTTTTGGAAACATTTTACACATTACAGGAAGACTGAAACACTGTACTTACCTTGCATCCATTAGTGCTCCAATCCAAATTGGATTCGTCCCAAAATCTACATGCAGCACTGATGGGCGTAATTGACAAAGTAGCATTGATGGATTTTATACCCGGTCCTACAATGGGCCTAACTACAAGATAGTGCACTCCAGTGTTTCCCTTTAAATCGTTGGGGTCTAGTAGCCAAGTGTATCTCTCCTCTGTATTAGACAAATTCAAAAGTAATCAATAAATGGATACATAATCAAATGTATAAGGCATAAAAGTCACCCATCAATAAGCAGGGATGTATTACCTTGTGTTGCACCATCGTGAGGCATCTCCGTCATCGCAACATTATTTGTTTCAGTTGGGAAGTCCATATAACCAAGGAGGATTTTGAACGGTAAAGGATCATTGGAGGGCACCATCTTTAATAGACATAGTTAGAGCATCCAGAACACGACAATCATATTTAAAACACAGTGTATTATTTTTTTACCCTTATGATATCAACATTGAAGAAAAATGCCACGACTATCAAAAAGAACATTTGTTAAAGCAGATAGTTAGTGAAATTGTATTGGTTGCACAAAGGGGTAGTAATACAGCCACTTGAATAAAACAATTTAAGCTGTCAAAGTAAAGTGAAAATTCTTTCTCATCACTCGTCTCAGAAACAAAATAAAAACATCTTACGGCACCTTTAAAACCAGCGTAGAGTCAGCTGAAGCAACTTCTATGATTGTTGTGCTGAAGTTCCCCAGGTCTAAAAATGAGGTGTTCACCTGCTCTCCAACAGGCCTTGGCAACAGAATCTGGGGACCGGGGAAATTGCCAGAAAATAGATCCAAAGCATTTTAATGTGTGGTAATGAAAGAAATAACCAACATAACAAACTGTAGACTTTCTGTCTGTCTTCTATTGTAAACACTTTGCTATGCAATGTTATTGGTCTCACTAAAGTGGCTTTATAATGGTACAAATCTGGGTTATTTTTCTTGTTATTGGAAGAAAGTTGTTATTGAAAGAACACACTGCATAATGTTTTATGGTTTGAACATGCATCAGATCAGGGTAGCACTGGATGCAAAGTAGGATGAGAAATAATCTCTTATTCTTATGCAGCCGGCTGTGTTTTGTAAAAAATTAAGGGGAGATGAAATAAATATAAGATATAAGAGAAAAACACAAGATGCCACAATTTTGTATGGAGCTATATGAACTGTTTTTCAGGTCAGTTAATATGCTATATGAACTGTTTTTAGGTCAGTTAATATGAACTACATTAACAGAGAAAAACGTACAATATTTTTAATCATAACCCCTCTGATGTGCATATGCAACTAAACTGTTAATGAGATATTCATATAGATACACACTGGTGGAAAATAACTAAGTAAATTGATTTACAATTTACTTCTGCATAATTTGAGCTACTTGTATTTGACTTTAGTATCTCCATTTTCTACTACATTGTTCGTTAAGTCATCTACATTTCATAGGCAAGTATTATACTATTTACTCGCTACATTTAACAGCTTTTGTTAGTTACTTTACAGATTTAGATTATAAAATACAAAATCCCAACTGATAATATGATATAAATGTATAGGTTAAGATAACACTAATACAATCAGCCTTATTTTGACTTGCTTCAACAATGGTGATGAATGCATCATTAAATATTATTAACTTCTATAATATATAAGATTCTGAAATGGGCTATTCTGCATAAAACTACTATAGATTTACTTAGTAGCAATTCTCAGATGCTGCACTGACCTTAATATTCTCACTTAAGTTCTCCACAGCGATACTAGAGCCATTTGTTGTTGTGAGAGATAGAGCAGCTGTTACTCCACTGATGTTCCCTCCCTCATGCCAGGCAAATGGGTTCTTGTCTATACTTAGCATCTGTAAACGTATAGCGAAACATTGGTTGAAACCCTGTTAGCAGGTCAGAAAGGTTAGAAAACTTGAGAAAAACATCAAATCTAACATACACACCATCTAGCCCCCTAAAACTCAATACACTAGGTCGATGAAAGGAGAGGCCAATTTATCAATCTCTCAAGGGGGAATTCAGATATCAACACACATGCGCTCACATGTGTTTGTTTTTTTAATGGAGAGGTGTCACAGTGAAGAGGCTGCCATGTTAACAGCCCAGAGTGGAACCTCTCTGGCTGCCAGTCCACACTCTGTATTTTGTTCTTATCGGGATTGTTATTTTTCGATTAGTGGAAATTACTTTTGTAGAGTAGTAGAGGTTTTTTTTTGCTGCTGTTGTACATCACACCATTGCTGTGCAGCAACCCGTTGTGCATTTTTTACAGCGGAGAGAAGCTAATACGTTAAAACTGGCTAGCATGTTAGTCGGAATAACGAGTATCCCAACTAAAATCTGAAGGACACAGAGGATGCAGGATAAACTGGAGAAATTAGATATAAGCCGTGTCTCCCCCGTCTCATCCTTGGCAACTTAATATCACTAGCAAGGGAATGGATGAGCTGACGGGGTGAGTAGTTGAATGTGCTTTTCAAAACATGGCTGCACCAGGATATATCTGACGACAATGTTTCCATCGACAACACTTCCACACAGTTCCTTCAATGGTTACCTACAAGGATTGCACCGAGAGCTTCACCATGTCTTCACTTCATAAGCCTGAGTCTTCAGAGAGTCCCTGTGCTGTGGAGGACGTCCTGCCTTGTTCCTGTGCCTAAGGCGCTATGTCCTGAGTGGCTACAAGGACTTTTATTTATTAATGTTTACTTAATAAAATATGTATTCTTATATGGTGCAACTGTCACAAAACAGAATTCCCCCCTGGGATTATTAAAGGTTTCCTATCATGCTATTTTTAGGCAAATATTATGGGTCTCAGATATAGAAAAAAATAGAAAAACATGTCTATCATGTGTTTTGCTCAAAATACTAGATCACCCATCAGCTCCGTTGTACCCCCGTTTTTTGAGATTTGGGTACAGAGGAAAAGAGAGGGTTTTATTTTCTGACCCTTTGTGAGTTCCCTGGCACACCGGGGACACATACTTATGTACAAAATACATCAAAAAGTGCATTTTGCACGATAGGACACCTTTAAAGCATTTTGAGTGATTGATTGAATCGGCAACCCTTTGGTCCCTACAGACTGAGCAACTGCCTCCCGCAATTTTGCCATTCAAGTCACTTTTCGAACTTGACTTCATAAGAACTTAGTCCTGGCTGCGGATTCTGACTGTGTGCTAAACTCATACTTACTTAGCAGAAAATATTTTCACACCGTAGGAAGGGTGTATTGACAAGAGAAATTCTGCAGTAATAATGTTAATATCAAATAACATGAGTCAATGTAGCCCCTTGAGGAAAATGTGCGATATAAATAAAACTACATAAGACTTGACTTGACTACACGCACAAATGTATGTAAAAAATACAGAAGATGTATCCCCCTCACCACTGAGTAGATGCATCGTTTTGAAGTGCTGTCTCTGAAAATACTGATTTGGAGACAGCCCACAATCCCACATTCACACAAAAACACACACTGTACACATCAACATTTCTGACTTACTCGTACATCCACAGGTTCATCTGAAGGCAATATATTAGAGGGAAGCGCGGGGAGAGAAAATGTGGGACCGTAACTGTTGGGAATAGATATAGACTCTGTGTGCAAACTTCTCAGAGTTGATCTAAGGGAAAAGATGAGAGAGATAACATGCTGATATAAGTAAGTTTAATTTATAATCAGTTATACTTCCTTTTTTTTTTCTTTGAGGAACATGCCCCCACAATAAATATTTATTTAAACCCACATTAATGTTATTAGCTGATAAAATGGGTGTTATTGAGGTTATCGCCACCATTCAGCTACAGTTAAAGTTCAACTTTAAAAAACAATATCACTCACATATTTTTTTACAGTTAATGACACCCCCTAATCAGAGGTGGGAGTAAGTCCTACATGTGCAAGTCATGAGCAAGTCTCAAGTCTTGACCTACAAGTATCAAGCAAGTCCCAAGTCACTGTGGTGAGAGTCAAGCAAGTCAAGTCAAGTCATTGCTCAGGTCAAGTCAAGTCAAGTCAAGTCATACGAAATTCTGATGAATAAGCCCAGTTTCCACATTTAAATCAGTTAAAAGACAGTGGTTATGAAAATGGATTTAACCCACACTATGATCTTCATTACATACACAGTTAATCATTTGAAATCTAATTTAGACCGATGACAATCATATTAGATTCATATTAACCCCAGAACTGCAGACAATATAGCTAGGACTTGAAAGTCTGTTCAAAAAGGCAGAATTCCAGGTAAGAAAATCATATATGGCATTTGCCATTACACATATTTAATTTACATTTCTGTTAACACTAGAACCGCCAACAGCGTCAGCACCTACATAGATATCATTTGCAAATCATTTAATTTGTTCCTCTTCATAATTTCCTTATAAACTAAGTAGGACGATTTAAAACTCAGTTAATTGGGTTAATTTAGAAATTGCTTCAGTTTATCATCATAACAGATCAAAAAGTTCAGATTCATTTTACAATAAATCAAGGAATGATGCACTTCTACAAACAAAAACAACATAATTAAAACATTTATACAAACTACTAAAAGCAGATGAACTACATTATTCAAAAGTGTACATTAACTTCTGATAATAACACAGGGGAAATAAAGAGGCATCTCTTTCCCTCTCTCTCTCTCTCTCCCTCTCCTGACAGCCCGTCAGTATCGGGGTTAGTACAAATGAATCCCTTGGAGGTTCTAGTGTTAATTTACCGTTTTGTCTTCTCTTTGCAATGCTTAATCAATTTTAAACCAAGTCTAACGTAGCTTAAACTTAACGTTAGCTTTCACGCACCTTTCTCTGTGGGTTTTTTTGTAGTGACGAATGAAGTTGGATGTTGTGGTGGTCGTGTCACTGATCTTTATGCTGCAGACCCTGCATACCGCTGTTCTCTTCTTATTATCGTCATCGACAACATAATCCTTGAATCCAAACTTCACTATTTGTGGAGTAACGCTAGCCGCTGCCATGTTAACTGACACTCCTGCCTTCTAGTGGGTTGCCAGGTTTGCGCGCACGGCGCTATAATCACCCAATCACGTTTTTCGAAAAAACTAAACGTAATATCTCACTACAAAAACAAACGCAAATATTTAATTTTAAACAGACAAGTCCTTTCAAGTCATCTGTCTCAAGCTTAAGTCAAGTCTCAAGTCATGAATACCAAGTCAAAGTCAAGTCAAGTCTTTTATCAATGTTAGTCAAGCAAGTCTCAAGTCAAAAAATATGCGACTCGAGTCTGACTCGAGTCAAGTCATGTGACTCGAGTCCCCACCTCTGCCCCTAATACTAAACTTTAAAAAAAATCTCCCAGTAAAGGGATGTACACTTATAAACAGTGGTTACAAATGCCTTAGCTGAGCTTAGCTAAGCATAAAGAAACGAAGCATGGACAAATAGCTAGCCTATCCCTTAAACTCTATCCTAAGGTAAACATTTAGTCAATCAGCACCTCTAAAATGCACGTATCAACCAGATGTTTTTTTAAATCACAAGTTGAAGTGTGTTGGAGTTTTCTTTTGACTGGGTGCCTTCTATAAAAAATGTAAAAGTACATACCTATTAACAAACAAACCAATATGAGCTTGTTGGATGATAGTCGGACCCTCGTTATCACCCATACATGCTAACAGTGCACTCTGTGTATTGCTCAAAGCAAGGAGAAGTGCACCAGAGACATTTTTCTGCAAAGGATAGAACATTTATTAAATGTAAGACAAAGGAGAGTTTGAAAAACAAAACAAATCACTCATCTGCAAATTTGCATTCAGACAAGATGTAAATGAGTGAAGAATCACTGGCCACGTTCCTGGTCTCTTAACTCATTGTTCCTGACTGCATTTTAGCCCAAGACAAACTAATATGTTGCAGCATTATGGTCTTTTTTCACTTTTAGAGACAGTAATCAATACACTTCAGTTACACAATCTTGAAGTATTAGAGAAGTGAATCCCAACCGTAACAGTCTAAGGTCAAACTCACATTGGAAGGAAAATCTAGGATATTGCTTGCTCCTTCCACAATGGTGCTGGCTGCAGCCTGTATTTCATTCACATTTTCTCCATTTTGGTACACATCCATGTGTAGGAGATATGAGCTCAGGTCTGCAAGCAATATTGATGCATTCTCCTGGGGGTGGGAATCAATTCTCGAAATTAGATAGATATGTTTTATGTTAGAAGAAACAATTTCTTCTGTAATCTCACTTTAATTAAGTGAACCTAAGCGAAAGCAGCAGTGGACTGCTTAATTCCCACCTTCCTATCATCGCATAATTTACCCTGCATCAGTTTAACCAGACAATACCTGAGTAGAGGAGCTGAGTTCAGTGCCTCTCTGGACGAGAGCAGCAAGTCCTCTGGCTATCACCTGAATTCCTTCCGGAGTTTGGGTCGGAACTTCTTTTACTGTATCAGTAATAATGGCCATCATCTCCTCGCGAAGCTTTAACAGACAAAAGCAATAAATCGTTTGTGATTTAATGTACTATTATGATATATTTTAAACGAATGTAGAAGAATTAAGCCATGTCAGGGCACACTGCCTCTGTTGGTTTCTCTTAGGTTACTAACTTTCTACTTAAACAAGGCTTGAACAGGGGTTTCTGCCACAGTGACGGATTGCTGAAACACTGAACCTCAAATATCATGACTTTACAAAAACAGTTTGGCAAGAAGATTGAAAATGTAATTCATTGGTAATTACATTCGTTTAGCGCAGGGGACGGGAACCTCCGGGCCCCGGGCCGTATACGGCCCGCGAGACCATTTGGTACGGCCCTCGAGGTAATTTATAAACACACGCAAAAAAAAAGAAATTAAGAAATCTAGACCTCAAAAAAATTAAACAAGCGAGTGCCTGTTTTTCCTGGGTTAGGTCAGGGTCATTGAACACAACACGAGCCTAACGTGTCATCACGTGGTATATGTCCCGTCTGACAGGGGTGCAGTTCTGCAGGAGAGCACCAGAACGCCGCTCCGAGCCGGGACTTCACAAATTGCAGTACCCATAAGGAGCCGTACACATGCCGCAGTTTTTGAGTGGCTGTGTCTTTAGTTGAAAGCCCAGTGGCATCTGTTCATCTGTCATACTGATCATACAGTCAATAACTTTGTTGTTATTAGCATCTGGTTAGCTAGCTATGCTAACGAATATACAGTAAGAAGCTTTTTCTCCAACCAGTGAGGTAAAAGCACATCTTTATATGATCATTATAGTTATAAAAAAATAAGAGAATAAAGTAAACAGGTATAAAATACTATATGACAGTAAAAAGTTATTAATAAACAAGAATACAGTTTAAAAGGGGAGTGATTTGTAAAATATCCATAAAGAAAATCTGCTTACAGTTCTGTTTCATATGGGTGTTGAGAGATGTATCCATAGATCTCCTAATGTTGCTCTCAAAGTGCACCAGATTGATGCTTTTAACTTCAACATTTAAAAAAAAATCTTCCCGGGGGAGCATGCCCCCCGGACCCCCTAGAGGAGGTTAGGTCCCCCCCCCCACTTAAATCATGTCCACATGAATAAGAAACTAAATACATTTGCACACATCTTGTGTCCATATCTTTCTGTTTTGGTGGTCATGCCACAACCGTGCACGTGCATGCATGCGCGAGTCATGGTAAGATATCTGGATTAAGAGGTTGCTTTTTCTTTGCACAGCATGAAAGAAAGGCCAAATGAATGGGCTGTGATTTTAGTATTTTTAAGCAGAGGTCAATAATTTGTACGGCCCTCGGAGGATGTTGAAAAATGTAAATGGCCCTTGAGAGGAAAAAGGTTCCCCACCACTGGTTTAGCGGCTCAAGTTTTTGTTATGAAATTTGGCATTTGGGTAAAGTGCATGTTAGATTGATCGTTATGGTTTTCACATTGCTCAGCTCAGTTCCAGTGAAGGTTTCAGGTCACTTGTTCTGCATTTAAAATGTAATAAGACAACAAGATCTTGTACAAATTACGCAGCGTCCACACGGCGGCGTGTGTTGAAGCTTGCCGGTAGGCGTGTCTGAAACTCGACCAACAACCAATCACATGAATCTCCCGCCCCGCACACACAAGCATGCGGTTTGATTGGCTAGAGCTTGTACTGGCATATGATTTGATTGGCTGACGCTTTCGTCGAAGTTTCAAAAGTTGAACATTGCTCAACTTTTGAAGCGAGCAACGCGAGCAAAGCGAGCAACGCGAGCAAAGCGAAGCGACGGAACCACAATGCAGTTCGGCAAAGCGTGACGTCACCCCATTCAAAGTGAATGGGCAGAAGCATTGAAGCTTCAACGCACGCCGCCGTGTGGACGGGCCGTTAGGGTTAGGGTAACTTCTAACCCTTACCCTGCTGACTGCACACAGGTCTTTAGTCTCGGCTTCAGAGGCTAATATTAGACAACTAGCTAATAACACACAACAAGACCCATAAATAACTTGCATTTGTTTCATGTAAGCACAATTTGCCTTTTTGGTCAAAAGCTAAGACCAGCATTTGCAAATACAACAGCCATTTAGTGACAGTGAAGACAAAAACATACAATCATAACCCTGACCTAATTTGTCCCTATTTTCGAAATAATATTTGGGAGCAATTTCTTATATCCTGTGAAACATTTCTCTCTGTTTGATGTGTTTCAGAGATGGTGAAATGTGTTCAATTTAAATGTAACTGTGTACAACATTGGACTCATGAATAATTCATCAGACATTTTTGCAGACAAGACAATGTCTACACACATTTTGTTTTGATGTGCCTGTAATCTGAGAGTGCAATTACCTTTTGCCTATTAGCTTTATTCGCTTCATCAGATTGACTGTTCAGTTTCTTTGACACAGAACTAAATATCTGTCCAACATTTTGTCCTGATAGTAGACCTTGTTTCTTAAGCAGAGCCACAGCCTTATCCACTGCAACCTTGAGACCATCTACTGAAGAGGTGTCATTTTCTGTGTAATCCAGTACCTGGGAAGGAAAGAACATATTTGGTATTGAAACATTAAGAAAGATTATTTCTTCTCTTGGCACGATTTTTGACAAACCTCTGCAGTTATAGTGGTGTTAGCTTCATAGCTGCTATTTTTTGCAGTTGCTTTGATAATCAGGGTGAAGTTGCAACTGCTGTTTCCAAGTGGAAGAAAGGCCGACTTCACTTCATTGGTATTACTGCATAGAAGGTGCTTACCTAACAATTTCAAAACAAGAAAGAAACAGTTTATTTATAATAACTGGAAATTTGATTATTTTGTCCTTTTGATATATAAATTGGATGACTTACCATCTTGAGTCTTAAAACAATACTGACAGTTAGAACAAGGAATCTCCGTAGTGCAAGTTATATTGAAAGCATCAAGTATAGTTCCACTTTCCGGTGATGTAATACACTTAAGGTTATTATTGTCGTTGGTTGCTGATGGAGATGTATCACTGGGGTTAGCAGTGGTAAGTGTGGCAGTGTTGTCACCCATCGTGCCAGGTAATGTTGTGGCAGGACCATTGGTGTAAGGGGTAGTAGGTGAGGTAGGGCTGTTAGGGTTGGTATTGCTGTTGCTAACAAAGCTAGCTGTTGTTGAGGCAGGATCATTGGTGATTGGGTTTGTAAGTGTGGTAGGGTTGTAAGGGGTGATGGTGGTGCCACTTAAAGTGCTGGGTGATGTAGAGGCAGGACCAACGGTGGCAGGGTTGTTAGGGATGGTAGAACTCTGACCTATGGTGGCAGGTGATGTAGAGTCGGAACCAACAGTGGTAGGGTTGTTAGGGGTGGTAGAACTATGACTTATGGTTCCAGGTGACGTAGATGCGGGGCCGATGGTGGTAGGGTTGTTAGGGTTGTTAGGGGTGGTAGAACTCTGACCTATGGTGGAAGGTGATGTAGAGGTGGAACCGACAGTGGTAGGGTTGTTAGGGATGGTAGAACTCTGACTTATGGTGGCAGGTGATGTAGAGGCGGGACCAGCAGGGTTTGTTGCACCGTCTCCATTTCCTGCTGTTGTGGCTTCTGGATTTTGGTTGTCAGGATCTGGAGTCGTTGATTTAATTACGATGAATGTTGTGTAAATGAGATTGACATCCACTGTTGTGTATAAAAAAAAGGACAATTACAAATATAGGTGGTATTTTGGGAAAACAAGTTTGTTAAATCGTCAAAACTAAGAAATTAAAATCATTTTCATTAAAATAGTACTGGTGATTCTGCCATGGTGTGGAATAATTCTCTTGCATGACTTTGTTCCCAAGTTAACAAATAAACATGAGAAAACTTTTCAAACTCATTAAACCAGCTTTATGACCAATTTTGCAAAATTACGGACAAATAAACCAAAAACATAGCAGCTTTACTTTTATCTAACTGACTGATCTTTACGTACCAGAGGTTATCACCACAGTGATATCCTGTTTTCTTTTAGCTTTTTTAATAAACTTATGGTCCACAGTGTATTCAATCCCGCCTTTCTGTGGATTTATAAGTCGCTTTGTTTCTTTGTAGCACTCATGGATGTCTTTAACTTCATCCTGTCAATAAATGAACATGCACAAATACTTTACTTACAATATTTAACAGTATCTGATCTTTCTCTGAAACAATTCATAAATAATATGTCAGACTCACTAGCCACTGGCCTTTTTCCTTTGGGGCCTCAATGTTCCACAGAACCATTGGACACGTGTGTGTTGAGCAAGCCATTTTAATTATTGCATTTGTTTTGTCCGTTACTGGGTTACAGCCTTGAGTACAACTGAAACTGTGTTGAAACAATGAGAAAAACTTGGTCAACACATACCAAGAAGGATTACATCTAAATTAAATTGCTATCTGATAAAACCATATGTTTATATTATAAAACAATAACCTATTGATACATTCGCTGTACTCTATGACTGATAATCAATTTCATTTGAGTTAATTGCTTAACATACATGTATGTTACTATGTTCACAATGTACATAATAGACGTTTTTGAAATGTGGACATCTTAGCTTGTGATAGTGGTAAAAGCACATGGTGACTTTAGAATTGACTACATTCCATTGGACCTGAGCCTAAATAGGTTTCTTCCTACTATGACAAGTTGAAATGTCTACCGTGAAAAATATCTTCTATCTTCAAAAAACAGCTTTTGCTCTTAAACCAGTGAGGTATGTTAACTTCCTTACAACGCAGTTTCATTTGTTCCAATACAAGTCAAAGTTGTCATAAATTCATTTCCACCTTTTTTGGCAGATTTGTATTATAAGTAAACAAGGTTCAAAATCACACGAGAGGTCAGGTGCAATGCTCTTAGTGATCAGAGCAGATCAGTTTAAAGTACCTTAGCCAAGATGGCTTGTTCAGCGGAAGGGTAAAGGTGACGCATATTAATTCCTTTTTCTTTTCTTTATCCTTCCTATCTAGCTCCTTAAAATAATACTTATAATATTGAAAAGGGGCTGGTAGGCAGTCTCCTTGAATGATGTATTCCAGCCCCTCAAATTCCAGCCCCTCAAATTCTCGACAGGGATTCACTGTGAATCAAAAAAAAAGTGATTACTCTACTGCAAATACAATTGTCATGCAGATATAAATAAAAAGGCTGATATAGGTGTAGATATATATTTTGTAATAAATGACTTTGTCCAAATCAAATACAAGCCAAATCTGTCAGAAACGTTACAATAATGTTTACACCTTTTGTTATCTGAACATTGAAGTTCAGTACACTCAACCAACACATAAACAACATCTAAAAAAAAAGTTTAAACTTAAACTCAATACATTTAATACCTAATCTTTGACTTGAAAAGAGTAGAAAACGCACATTTCTCACTGCATGACCACACATATTTTCTGTTGGGGTCATTGTACTTTGATGGATCACTTGTGAAAAGTTTGATTGTGGTAGGTATTGATTCTGAAGGTGATGCAATTTGTTGAAGTTTTTTTTCAGATCTGGCAACTCTTAAATGTTTTTTTTTCTGAAAAGAAAAATGAACACACATTATGTATAAATAATACAGTATCAGAATCAAAAATGAATGAAATATAAAACACTACCATAGGAGGTAAATACAAAACAGTTTACCAGTCTCAAAAATATGTCATTATATCCTTTTTCTGTGATGACTGACTCCTGGCCACAGAAAGCAAACGTATCCACTTCCACTTCTATAGAGGAGAAGGCGTTCCATGCTCTGATTTTCACATGTACAGATCCTGCAAACAAAACATTGACTTTGCTTATAATATTAAAGGGGCCTTATTATGCTCTTTGGGTTTTCCCTTTCCTGTAGTGTGTTTTATAGCTTTTTGTGCATGTAAATGGTCTCTCTGCAAAGGCTAAAATGCAGATTCTTGCAGAAGGAGTTTCTCTCCCAAACAATCCCCCCCTTTGTGAAACGCCACGATTTAACTCCTTTGTTTACTTCCCAGACATAGTGACATCACTATGTAACTGTGGCGTTTCTGTTGGCCTACGCTCCAACACATTTTCGCGATGGGGGTGGGACATCTCTAAGCTGTTGACAAATCATAACAGAGCCGGCCAGCTAACCAATCAGAGTAGAGTGGGCTCTGGTTTCAGACAGAGGGTGAAAAGAGGTGCTGCAGCACAGGCAGTATGAGAAAAATAAAGAGCTTTTTGAACATTAAAGCATGAAAACATGTCACAGTAGAGGCACAAAATACAATATGAACCTGAAAATTAGGACCGCTATGAGATCCAAAAATGAAATGACTGTAAAAAATGTTAAAAACATCGACTACCTAAGTAGTGTTTTGCAAAAATGTGGTGCAATATTGGATTAAAAGTGGAATTGAACATTTAATCATATCGCACAGGCACATAATACAAATATGAACCTGAAAATGAGCATTAGATGTCCTCTTTAATTGATATAAATAACATCTGCACATAATACATAGCTGAAAACTAAGTAGATTGAATACTCATCTTATTTTTATTTTGTTGTTGGTTAAGTGTTTCAAATCATTGAATCATAGTTATTCTTCCATACCTTGAATTGAAGGTCCAATGTGAAAAATGTCACTGCCTGTATTCAATATGTTGGTCTCAGAGTATGAGCTGTAGTCTCCGGTGACATAGAATCGGAGCAGCACAGGTGTTCCTTGTTCGAGGGTAACAGCAACTGTAACATCCTTAGAGTCCAAACAATGCTCATCCTCTGTCAACACAGAGGCTTGAAGCCCGGTAATTTTCTCCAACACACACATCTGCAGTAATTGAAGAATTACAAAACACGTCAACTTCTTATTATAAATCAAAACATATGATTAAACAGGTCTCTTACACGGACCAGTTTTTTCCGAAGAACACCCATGGAGAAGTGAAGCTGCTGCTCTGCTAACGTGTTGTTCACCCTATGCATGCAATTAGGTTTATGACTTGTTATTGATAATTTCCTAGAAAGCGCCAGCATAGATTTCAACGATGACTCCTAACTGGACGATATTTATTTAGAACTTTTAAGAACTCTTACACCCTCTTTTCAACCAGCTATAATCAGGGTTCTTACACCTTTTCCAAAGTCAAATTCAAGCACTTTTCAAGCAATTTCAAGGTGCATTTTCAAGCTTTTCAAGCACCTTACAGCTGTTGTAAATTACATATTTATATACACATACTTATACTCAAATGATTATTTCCCTACCTCACATTAAATCAGATGTTCTTTATGCTATAAACAACCAAATGTGTGTTTCGTAATAGCATTCTACATGAGGATGAAACATTTAAGAAAAGAAACCTAGTTTAATATTTCAAAATGAGTGACCCATCTGTACGTAGACTGGGCCTCCCATATAACCTGGCTGAGCCGATATACCACAATCAGCCAAATAACTTTTCAATACATTATTGATTAACATTTTTGAGGTACTTTTAGGTTGGCAGTAAACATAAGTCAGAGGTAAATGGTGTACTTTTACTCCACTACATGTATTTAATACCTTTAGTTACTTTACAGATGTGGATGAATGATGTGAAATATAATCAAGTGTTAAATCAGACTTTACTTCCACCTGGAGTAAATTCACAAGCTACCCTGCAGTATACAAAGTCATTCAAACTAGCTGCACCTTTACCAGCTTTGAGAACACTTTAAAGGTAGGGTAGGTAAGAATGGAGAAACCGGCTCGAGATCGCTAGAATTTGAAAATACACAACCAGAGAAAATCTCCGGGCCGGCTAAAATGATTGGTCGTGCTTTTTACAGTACTACGGCTTCCACAGATGACATTTTTTTATGGATTTTTTGTCAAAGCACTTAAGATATTCATTGCTATCGGGATGTTAAGAGCATTCCATGGAATACAACAAAAAGTGTATCTCGAGCCGGTTTCTCAAACTTGCATACCCTACCTTTAATGATCAATCATTATAAAACATATCATATATATTATTCTGAAATGGACCAATCTGCACAACGACTACTTTTACTGTCGCTACTATAACTATATTTTGATACCAATACTTTTCTACTTTTAATTGAGGAACATTTTGAATGCAGGACTTTTACTGTAACAGAGTATTCCTACACTCTGGTACTTCTACTTTTACTCAAGTACAAGATCTACTTATTCCACCTCTGGTAGCGTATTAGCCTGAATTGTAGCCACAAAAAGAGCTGCATCAAAATAGACTCACAATGGTAACAAGTGGAAAATAATATTTACAAATGTGTACAATGATTTGTAGGTAATGCTGACTACTCAAGACACCTGTCTTATACATTTTCAAAGGAAGACTGTGTTTCTTCTACAATTACGTGGGATTAAAGCAAAATGTAGTTGTACTTGTATAATACTACAAGACTTTATTTAACAGCCTGTTTCTAAAATTATCAACCATAGCGACGCGGTCAAATCCTCAGTTTATAATTTATAGCAACATACTAACAAGCTAATGTCTAATTACAACAGTGAGTGCTTCCTCCTCTGAACACCACAGTATGGCGACTGTAACCATCCTGTGGTGTACTGACATAGGTACGCTCCTCTGAAATTATTGTCACCTGCATAAGCAATTATCCCTGATCGAGTTTGCTATTCAGCTTGCTAACGTTACTAGCTTAAACAAACGTAACATGCAACGTTAGCCAAATCCAAAATGCTCTACTACGGCGTACCTTTCATGTGGCTCGTCAGCGCAGACTCGCGCATCGTGAATAACTGAAAGTCTTTTTTGCACACTTTGCAGGAGGCTTTTCGTGGGGTTGATCCAAGTCTTAGTCATGGCTTGTATTTGTCTTCTGCTAGCCAACGATCATTGAAACGGCAACTTCCTGGCATACTGTCATCTATCACTCTCATCAGAATGCCCAGGTCACACGTAAAACAAAAACTTGCAGGTCACGCGCATAGCGCGGGAATGACGGAGCGGAGCTGTTTTATGTAGAAGCGAAGCAATTAAGCTCGCTCCGACTTCTTTCTTTTCTTTTAATCTAAAAAGCGACAGCAATTTATTGTAAAAGTAAAGCATTTACAATTTCAAGCACTTTGTCCCAAATCCAAGCACCATTCCCAAAATCCAAGCACTTTTTAAACCTTGAAAACACCACATAAAATTTCAAGCATTTTCAAGGATTTCCAGCACCCGTGGGAACCCTGTATAATGTGTTTAAAACATCAACATTTGTTATATTTGATATTGACGCAGAAAAATCAGAAGAAGGATTGTGTGAGTTGAGGGCCTGGTATTGCGTTAAATCAAATAGGAAAGAAGAAGACCACTAGCTAGTAAACATACATGTTTAACATTTACGAAAATTGGTTTTGCAAATGTTTTGTGTGAAACTAAATGCATTTAACACTGTTTTATA
Source organism: Trematomus bernacchii (assembly GCF_902827165.1). Taxonomy (NCBI): domain Eukaryota; kingdom Metazoa; phylum Chordata; class Actinopteri; order Perciformes; family Nototheniidae; genus Trematomus; species Trematomus bernacchii. The sequence goes on along the minus strand of NW_022987648.1, from coordinate 10,928,564 downwards.
CTTCAAGGACACACGTAATTTAGTGGGAATGCTGATACAGCATTCTAACTATATGTTATTCTACGGACAACATTTTTATTATTCCGCCGGAATTTTGCACCTCTTCTCCTGCATTCAACATCGCAGAAACTCCGTTCAAACATCAAAACGTTCAGCTCGGTCGGGAATCGATGGCTATTACTTTTATCATTCATAACTTTCATAATTCCAGAGATACATCCCATAATTCATCACATTTTTAACCATTGAAGTCAATGGAGAAAATCTTCAGACTTGAACAATCTTCATGCGACTTCAACTGCTAACTGTTCATTCATACTTTCACTCAGAAACCTCATTTCAACTTTAAAATGTTACACATCTTTCTGAAATTATTCGTCTAACACAACTTTTAAATCTGATTCTTACTTTTAGAGATATTAAACATTGTTCAGACCTTTGTAAAGAGGCTTTCTTCAGATTTAGAACTAGAGTGCGTGATGTCACAGCTAGAGGGTAGGAAATCTTGAAATTTGCCTTCATATTTTTTTTTAAAACTGCCATAATTCACAAACCCTACATTCCTGAGATATAAGTCACGCCGCCCGGCATGGCGTCCCGTGGCAGCTACGCCGGGTTGGAGAAGCTGACTCGCAAACACGCCATCAAGCTCTCTCCACTTGACGGTGTGTCGGTGGAGGAGTGTGGTCTGGCTGTGGGGGCTGTGGTGGGATATGGCAGAGTTAAATCTGCCTCCCGCATGAACAGTGCAGTGGTTATATTTTTAGACTGCACGGAGAAAGCTAACCAGCTGGTGGAGAGCGGGCTAGTGATTAAAGGGACGATATTACCCGTGCTACCCCTTGTCACTCCTGCTAAAAAAGTTATCATTTCAAATGTGCCCCCGTTTCTTAGAAACGAGTTATTGGAGAGAGAGCTGGCTCGACACGGGCAGCTTGCATCTCCCATTAAGATGATCCCCCTGGGCTGTAAATCCCCGCACCTCAAGCACGTTGTGTCTTTTAGGAGACAGGTGCTGATGGTCCTGAAGAAGGATGAAGGGGAACTTAATCTGGCTCTCAAGTTTAAAATTGATGATTTTGTGTATACTGTCCATGTTACGTCTGATATTTTGAGATGTTTTGGTTGTGGAGCGGCAGGACACCTGATCCGCGCGTGCCCGGAGAGGGCGGTGGACGCGCCCGTGGTGTCCGCGCTCGCAGCCGGCCTGACGGTGTCCGTGCCCGCGGCGGAGCCGCTACCGGTTGCCTTGTCCACGGCCGGGCCGCCGGTACTGGGGTCTGCGCCTGCGGCGGAGCCGGTCCCGGTCCCTTTGTCCACGGCCGGGCCGCCGGTGCTGGGGTCCGCGCCTGCTGCGGAGCCGCTGCCGGTTGTTTTGTGCACGGCCGGGCCCACGCCCGCTGCGGAAACGCCGGTGGTAGAACCGCAGGTCAGTAGGTCCGTGGCAGAGCCAACGGTTTCACACACAGAAAGCACACAGGCAGGTACACACAGTATCACACACACAGACACTCAGGTCACACAGAAAGCAGATAGTGAGCACACTGCAGCCAGAGTAGCTGAGTCTGTTATGGAGGATGTTGTAATGGATGAGGATTTATTAAGGTTGCCTGTCAAAAGGAAAAACGAAGAAGTGAGCAAAGGCAGTGTGGCACAGAAAGGGAAGGTGTCAAAGACAGAGTCGCTGTGTTCCTCCTCTCAGCCAGAGAGTCTCAGAGGACAGTGACAGTGAGTCATTCTTTTACATAGTTGAGGTAGAAAAGGGAGAGGAGTACTCTTTCCAGAGGATCAGATCCTTTCTGGCGGAAACTAAGGGGTTGAGGGGGGTGAAGTTAGAGAATTTCTTTGCTGATTTGCAGATTTTTCAAAATTCTGCCAGGGCTCTCATGCGGCCCAGAAGCCTTAGGGGAACCTGTCTTCAGCAGCCCAGAGAAGGCTAGGTTAAAGAAGATACTTCAGCGGATTAGAGAGGAAAATGCAAAGAATGATGAATAAGTACATCTTGTTTTTATTTTTTCTCTTTTACTTTTCTTCAGCCAGGTTTTTGATTTTGTTAGGATGCAACTATAATTTAATTATGAGTGACATAAAGCTGGGCTCTTTAAACATTAACAGTGCTCGAGGGGATGCTAAGAGAGCATCTTTATTTACTTTAGTAGAAAACAAGAGTTTAAATGTGACGTTTCTCCAGGAAACTCACAGCACTGCTGAGAACGAGAGTGACTGGAGGACGGAGCGGGGTTGGGAGGGTTTCTTCAGCCATAAGTGCAGCAATAGTGGAGGGGTTGCAATTCTCTTTGCAAGGGGCTTTACACCCTTCTCCTGTACGGTCGATGAGGTCATCCCAGGACACTTGCTAAAAATAAATGCTGAATTTGAAAAAGTTAAAATATGTTTTATAAATATTTATGCTCCCTGTGTGGGCGCAGAGAGGCTTTTGTTTTTTGAGAAACTGAAAGATACTCTTAGCACCTGTGATAGGGAGGAGTATCTGTTCCTGGGGGGGGACTTCAACTGCACAGAGAACCCTGTGCTGGATAGGAACCACCAGGAACCGCATGCTGCCTCGAAGAGTGCCTTAATGAGACTCACAGAAACCTTTGAGCTGTGTGATGTGTGGAGGCACTTCCACCCGGGCCAGCGGCAGTACACGTGGGTGCACTCTAGGGATAACATGTTGTCTCTAGCTAGGCTGGACCGTGTCTATGTGTTTAACCATCACATTAATGTAAGCAGAAGCTGCTCCATCAGTCCAGTGGGAATCTCTGACCATTCCCTCGTGCAAGTCTCAGTTTTTATTAATCATGTTAAGCGTAATAGTGCGTATTGGCACTTTAATGCTTCTCTGTTGGCTGACAACCATTTTAAAAATGTTTTAAAGTTTTTTTGGGAAAACTACCGTTTATCTAAGAGTGAGTACAATTCTCTTCAGCAGTGGTCGGATGTAGGTAAAGTGAAAATCAAGCAGCTTTGCCAACAGTACACTTTCAATGTCACAAAGGACATGGCTAGATCTCTGAGAGCTCTGGAGAGAGAAGTGGTGGAGCTACAGGGATTGGCAGACTCCACAGGAGAGCGAGAACATGTTAAAGTTTTCAAAAGTAAAAACTCAGCTCTGGGGTTTTCTGCTCAGGGTGCTCTGGTCAGATCCCGGTTTCAGAACATCGTGAAAATGGATGCTCCCTCTCACTTTTTCTTTGGTCCCGAGCGTAAGAATGGTCAGAGGAGGCTGATGCACTCCCTGCGATCCAATGCGGGGCAGCTGCTTCAGGAGTCCGCCGACATTCGTCAGTGTGCTGTGGAGTTCTACAAAGAGCTCTACAAAACAGAGTTCCAGGCCGAGCCAGAGGTGGCGCAGTCGCTCTATGAGGGCCTTCCTAACGTCCCTGAGAAGGACCATGCAGAGCTGGAGGCGGAGCTCTCTGCCCAGGAGCTGCAGGAGGCCCTGCAGAGCATGCAGAGTGGGAAGGCTCCTGGCATAGACGGCCTGCCTGCAGACTTCTATAAGGCTCTCTGACCGGTTATAGGAGACGACCTGCTGAGTGTGCTCAGAGACAGTCTAAGTAACGGGAGGTTGCTTCTAAGTTGCAGGAGAGCTGTGCTCACTCTCCTCCCTAAGAAAGGAGACCTGCAGGAGATTAAGAACTGGCGTCCTGTGTCTCTACTCTGTACCGACTACAAGCTGCTTTCCAAAGTGTTAGCAACAAGGCTGAGAAAAGTGATGGAGCATCTCATTCACGTAGACCAGACATACTGTGTACCCAGCAGGTTGATAACTGACAACGTGACTCTAATTCGGGATGTTTTGGACCTCTCCGGTTCATTGGGCTGTGAGCTTGGTCTGATTTCTCTAGACCAAGAAAAGGCTTTTGACCGAGTTGAGCACCAGTACTTGTGGCAGACGCTGGAAGCTTTTGGGTTCAGCTCTGGTCTCATAGCCAAGATCCAGGTCTTGTACAGGGACATTGAGAGTGTACTGAAGATAAACGGTAGTTTGTGTGCTCCTTTTGAAGCTCAGAGAGGAATCCGACAGGGCTGCTCTTTGTCCGGGATGCTCTACTCCCTGGCCATAGAGCCGTTTTTACACCGGTTAAGGTCAAAGTTACAGGGTTTCTCTTTTCCTGGCTGTAGGGATGTTTTTAAATTGTCTGCGTATGCGGACGACATAATGGTCTTTGTTAAAAAACAAGATGATATCAATGTTTTAACTGAAACTGTGAGCAATTTTTGCAAAATCTCATCTGCTCGAGTCAACTGGGGGAACAGTCAATGCTGCTAACAGGCCTTAGCAGCATTGACAGCTTGTTTTTACCTAGGGGCCTTGGTTGGAAAAGGGCAGGGTTAAAGTACCTGGGTATTTATCTTGGTGATGACACGTTTTGTTTGAAAAACTGGGACGGGCTTACAGAGAAAGTGGAAGGCCGGTTAAAGAAGTGGAAGTGGATCCTTCCCAAACTTTCTTTTAAAGGGCGTATCCTTATTTTAAACAACCTTGTTTCCTCCATGCTGGCTCACCGGCTGGCATGCACCGACCCGCCCGTAAACCTGCTGTCCAGGGTGCAGGCTCTCATGGTGGACTTCTTCTGGGACCGCATGCACTGGGTCCCTCAGAGCGTCCTGTTCCTGCCAAAGGAGGAGGGGGGACATGGCCTGGTTCACCTGGCAAGCAGAGGGGCTGCCTTCAGTCTCCGGTTCGTCCAGAGGTTCCTGACTGGACCTGCTGACCTGGTCTGGAGACCCGTAGCTCGGGCCTTATTGGAGCGCTGTGGTGGGCTGGGTCTGGCTGAGTCGTTGTTCCTAATGGACCTGAAAGGATTACGCCTGAATAATCTCTCGGGTTTCTATGGAGGTCTCTTCAAGGTGTGGGGACTACTCAGAAAAGAGAGACCAGAGTGCTGTGGCTCACTGTTCTGGCTCCTCAGAGAGCCGGTGGTCCGTGGATCTCGGTTTGTGTGTGGAGTAGGGCCTTCTCTACAACAGAGACTCTGTGAGGAGAGGATCCTCACGCTGGGCCAGATGGTGGAGGTGTGTGGCACAACGCTGCAGGCCTGGCCTCACGTCTGAGCCTCAGGTCAGTCCGGGTGGTCAGCCTCCTGCTGCAGAGCTGGAAACAGCAGCTCAGCCAATCAGAGCTGGTACTGATCGCTGCTCACTGTAACGGACTGAAGTCTTCAAATGACAATGACTCTTTTCCAGAGATGCTATGTTTTCCTGATCTCAGTTGTGAGGGTTTTTTGTTGAACAATGTTACCGATTTTAAGTTTAGCACCATGTCCAACAAAACCTTTTATTATTTGGTGACTAGGGATGGGTATCGTTAAGGTTTTAGCGGTACTACTACTTTTATCGATACCACTTATCGGTCCGGTCTTTTAACGGTACTTTTATCGGTTCTTTTGGAGAGAAAAATGAGGTAAACTAACTATATGTTGTATGTCAGGGACTACGGATGGAAATTAGCTTAAAGCTAAAATCCGGCATATTTACACTTGAAGCATTATTTGTCTAAAGTGTTCATTAATGTGCATTGTTCCTATTCAAATAAACGATTAAATGAAAAATGAAAATAAACAAATTGTGAACAAAACTAACATTGTTTTTTATTTAAATTAAATACATAATATTTCACATCAAAAGAAACAACAACGTTTTAACAAATCGTATTAAATAATCTGATGACAGAATTGTAAACAGAATAGCTGAAACTTTAACTAAATAAATAACTCAGTTAGCTCTAATCATTAACCCATGTTTGTATCATTGAGTTAGCTCCGTGTGTTGCTGCTAGCATACATAACACCTGATGTGGAAACGTTACTCGTGGATGGGGCTACAGAGCTACTAGAAAGACAGTCGAACCCGGTGCATTTCTCCATCTGAATGTGGTGCACTTTTGCAAGATGTTTAGACAAATTGCTCGTGTTACCGCCCTTACATGCTAAACTCTTATTGCACTATAGGCAACGAGCGAGACGGGTAAAGTTTAACCACACCTCGGAGAGCTTAGTTCTCTCCGCCACCTCCGCCATGTGTGTGTTTTGCTGCATGTAGCAGCTGCGTGTGTGTAAACAGCCCCGACCCCTCGCACACAGACGGGGGAGAGAGATCTCTCGCCTGGATTGGAGAGATCGAAAATACTAAAAATGACGCATTTTGCAGTCTTTTTGCATGTTAGAAACAGAGTTGGCGACACTAAAACTGCAATATAATGTTTGTGTAGCAATAATACACATGACATATTTTTTACATGTCTCCAGTACCGATAAAAAGACCGATAACGTCGGAGCTTAACGGTACCACGGTCTTAAATAATTCAGCCCCGGGGCCCGTTTAATACCGGGGCTCAGTACCCATCCCTATTGGTGACAAAGGTGCTGAATCAGAGCAGACTCCAGGAGCGAGTGGACACCCGGTGGAGAGCCCACCTGGGCCTGACGGAGGCTCAGAGGCCTGAGTGGAGAGCGCTCTACAAGCCTCCGCTGACTAAGAGGGGTGGGGACCTCCAGTGGAGGTCCCCACCCCTCATGCGTTTGTTTCAGTGATCAACCGTACAGTGTCTGATGCCTGTCCTTTTTGTGTACAGAGGGAAACCATTTTTCATTGCTTTACAGAATGTGGTCGACTCCTTTGTCTTTTTCAGTTACTCGCTCAGATGTTGATTTTGTTTAATGTGGTTTTTTCTAAGTCAATGTTCATTTTGGGTTGTAGGTACAGCCAGAAGCAGAAGTGCAAAAGTCAGATTTTGAATTTTTTGTTGGGGCAGGCTAAAATGGCCATCTACCTCAGCAGGAGGAATAAAGTTGCGGAGTCATTGGATACCGATGCAGTTTTGATTTTCAAGGGGATGGTAAAAGCAAGACTGAAAACGGACTACAGTTACTTTTGCTTAACCAAAGATGTGGGAGAATGTGAGGCCATGTGGTGTCTTAAACTGACAATGTGTGTCATTGTGTCTGTTTGGTTATTTGCTTTGTGAATAAAAGTGGTTTGATTATCTAAAAAAAATCTCTCTCTCTCACACACACACACACACCAACCTGGTCTCACCAGAATGCGTGACTCCACCACGACTCCTTAACACCGCAGTGCGTGGTGGAGTCACGAACTTTGCTACATTTACGTGTCTGCACCACACAAACAACCCCAATGTAAAGTGAATGAGGCTCCTTTGTCGTGGTGCACACACGCATTTCTACAACGTCCAGCAGTGAGCTTTTATTCTATAAAACGTTTTTAAAATCTGCTTTATAGCTTGTAGTAACTCACGGGAGGCTTCTTTTATTTTATTTGTATTCATAATAATTTTTATTTTTCGTCAGAATGTATTATGGTGCATTATTTACCAATTTTTGTTCTCAAAAAACACTGCGTTGTGTGTAATACAACTGTGATTTTTATTTTAAGGAAGGCCAGAGCTTCAGCTGTGTCAAATAGATTGTTCCCTTTAGTTAACGTTATTTAAAAGATAATTATATTCCTATTTGATCATGTTTGTATTGTATTACGGACGCAGAGAGCAATGTGAGCGTCCATTCCCATTGGATAACGGAGGATTTTACACCCGGAAGTAAGTATTCTCCTTACTGTCGATTGATTTTATATACAGTGATATCTGCACGACTCATCAACTCAAAAACACCAGATTATCCTTGTTAATTACACAACATTGATTGGTTTAAATTGTGTACAATGCTTTTGTATTTTTCCCCTTCGATTCGGAGAAACAAATATTTGTTCAGAGTTTAGGATGGCCGAAGACACTACACTACCCAGAATCCTCAGCTATTGTTCCGCTTTGCCTCAAGCTCTGTGATTGGTTGACCTCCAACTGCATTCCATATGAGGAAAAAACGTTTCGTAAAAGATAAAATCATACTTTATTCAGCAATGCTTGCTTTACTCTTTGAAAGTCATCACATGAATGCATTGTAATAAATGGTTTGGCTGCATTAAACATTACACATCTGTCGTATTTCTTTATTTATCTACAGAGATCGGGGTTGCGGTCGAATAGTCCATTTAGCTTAGGAACCTTCCTAATGGAGTGAAATGACCCGGAAGTCCCTCAGTGGCAGCCATGATAAGTGCCGTTCGAATTCTCTAAATTAAAAGGAAAGGAGGTTTCAAACTTCCTTTATAACCTCCTTTAGCTTAGGAACCTCACTTTCCTTTTTTATTTCAATTCCAACTTTGTGAAAGTGAAACTTATGCTCGTCACCCTCTCCCTCCGGTCCTCATTAATACAAATGATCCCAATACGTATGATTGTATGAAAAGATCTTAAAATCAATACAAATGTATTTATTATAAACGTTAGTCCTTAACATCTATCACTGTGTATATCACCATTCAAACATCTTTTAAAAGTTGAACAAACCCCACACAGCTCAGTAAAGACTGTGACATGTTGACTTTATTTGATCATTTCAGTAAAAACTAACGTTCATATTTCTCTTTTTGATTATAATACTGATGAACGTTCAAAACAAAGCACTTTGGCAACTTACCACATACGTTTTAAAATGCTTAATAAGCACCGTAACTTTCATGATATCATTTCTCGTTCATAATCGGTTGTTTCCGTGAACGGCCGACTGTTGTGTGACGGCAAATGCGGCGGCCGCAAGGCATTGCGGGGGAGCATTTTCTCCTCTCCTTTCGGTTAGGGAGGTCCAGTGGTTCCTAAGCTAAAGGAAGTTATAAAGGAAGTTTGAAACCTCCTTTCCTTTTAATTTAGAGAATTCGAACGGCACTTATCATGGCTGCCACTGAGGGACTTCCGGGTCATTTCACTCCGTTAGGAAGGTTCCTAAGCTAAATGGACTATTCGACCGCAACCCGGGCCTCAGAATAGACCGGAAACTATTATTTTACCGTTCTGTTTTAATTTCACAATAAAGTTAGTAGTAATAATTTGTTTTGATAATATTGTTTTTTATTAACTACTAGACCCCTGGGTCATGTTAAGACCATCTTTTCTGTGTTGCTGTGGGTTTTTTACATTGCTTTTGTGTTACAAATATCAAAACAATAACAGAATATATCCGTCGTAAACTAAACCAGAAACAGCAGTATATTTTATTTTGTTAACACTGTAAACTTGACAGCTTTTTAACCCGCACCTCCTACTGGTTAAATCACGTTATTACACGTTTAGAGTAAATGCAATGCAGGTAGATTGTGTTGCTTTTTAATGACTGTTTTAAAATGCCTTTTTCTTAATGTCTTTCATTTTTGTAAAGCACTTTTGAATGTGTTATATTTGATGAAAACATTTAAATATTAAGAGTACATACTCTTAATATAGTGGGAAAGTGGAAGGTCAATGATATAAATAATATAGAATAGAAAATATCAAGAAGATACTGTAAGTGATCTCAATAAAACAGTTTAGTGCCTCATAGGAGGATGTGCAAAACAGACTAATAAGGCTTTATAAGGCTTTATTTAAACATTAAAGAATACTTTAGGTTAAGGTCTTCTTTTAAATAAGAAAAAAGCTTTGGGGGTATCTACAGATATTAAGCCTGACAAAGTACTTAACGTCTAATATATTGCATGGTTTGTTTTGGAACTTGACAATCAACTTTCCTGCAATGTTAACTATGTTGAAGCACTTATTGTGAGGATCTGCAGTACTTCCTCCTTCTTTTCCACTTCTATGTTTGTTTGTCTTCCTGGCTGGGCGTGGCTGACCTACATTCTGATTCCCGCCAACTCATCTCCACTGCTGTTGTTCATCTCACTGATTGCCACTACTCACCTGCACCTGCTTAAAACCCTGGCTCCCATCCTCAGACTTCGCCAGTTCTTCGTTTATTCTTCAGTGGTAAACTATCGTCCAGGCCTACTAGCAGTATTCTAGTAAACCCTTTGATACTCCTAGTGAAAGGTTTCCTTTCTAACCCTGCATCTTTATTTCTCCAGATCTACACACACCTGCCGCTCTGCTTGCCACGTCCAGCCTCCGACTCCTCGTCTGAGTTCCCTCCGTGCTTCCGCGCACACCAGCTCATCCAGACTACATTCGCCAGCTCTGGATTCCCGGCTCTCCTCGTCGGTGTTTCCTCCGTGCCTCCACGCACACCAGCTCATCCTGTCTACATTCGCCAGCTCTGGATCTCCGGCTCTCCACGCCGGTGCTTCCTCCGTGCATCTCCGCACCTCCGTCTCCCCCTGAGCTATCCAGCTCCACGTCTGTCTTCTCTGAGCTCCTCTCTACACCTTGCCTGTGCCGTGGTCAAATAAAGACTATTGTTTGACACTTCACCACTGTCTCCGTCTAGTGTTTGCGTAGCGGGTTCTCATCTCCAGTCACTTCTCGGGAAGCGTAACAGAAGAACTGGCCAACAATGAACCCCGCAAGCACTGGAGCGGATCCCGCCACAGTCCATCATGCCCTGTCTAGTCAGGGTTCCCTTCTGGGTCAACACGACCAGCTCATTCGGGCGTTAGTCGAGAGCAATCAATCCATGGCTCATCATGTCTCAGAGTTAGCTTGCCAGATCTCAGCTCTAACTACCTCGGCTGCAGTTTCTCTTGCCACTCCCAATCCAGCTTTTTCTCCTACTCCACGCCAGGATTTCCCCATCACCGACCCTGAGCCATTCCACGGTGAGGTGGAGAAATGCAGAGGATTTCTTTTCCAGTGTAACAAGGTTTTTCGCCAGCGTCCTGTTTCGTTTGCAGCTGATGTTACCCGGATTAATTATGTTCTGAGTTTGCTCCGTGGCAAGGCTTTAACCTGGGCAGAGGCTTTGAGCTCTTCAGTGGACTATGACAATCTGCGTTTCGAATGCTTCTCTGAGCGTTTTTCTGCTGTCTTTGATCATCCCAATTATTCTGGCTCCGCCGAGAATCAGCTGCTCGGTTTACAACAGGGAGACCGGAGTGTGGCCGAATATTCCATCGAGTTTCACACACTCGCTGCAGAGGCTCGATGGGACGAGGCGGCTCTCAAGGCGGTGTTTTTGAGAGGATTAAAGGATCAGCTCCGGGATGAATTAGCTGCACGAGACGTTCCAGCGGATCTTCAAGATCTGATTTCCTTGGTGTCCCGCCTGGACTGTCGTTTGCGGGAGCGCAGAGCTGAGCGGACACAGCGGAATCCACCTGTCTCACACAGTAAGCCCAGTTTTTCCACCTACCCTGTTCCCTCTGTGTTTAAGTCTCCCTCCGTTTTCTCGCCGCCCAGCGGGCGCACCTCTTCTCACGAGGAGGCTATACAACTGGGTCGCGCTAGACTATCTCCGGAGGAGCGTCAACGTCGGGCGTGTGCTGGCGAATGCATGTATTGTGGCAACGCTGGGCATGTCATTTCCAACTGTCCTGTACGCCCAAACGTGGGAGCTCGTCAGTGAGATTGGGGGTCCTGACGAGTCCACAGCCATCTTCTCTACCTCCATCTTTGTGCCGTTTTCTAATACCCGCCAAGATTTGTGTTAATACTATGACTTTGCCTATCCAAGCTCTCATTGATTCTGGTGCTGAGGATAGTTTTATGGACCGTGAGTTAGCTGAACAGCTGGGACTCTGCCTGGAGCCGTTAGATGAACCTTTAACAGCCTATGCACTTAATGGACAAATAATCTCCTCTGTAACAGCACAGTCAGCCCCTTTGACATTGATCACCTCCGGCAACCACAGAGAGCTCATCCAGTTAAAGGTAATCTCTGCACCTTCCACACCTCTGGTATTGGGTTATCCGTGGCTTCGCACCCACAACCCACACATTGATTGGGTCAAAGGAAAGATCATTGAATGGGATCAGCACTGTCTCGCTAACTGTCTGTTATCTGCCGTACCTCCTGTCTCTGTCTCCCCAAACTCTGCTGCTTCTGTAGACTTAACTGGAGTTCCTGCGACCTACCACGACCTGAGATTGGTCTTCAGCAAGGAGAGGGCTCTCTCTCTTCCTCCTCATCGGCCCTACGACTGCTCTATAGATCTGTTTCCTGGGGCTCCTCTACCCACCAGCCGCCTCTACAACCTGTCCCGTCCTGAGAAGGAGGCTATGGAGCTATATATCACGGACTCAGTGGCTGCTGGGATTATTCGTTCTTCCTCCTCTCCCGTGGGTGCCGGTTTCTTCTTCGTTGGCAAAAAGGATAAGTCACTGCGACCTTGCATTGACTTTCGTGGGTTAAACAACATTACTGTTAAAAACAAGTACCCATTACCCCTTCTCACCTCTGCTTTTGAACCTCTCCATGAGGCAACCCTGTTCACCAAGCTTGACCTTAGGAACGCCTATCATCTGGTCCGTATCCGTCAAGGGGATGAATGGAAGACGGCTTTCAACACTCCCTTAGGTCATTTTGAATACCTAGTCATGCCCTTTGGACTCACTAACGCTCCAGCAGTATTTCAGGCTCTGGTCAACGATGTTCTGCGTGATTTCCTTAACCGCTTTGTCTTTGTTTACATAGACGACATCCTGATTTTCTCCAAAGACCAGGAGGAACACGAGAACCATGTCCGCCTGGTGCTTCAGAGACTGCTGGAGAACAAGCTCTATGTCAAGGCTGAGAAGTGTGAGTTCCACCAGAACCGGATCAGCTTCCTGGGCTATATCATTAGTCAGGGCAGAGTGGAGGCAGATTCTGGAAAGATCGAGGCTGTGGTCGAGTGGCCAGCCCCTACTACGAGGAGGGAGCTTCAGAGGTTTCTGGGCTTCGCCAACTTTTACCGCCGCTTCATCAGGAACTTCAGTAGGGTTGCTGCACCTCTCTCAAGACTCACCTCTGTCAACATTAAGTTCTTCTGGACCACAGAGGCTAATGAGGCTTTTCTCAAACTCAAGTCCCTGTTCACCTCTGCTCCCATCCTCATCCAGCCAGACTCTGAGAAGCAGTTTATTGTGGAGGTTGATGCGTCAGACACTGGGGTGGGAGCTGTCTTGTCACAAACTGCTGGTTCTAATAACATCCTTCATCCTTGTGCTTTCTTTTCACGCCGCCTCTCTCCTGCTGAGCGCAATTATGACGTTGGAAACAGGGAGCTTCTGGGAGTAAAGTTGGCGTTAGAGGAGTGGAGACACTGGCTCGAGGGCAGCAAGCAGTCATTCCTGGTCTGGACAGACCACAAGAGCCTCGCCTACATCCAGTCAGCGAGACGGCTGAACTCTCGACAGGCCAGATGGGCTCTCTTCTTCAGTCGCTTCAATTTTAGTCTCACATACCGTCCAGGTTCCCGGAATGTTAAGCCCGATGCTCTATCCAGACTGTACTCTTCTGACTCTCCCGAGCCCTCTGCTGGTTCAATCCTGCCCAAGAGTTGTGTTGTAGGCGCCCTCTCTTGGGAGATTAATAACACCATCCAGGAGGCTTTGAGAGAGCAACCAGATCCTGGTAACGGTCCTCCGAACCGTCAGTTCGTTCCCGATGCTGCTCGCTCCAAGGTTCTACAGTGGGTCCACAGTTCCCGGTTCTCCATCCATCCCGGAGTAAACCGCACACGCTCTCTTCTTAAGAGACACTTCTGGTGGCCAACTGTCAACAAGGACACTCAGGAGTTTGTTTCTTCCTGTCCCACGTGTGCTAGGAGTAAGTCCTCCCACCAAACACCTGCAGGATTGCTTCAGCCTCTACCCATCCCTAGTCGTCCCTGGTCACATATCGCCTTGGACTTTGTTACCGGTCTGCCTCCCTCCCAGGGTAACACCACAATTCTCACCATTGTTGATAGATTCTCTAAGTCTGCCCACTTTGTAGCTCTTCCTAAGCTCCCTTCAGCCTTGGAGACCTCCCAACTCCTCTCTGTACACGTTTTCCGGCTACATGGAATCCCTTCTGACATAGTTTCTGACCGCGGTCCTCAATTCACCTCTCGAGTGTGGAAGGAGTTCTGTCAATCCCTGGGAGCTTCTGTCAGTTTAACATCCGGATATCATCCCCAGTCAAACGGTCAGACTGAGCGAACCAACCAGGACCTGGAGTCAGCCCTCCGCTGCATCGTTGACCGTAACCCCTCTACCTGGAGCTCCCATCTTCCCTGGGTTGAGTACTCGCATAATTCCCTAACGTGTTCTGCTACTGGTCTCTCCCCGTTTGAGGCTTCTTTGGGGTACCAGCCGCCCCTGTTCCCTGAAGAGGAGAGAGAACTAGCAGTTCCCTCGGTCCAGCAGCATGTTCGTCGTTGTCAAAAGATCTGGAGAGACACTCGCTCTGCTCTCCTCCTGACTTCAGCTCGGAACCAACAGTCGGCCAATCGCCACAGACAAGCTGCTCCTCCTTACGTCCCAGGTCAGTCTGTCTGGTTATCTTCCAGGAACATTCCTCTCCTCACAGAATCGAAGAAGTTGTCTCCACGCTTCATTGGTCCCTTCTCCATTCAAAGGATTATTAACCCCTCTGCAGTCCGGCTGAAGCTTCCCAGAACATTGAGAGTCCATCCTACTTTTCATGTCTCCCAGATTAAGCCTGTTCACACCAGTGACTTGAGCCCTCCGGCCGTTCCCCCTCCTCCCCCCCGAGTCATTGATGACCATCCTGCCTACACAGTGCACCGTCTCATGGACGTCAGGCGCCGGGGCAGGGGCTTACAGTATTTGGTGGACTGGGAGGGTTACGGTCTCGAGGAGCGATGCTGGGTTCCTCGCTCCCGAGTCCTGGACCCTGTAATGATAAGGGCCTTTCACAGGGCTCATCCAGACAAGCCTGGTGGTCGCCAGGAGGCTCCCGTTGAGGGGGGGGTACTGTGAGGATCTGCAGTACTTCCTCCTTCTTTTCCACTTCTATGTTTGTTTGTCTTCCTGGCTGGGCGTGGCTGACCTACATTCTGATTCCCGCCAACTCATCTCCACTGCTGTTGTTCATCTCACTGATTGCCACTACTCACCTGCACCTGCTTAAAACCCTGGCTCCCATCCTCAGACTTCGCCAGTTCTTCGTTTATTCTTCAGTGGTAAACTATCGTCCAGGCCTACTAGCAGTATTCTAGTAAACCCTTTGATACTCCTAGTGAAAGGTTTCCTTTCTAACCCTGCATCTTTATTTCTCCAGATCTACACACACCTGCCGCTCTGCTTGCCACGTCCAGCCTCCGACTCCTCGTCTGAGTTCCCTCCGTGCTTCCGCGCACACCAGCTCATCCAGACTACATTCGCCAGCTCTGGATTCCCGGCTCTCCTCGTCGGTGTTTCCTCCGTGCCTCCACGCACACCAGCTCATCCTGTCTACATTCGCCAGCTCTGGATCTCCGGCTCTCCACGCCGGTGCTTCCTCCGTGCATCTCCGCACCTCCGTCTCCCCCTGAGCTATCCAGCTCCACGTCTGTCTTCTCTGAGCTCCTCTCTACACCTTGCCTGTGCCGTGGTCAAATAAAGACTATTGTTTGACACTTCACCACTGTGTCCGTCTAGTGTTTGCGTAGCGGGTTCTCATCTCCAGTCACTTCTCGGGAAGCGTAACACTTATTTTAACTGATATTATACATATTAATTATACTCTTATAAGACGTATGTAGATAGTATAAGAAATGTGCAGAATATGTTTAATGGTGGAGGTACACACATATCGATAGATGTCTTGTAATGCACTGTTGAGGAACCTGTGACCCAAGTTTTTCATTCATTGCATAACTACACCGTAGTTGTGTATATGATATGTCAATAAACCTTAGAAAATCTTGAAATCTTGAAAGGGATGTGTAAAATAGCCATTATATACAGTTTTTAATTAACTATTAGTAGAGAATAACGAGTAATGAATATGCTTTATAGAGATCTGCAGATACATATTTAGTCTTCTCAAGCACCCACTACCAAATATCTCGCCTGATTGTTTGCACTTGACAATCACCTTCACTGAATTTTACTCAGGTGTAACTAAAGTCTGATTTAAGGGTTGTTTATATTTCACATCATTAATCCAAATCTGTAAAGTAACTAAAATAAATGTAGTGGAGTAAAAATACCAGGTTAACCTTAAAGAAAGCCCTCAGGATTATAAAAGACCCCCATCACCCCAGCCACAAACTGTTCTGTCTGCTGCCGTCTGGCAGGCGGTACTGCAGCATCCGGACTAAAACCACCAGACTCAGGGACAGCTTCATCCCACAGGCCATAAGACTATTAAACACCTGAACTTTGAAACAACATCCATAACATTCATCTGGCTGCTACTTAGAAATTATTTATCTAATATATCATATTCCAATCACTTGTATATAGACTCTTATTGCACTATTTCACTTTTTTACTATTTTTCTTTTTGTATTTACTTGCACTATCTGTCTGTCTGTCTGTGTATCTGTTTTATTGTGTTGCACTGTTGGAGGAGCCTGTGACCTAAGGGGGGGGGGGGGGGTAGGACACGTTCTAAGCACATGGTGTAGTCCCATAGCTGAGGATTCTGGGTAGTGTAGTGTCTTCTGCCATCCTATCACTCCGAAAAAAATATTTGTTTCTCCGAATCGAAGGGGAAAAATACAAAAGCATTGTACACAATTTAAACCAATCAATGTTGTGTAATTAACAAGGATAATCTGGTGTTTTTGAGTTGATGAGTAGTGCAGATATCACTGTAAATAAAATCAATCGACAGTAAGGAGAATACTTACTTCCGGGTGTAAAATCCTCCGTTATCCAATGGGAATGGACGCTCACATTGCTCTCTGCGTCCGTAATACAATACAAACATGATCAAATAGGAATATAATTATCTTTTAAATAACGTTAACTAAAGGGAACAATCTATTTGACACAGCTGAAGCTCTGGCCTTCCTTAAAAACGAACTAATTTAATAAAAATCACAGTTGTATTACACACAATGCAGTGTTTTTTGAGAACAAAAATTGGTAAATAATGCACCATAATACATTCTGACGAAAAAAATAAAAATTATTATGAATACAAATAAAATAAAAGAAGCCTCCCGTGAGTTACTACAAGCTATAAAGCAGATTTTAAAAACGTTTTATAGAATAAAAGCTCACTGCTGGACGTTGTAGAAATGCGTGTGTGCACCACGACAAAGGAGCCTCATTCACTTTACATTGGGGTTGTTTGCGTGGTGCAGACACGTAAATGTAGCAAAGTTCGTGACTCCACCACGCACTGCGGTGTTAAGGAGTCGTGGTGGAGTCACGCATTCTGGTGAGACCAGGTTGACACACACACACACACACACACTCTCTCTCTCTCTCTCTCTCTCTCACAAACACACAGACACACAGTCTCTCTCTCTCTCTCTCTCTCTCTCTCTCTCTCTCTCTCTCTCTCTCTCTCTCTCTCTCTCTCTCTCTCTCTCTCTCTCTCTCTCTCTCTCTCTCTCTCACACACAATGTTCCAAACGGCCCAAAACTTCACAGGTTTGGTAACGATGCAGCCATCAACGCATCTAAGCGTATTATGGGGTGTCCTCAAATGCCGTTGCCATGGCGACAGACCACTCGCCATGAAGCACGATGTCGCTGTAAGTCCAATGGAAACGGTCCGATCGTCCCCCAAACTTCACTTGTATATCACCGGTCCAGCCCTCTACAGCTCTACGTCAATTATGGGGTTTCTTCAAATGCCGTTGCCATGGCAAGACAATGCTCGCCATGAAACACGGTTTTCTCATAACTTCAGTGAAAATGTTCCAAACGGCCCAAAACTTCACAGGTTTGGTAACGATGCAGCCATCAACGCATCTAAGCGTATTATGGGGTGTCATCAAATGTTTGCAGTTCAAATATTCTGCTGCTTTTCCAAGCCTTTTTACTTTCTTTTCTTCACTCAACACACATTCAAGCCCCCAGTGTTCATGTATCATTTCAATCTAAATTCTTCACTTTCTTCTTACACATTACATTTCAGCATAGCAGTTTAGCGTCAGCTTTTCAGCATAAAGCATTCCCACTAGCAATTTCTTCAGGAATTCATCTCTAGTGAACTTTGGTGTTAACATGAAAACCACTGTTAGGAGAAACTGTATTTCAAAATCATCTTGAATGCAGTAAACATACATTTGAATGGCTAATCCAATACTGTTTCATGAGAAAAGCCCAGTACCTGTCAAGAAACAAGAATGAGTTGTTTTGTAATCATTCACTCTGTTAAACATGGCCTTTAGGCAGCATTACTGATGCAATGTCATCTTGGATTAAACTTCAAACGATTAAATGTTAACACTATGTTCCAGTGTTTAAAAGTAAAAGACTGATTAGCCTAATGGCGATAAAAGTTTCAAAATAGAAGTGATACCACAGGAGGATGATTTGGATAGAATTCAGCACAGCTCTGGTGTTTAATGTTATGCCCCTAATCAAGCGATGATGCTTTAATTAAAGGTTACATTTAATTCCTAATATAGCGGGACCTCAGCTTCTCAATCAACTCCTTAATCAGACGATCAAAATGTCAACTTCTAATCTTATTACACATTTGTATCACAATCAGTGTGATGACGCACCATGTTACTGGCTAATTGGTTGAAGGCAAAATGTTTACTTGGTTAATAAGGATTTACCTGCATGTCCATGGAAAGTTCAGAAGACGTGACCATGTTAGAAGCATAAAGTGTCAGACGATGGCATCCAAGGCCGTGCTGCTGAATGATTTCTGGCGACACTGTAATGTTCTCCGGAACATTTCCTCTGACCACAAATGAATGTGACAACAACATTTTATCGCTTTGCATTCTGTAGGTCACATTTGTACCTGCAGAAAAAAAGGAAGAAAATGGAAAAGCATCCAAACATATACTTTAAAATAAAAATTACACCAAAACATGTTTTCAAGCAGTAATATCAAATTGGACAGGACAAATAATGGTAGATTGTGGTCGTTATGGCACCTACCTGCTTTGAGCTCCATTTGAATCTGAAATGGCTCCCCATAAAGGGCTTTGCAGTTAGTGGCGTGAAAAGACTGTTTCCCAGCATAGCACCTTACGAATCCAAACACTGTGATGGGCTCTTGAATGGTAATTACGCTTTGAGCTGTAATGTGTATGCCCTTGCTGGTGCATTCAACCTCCACAACAAATGTGCCTGTGTAAGTATATTTGTGCACTTTGGTTCTCTCTAACCTGAAAAAATAAAATCAGACATAAAAAACAGTTAACAGTGAGCCCAGTATGTTTCTGTTCTTTCCTGGAAAATAATAAGTAATTCAGGTTACATTGGTCACACACAAAGAGGTAAAATGAGTTACTTTGTTACAGTTCAAAGAGGACATTTGTTCAAACATGAATAACAAGGCTCTGGTCTGATTATGTGGCAGGATTGTGTCAAAGATAACAAGCAGTTTCTTGATAAGTTGTATAATTAAATAGAGGTTGATCTGTAATTTGATTAAAAAAAACGTTTACTTACAGTGGCCGATAGACCTCTGAGGACAAAGTGTTGAATATAACTCATATATTTAATGGAGGCAGATAGGAGATGTGTCATATAATTCAGCAAAACGGCATTGAAAAAACAAAAGCAGTATGCGGCGACCTGATAAAATGATCACCAGGTGCTGAACAGTTTTAAACATAGTTAAAGCAGCCCTCAGACCCAGATGAGAGAAAAAATTCTGGTCATGTATTTTCACTGTGTGATCTTCATTTTGTTATCACATATGGTTATGACTTTCATGGGGAAAATGTGTTTGCCAGGAGAATCTTCCAAGTTCCTTCGTTTTTTCCCATTAAAGGTAGGGTAGGTAAGTTTGAGAAACCGGCTCGAGATCGCTAGAATTTGAAAATACACAACCGGAGAAAATCTGCCACTTCCTTACAGAGCCCCTCCTCCAACACACACGAACGCGCACATGACCAATGAGGGCACGAGATAAGTTTGTGCACAGATGGAAGGCTGACAGGCAGGTAGGCCATCCAGTTATTTTAGCCGGGCCGGCTAAAATTATTGGTCGTGCTTTTTACAGTACTACGGCTTCCACAGATGAATTTTTTATGGATTTTTTGTCAAAGCACTTAAGATATTCATTGCTATCGGGATGTTAAGAGCATTCCATGGAATATAACAAAAAGTGTATCTCGAGCCGGTTTCTCAAAGTTACCTACCCTACCTTTAAGTGAAAGGGGTGTCAGAAAGACCTTTCCAATTGAAAACGTTTTTTTTTCGTCAATATCACCAAAGTGTCTTGCTAATAAACAATATGTACCTTGTGTTAAGAGTCTATATGAAAATGAAAACTCAACTAGAGGAAAGCATGCTTTAAATCGTATTATGGACATGGGAAGTTGTGCATTTTAAACCCTTGTGGCCTAAATGAGTATTACAATAACAAACTTATTTCTGACAAGATGAAAAAAAAAAGAAGAAACTTCTACTAACCTGTTCTTAAGTCAAGGAAAAAACTATTTAAATCAAAATTGGAAATATATCAGCATAAAAAAAGAAAACAATCGAATTGGCTCTTCATGGCTTCTATACTTTTCTGATAGGGTTTAGTCTATAACAGTTGTCTCTTGAATGTTATTAATCCTCAGAAATGCTTGTGTGAATTTGCTATTTATAACTCCTTTGGGTAGGGATTGTTAAAACAATAATCTAACCAAGAAGGACAGGATGGACTAACTGCAGTGTAATAATTAAAGCTATAATTTTGAGGTAGAATTTCCTAGAATTGCATTCCTTTCATAGGTCTTTAATGAGTGTTGTTTGTTTATGCCTTTTGATTTTGTCCAATAATCAATGTATGTTGATTCCAGCAATTGAAAATTGTTCTATGATACAATTGGTGGAACTGTGGGAGGCAGATGTGAAAAAAACAACCTAACTTGATCCAATATTTGAAACTCCAAAATCACCTGCTCCTACATTTCCCATAATGCAACAAAACACTGTCTTTTTAGAGGCCTTGCTTGACAGTGAAATACATGCCTTTTAACCTCTACTGCTTCTATTTGTTGCTCGAACTGTTGTCATTTTGATGTTTCAAGCCAATTATCACATCATCAGGATAATTTACCAACTTATTATAAATATCTTTGCATGGTCTGATTAGTACTTGTTTTAAACCTACATAATCTCTCCAACAGTTACCACTCACCTCTCTGGAGTAGGCAGATAAATAACATGGCCATCTCCAGTACTCAGCTTGCATCTCAGATTTTCCTCTGGTGGATATAACAGCCACTTTACCTTGACGTTGACGTCATCAAACACAGCAGCAACAGTACTCACTGACAGCGTGAGCCCTATAGACAGATAATGAGCGAAAATACATTAAAGTGCCTGTAACCAACAATGTTTTAGAACAAACAATCAGGCACAGATCCTCATTATGTCAGCAGAGAGGCACAGGTTTAGTTTTTACTGCTTGGCACCTACTTGGTGAGTGGGGCCTGAAAAACAAATGTAGGAAAGATAGGCCTTTTTCACTGCAGGCATTATGACTTGTCATAGAAGGAATGCCCTTTGAGACTACAATATTGTGGCACAACAAATCTTTGTGTTAACATTGGGGTTTGAGGTTAGTTTAATTGGCTTAAGCTGTCACATGAGTGTTTACTTGGAATATAGGAAAAGATAGAAAAGGAAAAATAAAGCAGACCTATACCTTTACAGGATGTAGAAGTAGATGTAGAACTGGAACGTGATTAGCCAATTAAACATTTATGATTGCTAAGAATACCTGTGACACTGTTAGGGAAAGCATTGGAGCAAGGTGGGCCCAAATGCAGGAGACAGGCACTTAATGGAAAATACATTTCATGAATGCTTGATCCAGGCAAAGCAAGGCAAGGCAAAACTGAACAGAACTTCCACATGTACGGCAGACAACAACATACAAGGATCCGAAAGGGAACGGCAGCCTGTAGGCAGGAGGAAGGGGATCTCAGGCGGACAACCTGAGGGCCCGATAGACGAGTGGAGTCTCTACGGAGGTTGGGAAGGAGGACAACCAAACAGGCGGGGCCGCTCTGTAGGATGACCAGGTTGGCGGAGTCGCATGGGAGGATGGGTAGGAGGACAAGACAAGCGGAGCCGCCCTAGAGGAAAAGTCAGGAGGACGACCTGAACAAGGCAGAGCCACTCTGGATGACAGAGTGTTGTGGTGGCGCCACCTTTTAGAGCTGAGACCAGGGCAAGAACCCCTCAGACGAGCAGGACAAAGCTAGGATCGTCTCAGGCAAACAGGGGTCTGCTGCAGCTTGTTATGCCCCTTTTCCACCAAACCAGTTCCAGGGCCGGTTCCTGGCTATAGCCTGATTAAGTTCTGGCTCTTCCTGTTTACACCGCAGCGGAGCCGGCTCTAAGCACCGAAAACCGGTTCTTAGCTGGCCCCAAGTAGCACAAGTAGAATCATAATGAAAAATACGCTGGTAAAATATGCCTGTAGAAAACGGCTTATGCCACAATAGGATGGCAACAAGTAGTCAAGATAGTCAGATTAGCTTTGGTTGCTATGCTAAAATCACCCATTTTATACCAGAGAAACTTTCCTAACACCGTTGTGATGCCAAGCAGCGTCAACTCAAACTTAAACACATTCACTTTGGGGATGGGGGATATTTATCAGCTGCTTGTGTGATAGTCAGACATTGAATACTTTCCAGCGACCGCTGCCATGAGCAGGGCCGCCGCTTGCGGACAGGCAAGGCAGGCAACTGCTTGGGGCCCCGGACCAGAAGGGGGCCCCCAAAGAAGGTAGATTAACCTGTTAAGCCCGAGAGACCCCGGTACCGGGGCCCTCCCGCAACATCTTGCAGGAAACAGTGTCTAAGGGCATCTTAACATTTAATAAACTATGAATGTTTTATATCCATGTAACGGGAAGAAACTCATCTAACTGATCATTTGTTTGTTTTTTAAAAACAAACCCCACAATGCTAACGCTGAGCCTCTGAATTAGCAGATTTACTGCACCGAAACTCACTCATAAAACCTTATTATTTTTCTGCACATCCACCCCATCGATCTGATCGTGAGATGACACAGAATCGATGGGTACATACATTATCACTCTATGATAAGAACTCGCGACTTTATAAACAAAAACACACATCAAAACATGTGGCGCAAGGTAGCTAAAAACGCTGTCTGGTCAAAAGTGGTCTTCAATGGCATTAAAACGATAAAAACGCTGCTGAAGTTAATCCATAGGTTAATCCAATGTGTCTGTGTGCCTTTGAAATGATTTCTGATAATCCATAAGCAATAAACCTGCTTTTCCGTTTCCAGATGTCAGAGCGAGAGATAGGTTCACTCTGATGCAATCCTGCATGCGCAAAGCCCCCACCTTTTTTTTATTACCATGTGTGTGTGGGGAAATTCCCCTTCGATTCTATTGGCTCTAACGGTCAGAAAGAGATGTCAATCACCAAAATCGACCAATGGGTTCTACAGAAACGGTAAAACCCCCATTTCCACCCAAATCACCTCAGAGGTGGAGTTGTTTTTGCTTAACCTCTCTAAAAAGGTCAAATGTCACTTGTTTTGCATCAATCTTGATACAGGGTACTTATTATATGTTGTACTTTGGATTCCTAAAGCTTTTAGTCTACTAACCCATCATCCAAGGGTAGTTTTCACTATAAGTAAAAAAGAATTGTTGGACGGACACTATAATTTACAGTTTTTTACAATGTTCAATCTGAATTTTCTTTAAAATAAAAAACATCTATATTGATTCTGACTTTTCTACATCCAACTCACAGGTTTATCATTACTTTGAGAAAAAAGATTATTAATTTAACCCTTTTAGAGGGAAAGATATGGTCATTTGTTCTGGGAATGTCATTTTCGAGCCTGAGACCTGAAAAACAGACTCAGGGCTTAACAGGTTAAGAAGGTCCACAGCAACGACAACATGAAACACCCTTTAATTTACTGCAACGACATGTCGGGAAACCCCCTCAAGGCGGCCCCATGCATAGCGCGCCATAAAATGCTGCTTCTTATCTAACATTTCGTTGCCTTTAGGCCTGTCACGATAATTAATTTTGTTGGACGATAAAGTTTCCTGGAAATTATTGCAATAAACGATAATATTGTCGGCACTGTTGTATGACCATTTTAGACCACTGACATAATGATAATATATAATAATAATTCAAGTACATCCTTTCAAACACAACTTTTTATTGAACATTCAAAATGGCAAATGAAATGTGAAATAATGTTAAAATATATAAATGATATATAATAAATAAAACAAATTAATTAAATTATAATAAATTAATTAAATCACACACAACCAAAACAATAAATTAAATAGACTCAGGCTGGAAAACAGAGCTCTCTCTACCTATCTATCTATCTATCTATCTATCTATCTATCTATCTATCTATCTATCTATCTATCTATCTATCTATCTATCTATCTATCTTTCTATCTATCTATATATATATATATATAAATATATAAATAAATAAATAAATATGAGCACACATTGTCTCACAAGCAAAAAAACCCTCCTTAAAACAACAGTCAAGTGTATAGTCCACTGTCCAAAGACCCAGATGCCTCAACAGGCCATATCCAAATCTGTTTTTCAAAGTTTTCGAGCAAGGAACACCAACATGTTTGCATTGTCGGGCAAATGCATCTTTGATTGTAAACTGTCGGGAAGGTGGGGGCTCTCCATCTCCAGCTGCCATGTTTGCTACTAGCTGGGATAACGGAATGGGGTGGTTGTGTTTTAGGTGTAGTTTAAAATGCGTGGTATTGCCTGCTTTTGTCGCTACCTTTTTTAAACAAATGCGACACACCGCCCGGCTCATTCAAGTCCGTAGGATCGCCTCGTTGATTTGGCTTAAATCCAAAATACTGCCACACCGGAGAATCGAGATGTGTAGTTAGGTTTTGTAACCAATTCCATTTCACTTTAAATTCCCCGCGAGTAAGTCACACGTTGTCTCCCACTTGTCGCTATATTATTAATTTGGCTGCTACGCTGTTGCACGTGCACACGGAGTGTCCTGACCTGGCTGTGTGTTAGCCCCGCCCCTCACAGCGCGCGTGGCCGGCAGCCACAGCACGCCTGGCAGCCACAGCGCTCCTGGCTAAAATGCTGGTCACATCCTTATGTAAACGGCAATTTATCGAGTCCATTTTTATTTATCGTACGATAAGTCAATTTATCAATTATCGCGACAGGCCTAGTTGCCTTGCTCCGCTCCGGGGGGGGGGGGGGGGGGGGGGGGGGGGGAGCTGTGCGTGGTGATGAAAAGCTGGTTCGAGGGGGCCCCACAGACTCTAGAATCTGAAAAACTGGCCATGAGTTAAAAGTAGACTAAACTCTGTGGATGAGCAGCATTGTATTGTCTTTTTATGCTGCTGCAACGCAAACATTTCCCAAATTGGGATCAATAAAGTACTTCTTATCTTATCTTATCTTAGCACTGCAGCAGTTCAGCAATGCTGCTGAACCACATTCATAAACAATGAACCATGGCACTCTTAATCTGGCTTTGTATGATTAAAAGCAACACGATCACCGACCCGACGCAGTCCCCCATTGTTGTTGTTGTGAGCGGCCTTGGGGAGAAAATCAGCGACGTAAACGGTGACGTCATGACGCAGCAGCGGCAGCACCAATCGGGCTCTGAGCGGTGGAAGCTCAAGTGGTGTTACAGAGAAGAACCAGTTAAGCACAAGAACGGATCTTGAACTGGAACTGGTTTGGTGGAAATGGGGCATTAGTGAAAACAGAGTTCTGCTCAACTGGGAGAGGTGTCGGCTAAAGCACAGACTGGACATTAGGGGCAGACACAGGAGTTTGTCAGAAAATGACCCTTGAAGCAGGTGTTGGATAGCGCAATGACTAGACCTGGGTAGCAGGAGCTGGGGCTTTGGCTGGTAGACTGGATTCTGGGAACCTTTTTCTACTCGCCATACCAGCAAACAAGGGAGAGGGCAAATTATAAAGTTCTTCCTCAAACATACCCTCTGATGGGTCCATGATCTGGTGGGATTCCACTCACAGGAAGCATTGGAGCAAGGTGGTCCTAGCTAACCAGGTTATAAGGCAAGTCAAGACAAGGCAAGCGACAATCTGACAAAGACTAATAGAAGGACAGGACTTAACTACAAGAAGAACTAATCACATAGACAAGACATAGCTGGAGAGAGTAGGCAAAAACACTAGGGGAGCAGAGTGATTTCACAGTGGTGGAAGAATCAGGGCGGGGCAGACAATCACAACAGGCAGACAACTGAGAGACAGGAAGTACAATTAAAACTAACACAGGGCGAGAAAACTTTTCGGAATAAAACAGGAATAGGATCAACTAAAACTAGGATTATGACAGACCTACCATCTTTGCAGTGGTAATCCACAGACAGGTAGCTCCCCAGCTGAGGACAGGGTTCACCAAAGAGGTCCACAACATTAGCAATTAGATGGCAGACCTTACGGTTGTTGCAGCGAGCTGTGGGACATACAAAGAACATTATCACCTTCCACAATATATGGCAATGATGATGACATTATGAAAAGCTTTACAAATTCCTACTTAATATTTAGCAGTTTTATGAAATGATTGCTAACAAAATGTGATACGAACAGTGCTGTCAGGTAACCATTGAATCAGAATCAGAATCTTTTTTATTATAAAGTAGGTTTTCATATTATTTGCTCTGTGTTATTGGTGATCAACATAAAGATAGTAAGAAAATATGTCTGAATCAAAGTGCAAGAGCTTTGCAGTTGGTAATGTGCAAAATGAATGTGCAAAGATTCACAGTACATAGTATAAAATAAGAAAATGCAATGTACAATGATATATTCCAGTGGGGCTCAGGGGACTTTTTGTTAAAGTCTGTTCTGGACGAGAATATAAAAAATGTTTTGTGAAGGGAATAACTGGTCATGATTTGCTTCCAGTCGGCGAAAAAGTGTTTCAAAAAGATTGTGACTCGATCCGTTGTTGTCATGGAAATGTAATCCCAGCTAGCGGGGAACGTTCTCACAACTTTGGCTAACGTTACCTATTGGTTCTAATAAGGTTTTAAAGAAACGTTTTCATCTGATGTTCAAAGAACCTTTTTAGGATGTTTATTTTTTCAAATAATGTTCCTATTAGGGATGCCAGAAACTGACCATGATCAAAATCGAAAATCGGACAGCCCTGGCGAATATTAATCGATTATTCGACACCCCCCCCCCCCCCCCTCGAATAATCGAATAATCGCTGGCATCCCTAGTTCCTATAAGGTTTAAGGTTAACTAAGACATAACGTTTTAACTGCAACATTCAGAGGATGTTTTGAGGCCTGAGATGACAGAACGTTTTTTTATAAAATGTTCCTTTAATGTGATATGTTAACAAAGGTGGAACGTTTTGCCTGCAACATTCTAAGGATGTGTTTTGGACGTTGTTGGGGTAACACATTAAAGATGTTCTTTATAAAACATTCCCTCAATGTTACATGATAACCAAAGAAGAACATTTTGAAAGCAACATTTAGATAATGTTTTCAGGAGGTTATTCTTTTTTTATAAAACGTTCCTGTGATGCGAAATATTAACACGGTCATGGTCAACGTCAGATTTATTTGTAGTGCGCTTTAAAATACAAACTTGTTGCATTTGTTTGAAAAGGATGTTTAAAAAAATCTGATGTCACCACATTTTCCTTTTAAAAAAAGCATGTAATTCATGATATTGCATGTTTGCGTAGGCATGTCTGAGTTCCCAGCTAGACATTGTTGGTTCTAAAAACATTCTGAGAATGTTACCATTCATTGTTCTAGGAATGGTTTCATCGAGAAGTTTTATTTTGGTTCCTAGAATGTACTTCTGAAAGGTAGGATAACGTTCTCTAAAAACATTCTTAAAATGTTTGGTGATAACATTGTTCGAACATTATACCCCAAGTGTTTTTGTTGTTTATGCACGTATCTCTATTGTCATATGGATCGAATAACACTTAGAAAACCAAAGACAGACATAGAAGAACGGACCGACTATAACTGCCCGTCCCTTAAACCCCTGTTAGTGTTTGTTTGTGTTTGTTTCTACTGTGTGTCTCTCTCCCCACACCTGCCTGCTGGTCTGCTCTACACGGCTGGGAGCAATCTCCAATCAACCACACCTGCAACCTGCTCATCAGCCACACTATGAAAGCCTGCAGCCTGCACTCATTCTCTGCCGGATTGTTGCCGTGAACGGTTTGTTGCGTGCCGCTCTAGCTTTTTGCCAGCATATTCTTTGACAACTTTGCCTGCTTTTGTCTCACACTCATTTTTGTGTCTCTCCCAGGAGGAATCCAAGGCCTTCCACACTCCCAAGACCAGCCAGGCCTCTCCACCCTGGAACAACTGTTTCCCACTGCTGCCATAACCAACCTCCACTCCCAGCTCCCCTTTTCTAACAAACAAATGTTACTTTCACCAGCTGATTCCGAGTCATCCTTTTACATGTGTTAATAGTCAAATTCCAATAGTTACAGTGGTCAGTCCAGTTACCCAGGAATTTTGAGTTGAACAATTACAGGAATATTATGTCTTTATGTTCTAATGTAAAAACATTGTAGTAAATTGTTACTTCAGAACATTTGCATAATGTTTTAAACATAAAGCATGTTATCCTTCTCTAAAATAATAACATTCTGGCAACATAAAAAAATCTAACTTGCAGCTGAAAATGTTTTAAGAACAGTAGGGCATAATGTTCTAACAATGTTATCAAAAACATTTTAGGAAGGTTATCACCAAACATTTTAAGAATGTTTTTAGAGAACGTTATGCTACCTTTCAGAAGAACATTCTGGGAACCAAAATAAAAGCTTCTGCTGAAAACGTTTTAAGAATAGTAGGGCATAATGTTCTAACAATGTTATCACCAAACATTTTAAGAATGTTTTTAGAGAACGTTATCCTACCTTTCAGAAGAACATTCTGGGAACCAAACAAAAACTTCCCGCTGAAAACGTTTTAAGAATAGTAGGGCATAATGTTCTAACAATGTTATCACCAAACATTTTAAGAATGTTTTTAGAGAACGTTATCCTACCTTTCAGAAGAACGTTCTGGGAACCAAAAGAAAAATTCCCGCTGAAAACATTCCTAGAACAATGAATGTAACATTCTCAGAATGTTTTTAGAACAAAAAATGTCTAGCTGGGATCTTTATGAAATGTTATCTTTATAAAATGTAATCCTATAGCTTTTCAGGAATCAATGAACAATCCTTTGAAAAACAGAGAGACAGATTTAAGATGAAAGGCATTGATAGCACTGAAGGTTGTGAGGATCTGGGTGGGAATGCAGATAAACAAGTTGATGTGGAGTCATCAGGGCCCAGTAGTTCAAAACTTTTAATCCCTATCTGATCGAATCAGATTTGGATTTTGGGTAGTTCAAAACCAAAAAACAGGATTAGGATCACTTTGATATCCGATCAGATCAGGAAATCAAATCCAAGCTTTAATCTGGATCAAATCTTCAAAACGGGTAGTTCAAACCGACAACACAGGATTGGGATCAGTTTGATCCCAAAAACCTGGATTATCTTGATCCCACCAGAGGGGTGGATTTTCAGTGGATTACCAGAGCAAAATGTACTGTACAATTTATTTAAAAATATGTTTCAATATAAATAAGATGGCAAAGTTTGTTAACTGAAATAATACACAATGTTTAGCCTTCATGGCAAATCAATTTTATTTTTCATTTTTTGGTCACGTTTGTGGTGGCCTACCAACCAACCAAATGTTGATGACATAAATGTTTATGCTCATAAAAGTATCGCAACAAAGATAGTCAAGCACAAATGTAATTTAGATTAAAGAAAAAATATCCTCAACAAAAAAAAAAGTCCATCATCTGTCATCACCTTTCAAAAGTAATTGCGGACAATAGATGTCTCTGCAATGTGGTCTCTTGTCTTCCTTGTATTCTTTTTCATATCCACTAGATGGAGATCGGTAGGTTTAAAGCACTGATATTCAGGATTTAGTAATCTTGAAAAGTCTGGATCTGGATCAAGGTGATCCTATCCTGAATTGCTTTGAAATACTGGGACAACATCTGGCCGAGTTGTCTGATCCTGGATCACAAAAAATGGGATTTCAAAATCTGATCGGATCTGATTGAGATTCAAAGTTTTGAACTACTGGGCCCAGGGTCACCATTTATGTAAATCACCTTCTGAATGTAGGTGTGGGAGTTCTTGTTCACACAAAAAGAACAGGAAGGCTGTATATAACTGATTATAGTGTGCTAACACAATTTAAAGATCTGAAATAGTATTATTGAACAAATGTTGTGTTTTTTTGCCTCACTTATTTCCCTGGACAGAAACTAAATTTAAGTTGCCACAAAATTGTTTTTGAGGTGCACTTGTCCACCCAAGCGTTTTATTCCCAACCTGCATTATTCATTGCTTGTTCAAGGACATTGAAAGTGAGGTGAATTCGAAAATGTGACTTTTGGATTCTATGTGTGTTTGCGTGGCAATTGACTCAAAAAGTTAATACACATATACCTAGTACATACTGGTAAAGGCTCCAGTGCTCCTGAACAAGATGAGCGAGTTTGGAAAATGAATGAATAGAAATTCTGCTTTTGCCATCAATTACATGCATGAGTGAATGTTTACTCTAAAATGGATGGGTATCATCTATGTAACTCTATGGCCATTAAGCTTTTATTGTGTGTTTTTTCTTACATAAAAGTCCTGATGGGCAAACGTTCTTGGCAAATAATGGTTTGTATTGAGACAATATGTGCTTTATTATAATACTTCCATCAAAAGTGTATTGAGTGTCATACAGTTTCCATCCATGCAGAACCCTTTCATGAGACATGCATGTTTGTTTTCCTATTCAGATTTTTTTCCTATTGAGTTCAACAGACTCATGACAGAAACTATTATGAAGCCGAGAGTGGTTATTGTGGTGATCCTTTTACAGCTTTTGATTTGGTAATTGTATAGCACATAATAATATAAAATCAATTATCGTCACAAAACTAAATTATATGGAAGTAATTCATGAATTTATTTTATAGAATAAAACGATTTGACCATGTTTTACCTTTTATTGATTCTACAACATCCACCCAGCCGCACTGATGTTTTGTGGATGTTGTTAGCGGGGATCGACAGTAATGAACGTTCCCACGACCGTAGAAGCTGCCATCTATGATTAAGACTTGACCTGAACCACACTGCAGAGTGGTGTTACGACCCCCACACACAATGGATCTCCCAGAGTCTAGAAGGAATACAAAAGCAAAGTGGTAATTAATCATAGAGTTATTCAGCATGTGTGAGTCAGAATACATACCGAACTCGCAGATAAAAGGCAGTTTTTTGTTGCAGTCTCCTGTGGCCTGCCATTGGAAGCCGGAATCTCTTAGAATGTGTCCACAACCGGCTCCTGGCTGTGGGTTGCTTGCCCAGTTTGAATAGCTGATATGTGAGCCATCCAGCCAAGAGAGAGCACCTGAAGATGAAACAATAACTGTAAAGGAGAAGTTCCTGTAAATGTTACCAACAGTTCTGCTAACGTTCTTGGAAGGTTATGCAAGGACAAAAAAATTACATTCAATGTTGGTTCCATGTTTCGCTTGACAAAAAAACCCAACAAAAGTGCTTCGCTGCTTTTGTTGGGCCGGTCCCAGCCTTTCAAGTTTAAATGATCTTAACTTTTTTGAAAAGTGCTGGTGACGACACTGTAGAAATTGCGCACAGGCTCACAGTATATAAGGCGGCTACGCCTCCTGACTGTCATCCTTTTCTCTTCAGCGAGAGACAACACCTGACCAGAAAAGCAATCGAAAAAAACAAGTAAAAAGTATCTTATCTCCAGGCAAGCAAATGGAGTCGCCCCTGCAGGAAACCCGTGCCTGTCCCTCATGCCCGGCTTAATAGCGGGCGCCTATCCCCACCAGCTCTGTTTCGAATGCCTGGGACCAGACCACGCTGAAGACG
The DNA here is from genome assembly GCF_902827165.1 of Trematomus bernacchii. Lineage (NCBI taxonomy): Eukaryota > Metazoa > Chordata > Actinopteri > Perciformes > Nototheniidae > Trematomus > Trematomus bernacchii. The sequence goes on along the minus strand of NW_022987648.1, from coordinate 10,896,743 downwards.
AGCTCAAGATGGTGGACGTGGGAGACCAGGATATGACCCCCCACCACTGCTGCCGAAGCCGGCCGCCTCCACCAGGGGTTTTACGGTCTGGTGTTCCGGTTTAACAGTTTTTTTAGATGAACTGGTTTATGGGCAGATGTGTCGGGGGCGTGGCCTTCGACTGAAATACACATTTTGTTCGCTTCTTCTGTCGTTTACATACATATTTTATTATATTTGGCTCGGTAGGAAGACTTTGATGCACATTCAGTACCAGTGTGTGAGGTTGTGGTTACGATGGCGATATCCGGACGCGTACAGCGAGGACTACAAAAAGACAAACGAGGTGACTGGGGATGTCTGCTCAAAACATTGCAAGCTCGAAATAAATCATTTAAACCAGCTATTGTTGTCAGATTTATTACTGAATATCGTTCTTAATGTGATACCAAGTCCATCTGAGACCTGTGTACACCTTCAGACAGCCTCCAAGTGAAGCGTACGTTGTTAACTCACAGTTTGAAAGCAGCGTGGAAACTGTGATCCGCTCAGGTAAACTGCGATCCGCCCAGGGAACTGGGATCCGCCCAGGGTAAACTGTGATCCGCCCAGGTTAAACTGTGTTATGACTTCTGTGGCTATCTACCAGCGATCATGTTTAATATGAAAGACTAAACACATTTATCCCTTATAAAAACGGTATTCTGCAGCACTCATCCAGATAAGATGTGACTGTTAACTCGTTTTGCAAAGACAGCAGCAGAAATGTCATTGCTGCATGTGCAGGGATATTTAGACTTTAAAATGGGGGATGTGATGCCTATGCTGTTAAGTATTTTTATTTTGGTGAGTCTGTCGCAAGACAGAGAAGACAGCCAGTATTGCTAGAATATAAACCTTTTTTTAATTGCATTCTGTTTCTAGCGCAACAGCTTTGGTCCAGGTTTACATCCTATCAGCTACTGCATTAGCAGACATAGCAACAGGAAATGGGGGCCTATTTAGAAAGTTAGCGTTTAAAAATGTCTATATTGTGAGGCTAAATATTATATTGTATTTTTATTTTTATTTAGCCTTTATTTATACAGGTTTAAAATCTCATTGAGACACAAGGTCTCATTTCCAAGAGAGACCTGTCAGTGGTAACACTACCACACAAAGTTACAGACAGACAGGACACCAAACACAGAGGCAACAACAAAATACAACATCGTAAAAAAAGCAGTCACCGAAATCCACACAGCAGTCAGTTAAAGCAGGTGCAAACACCCACAGATGATTTCTCCAGCTTTTTTAAAATTAGTTTAAAATCCGTGATGGGTATCAAACTGGTCAGCTTAAGTTCCTTCTGAAGTGTGTTCCAGGTCGAGGGGGCAGAGTATGATATGGCTTTTTTTCCAAGCACCGTACGAACTGAGGGGACGGACAGAGTGATGTAATGTTGAGATCGTAGGCTATAGCTGTACTGTTTGTGTGATATGTAAGTGGATATGTAGAGGGGCAGCAGTCCAAGCATAGCGGTATAGATGAATTTGTACCAGTGCAGTGATCTGCGCATTGATAATGATGTCCAGTTGACTAAAGAGTACAGCGTGCAATGGTGTGTGAGGGGTTTACAGTTTGTTATGAACCTCAGAGCCCCATGGTAGACAGCGTCCAGCAGATGAAGTGAGTGAGCTGAGGCGTTCATGTACACAACATCCCCGTAGTCCAAGAGCGGCAAAAATGTGGCAGCTACAAGCCGTTTCCTCGCACTTGTGGAGAAGCAGGCCTTATTTCTAAAAAAGAATCCCAGTTCTAATTTCAATTTCCTTAAGAGATTGTCAATATGCTGTTTGAAGCAGAGATTTTCATCTATAGTGATGCCTAAGTATCTGTAGGTGTTAACAGCTTCAATGGGGTTATGCTGTGCAGACATGATGCAGGGAAGAACAGTTGGTAACCTTTTCTTATTGGAAAACAACATGACTTTTGTCTTATCTGAGTTTAACACCAACCTAAGGTGGAACAGATGTATAGCATAATGTTGCATGGAAATTATATATATAACGAAACACATGGCCTGATTTGCATATTGGAACTTTATGTGTGCACTAGAACACATTTATATGTCAAATTAACACTTATCCTAACATAATGTAGGCTCGCAGGCTGATAAACTAGGATATCTGATCTCGATGGGTCTTAATGAGGCTTAGACCTCAGTCAGTATACTATTTCTAAGCAAATGCCTAATATAATATGTATATTATGTATTATATGGCTTAAAGTGTGCATACATTCGCTCACATTCTAAATTATGGTCGGGTTGCATTTTTCTGGAACTTTTTAACAATGTTAATGTAACAAAATCAGCTGTGGTGGTCTAATATGTCTTGTTAATCCGTGGCGCATTCATAACGTGCAGGGCTTGAGTGATTTTTGCTGTTGGGACTCGGGTTTGAGTCCAGTATGAACTTTTTTGTTATTTTCATGTCGATGGACACTGAATATTATGTTAGAATAGAGGATTCCTAATATTGTTTGCCGAGACCAACATTAATGACCAAGCAGCATTTTAAAGTCTGCACATATCCCTGCACATGCAGCAATGACAATTCTGCTGATATCTTTGCAAAACGAGTTAACAGTCACATCTTATCTGGATGAGTGCCGCAGAATACCGTTTTTATAAGGGATACATGTGTGTGTAGTCTTTCATATTAAACATGATCACTGGTAGATAGCCACAGAAGTCGTAACACAGTTTAACCTGAGCGGATCCCAGTTCCCTGGGCGGATCGCTGTTTACCTGAGCGGATCACAGCTTACCACAGCTGAAGACTTCTCCACGCTGCTTTCAAACTGTGAGTTAACAACGTACGCTTCACTTAATTGGAGGCTGTCAGAAGGTGTACACAGGTCTCAGATGGACTTGGTATCACATTAAGAACGATATTCAGTAATAAATCTGGCAACAATAGCTGGTTTGAATGCTTTATTCGAGCTCGCAATGTTTTGAACAGACATCCCCAGTCACCTCGTTTGTCTTTTTGTAGTCCTCGCTGTACGCGTCCGGATATCGCCATCGTAACTGTTGGGGAAATATTTTTCCAAGGCCCATAACTTTGACCCAGTTTATCAGTTCATACTTTCCTGACTGAGCACACGCACCTGTAACCTTGGCTGCTGTGCTCTCAGTGTTTTGTCTCCCTGTTCCTGCCTGTTGGCGTCAGCTGATAGAGGTGTTATGATTCTATCTTGTTATGCACAATGTTGATTATTCTCTCAGAACTAGCTAAATACATGGGTCTGGGGTAGAGTTCTTCAGAATTGATGTGGCAACTCTACCGTGAAGTCAGAACCTCTGACTCTTTGACTTGTTTTGTGAATTCTGCGGCCGAAGCTCCAAATAAACCCATCAGTGTTTGACATAAAAGCTCCAGCTCTCCCCGTGTCTCCTTTGAGTCGGTGACTCCTCCTGCATTGCTACACAGAGGTTTCCCCCACAGTAACCACAACCTCACACACTGGTACTGAATGTGCATCAAAGTCTTCCTACCAAATATACCAAAAGATGTATGTAAACGACAGAAGAAGCGATCGAAATGTGTATTTCAGTCGAAGGCCACGCCCCCTACATCTGACCATAAACCAGTTGATCTAAAAAAACTGTTAAACCGCCCCCGTTGCCAGATATCTGGCAGTGTGTGGAGGCGTCGTGGCAACAGCCACTGAAAACGAGAGCTCCGGTGGCAGGAATGGTAGGTATTCTGAGGGTGCGGGGCCGCACGGAGACCCCGGCGTGCCCCCCCTCAATGAGAGCCTGGCACAGGCAGCAGGCTGGGCGGAGAACCTCTACTCCCGCTGCCGCATGACAGGGAAAACGCTGGAATATTTTTGATAGAATATTCCGGCTTGGAGCGGATGGCCGCGGCTGCAAATGACACGGGTGTGTTGGGCGATTATTTGGACCGCAGCATCGGCCAAATTAATAACCTGATCCATGTTGTGGCAGCCGCTGCTGGCCAGGTGATGTCCCAGGCCACAGTGGGCCACCAGAGAGTACCACAGCTTCTTAGCTGCGGCTCCACAGCTGCTTGCATGTCCCCTAACACAGTTTTAGGGGGAATGGAAGCTCAACTGTGTACTGGCAGAATGGATGGACAGGACACTGAGACTGGGTTTCTTACTCCAGTTCTGCAGCGTCCCTCCTACATTCAGGGGTATAAGAGAGGCAAATCTATCATCCCAGGAGGAGATAGGTTTCCTTTCAACAGAGATTCAGGCCCTGTTGCAAAAAACAGGCTGTGTCTGTCGTGCACTCACAGGACGAAGTGGTTGGGATTCCTACAGTTACTGGAACTGCTACAGCCGGGCGATTGGTTCACAAACCATCGACCTGAGGGACGCTTACTTTCATGTCGAAATTGCTAGAAAGCCAAAACACAGTAAGTATTTGCGTTTTGCCTTCCAGGGGATAGCCTACGGGTACAACACAGACTACCGTCCGGCTACTCCCTGTCCCCACGCACGTTCAGCAAATGTGTGGCCACAGCGCCTCAGCCGCTTCGCGACCATGGCATGAGGGTTTTATTGTATCTCAACGACCTCATAGTGATGGCCAGGTCCAGGGAATGGGAGGTTTGGGATTTGGCGGCAGACCAGTCTTAAGCCAACCGCTTATGAAGCGTTTTTTGCAGGGGATCGGGAGACAGCGCCCAGTGGTGCATGTCTCCACCCTGCAATGGGAACTGCCATTGGTGCTCGAGGCTTTGGTCACAGAACCATTTGAGCCTCTGGAGCTCTCCTCCCTGAAGGCGCTATCATTGAAAACAGCTTTGCTGCTTGCCTTGACTTCGGCCAAGAGAGTATGCGAGCTGACCGCTCTGTCGGTGCACCCGAGTTGCCTTTTGATTCGGGGTGACCGTAGCGGGGCAACACTCAGACCGAACCCCTCCTTTGTTCCCAAGAGCCTATGGAGTTCACTCAGGTCGAGGGCTATACAGTTAGACGGCTTTAGTCTTCCACCCCATACTGGGGACAGGGAGGATGGTGTGGCCGGTAAAGCTCTGTCCAAGAAACGCCTGACAGGATGGCTCTGCGAGTGCATTACAAATGCCTACGGGCAGGCGGGGAGAGCCTTCCCCACTGGGGTCCGTGCACACTCTACACGTGGTCTGGCTGTGTCAACGGCCTTGTTCAACGGCGTGAGTGTGGAGGACATATGCATGGCGGCGTCTTGGTCTACACCAGGCCCCTTCATAAGGTTTTATCTCTTGGACATGTCTGGCTCCTTTTCATCGTCTGTGCTTGCCGGGGCAACACAGGACTGGTGAAACGAGGGAGGCTGTGGGTCAGTAAGCTGTATCTGACCCCCCAGGACATAATGCACTTATGTTTTCCCATGCTCCTTAGGGACCCGAGAAACATGGTGCGCAGTAAGCCCCATACAGGGCTGGAAGACTCTCCCCCGCTAGGGTCCATGCACACTCTACACGAGGTAAGCGTGTGTGAGTGTGGGGGACATAGTACACCTACGTTCTCCCCATGCTCCTTAGGGACCTGGGAAACGTAGTGCGCAGTGTATAGTCACTTGTGCTGGCACCTGCAGGGTGGAGCTATGGGCTTATTCAGACCAATTAGGCTCTACCCAGCCAAGTAAGCTGCGGCCCCCCGACTTCTCCACGGTCACAACCGGATGATAGGAAGTTGGGGTGCGGTGGCTGTTAACCAAAGGCCGGTCAGGGGCAGTGTGGTGGGTCGATGTTGTAGGACGACAGCGCGTTTATCCATCGGGGCTCCACCCACTGTACCCATAGAGTCCAGTAGAGGGCGGAGCCTGTGTGAGATAGAACGATGGGTTACGTATTGTAACCCTAGTTCTATAAGCACAGGCAGAGCCCTCTACCTAGGGGCCCTGTCTTTCCTATGCCGCTCGCTGAAGAGGGTGTAGGATGACAGTCAGGAGGCGTCATACCTTATACAGTATACTACGAGCCTGCGCGCGCATTCAGGTAGGCTCGCCCTGATTGGCCGGCTATGTTTTTACAACTTAAGTGTGTGAACGCTCGCGTATCATTGATGAGAGTAGTACCCATAGAGTCCAGTAGAGGGCTCCGCCTGTGCTTATAGAACTAGGGTTAATTACCCTACAATACGTAACCCACCGTTTTACCTTTAAAGTTTGAGATTGGGAGAATATTCTATATGTTGCACGATTAATGGGACACCCTGCACTAAGCAACCACCTCTTTAGTAAGTAAAGACTAAAAGAAACATTGGAAGGTAACAAGCCTTTTCTTTTGAACCTTGAAATATATATATATATATATATCTTTTTTTTATTTCTCGAAATAATATCTGAATGTGTGAAGTCATTTCTCAATACCCAGAGGGTAAAGAAAATACTTTGCACCAGTCAAAAGGCTGTATTCATGGAACATAAAAGCCAGAAAATCCAGGAATGGAATACATTTGACACAATTGCACCTATTTACCACAGATTGCAAGATTATTGATCATCAACTCAATCACTTCAGTTGAACTGTTCTCTTCTGCACAAAGAAGCAGCATTTGATGAATTAAATCAAATATGTGAGGGAAAAACCCTGAACAATGAGCAATCATATGCTCATTTAATTGACTTTGAAATTAATCGTATAGTAGCTTTATTCCTCCGTGTAAGGTGAATAGAAAGCAACATGACATCTGAATGAGAGCAGACTATCACAGTTTATTATTTAGCATTTGCCTTTATTCCAAATCTTGGCCTTCTTACCTTCAACAGTTGGAGAATATTGTAGGTCTCTAGAGGGCGAGGGTGCCATTCCAAACCACACATCCTTCTTGGGGTTCAAAAGTCTTTGAAGAAAGTATTGGGTTTCTTTATCTGGGATTAATCCAAGGTGTCCACCACGCTGCTCACACCAAGCCTGCGCACTGAAAAATGTATGCTGGAGATCAACAAATTCATAGCAGGAGCCTCCAAAGGCCCTCTGGTAGTCCGGACAGGAAACAGTAAACTTTGTCTTATCCTTAGAGCCAGACATACAGCTGAGTGTCGTCAGGAACAATAGGTGCACTATAGTCCAACACATTCTTTCTGTTGTGTCTGCAAAAAAAAAAAGTTTGTCTCACATCACTTTTTTGATCCTCTTAGTGCTTTTTACGGCAGAGGGAAAAGTGACACTGTTTCAGGCTTTCATCTAATGTTCTTATATACGATCAGACCTGGCCTTATCCTCCCTTTAAATGGGTCTGACATGAGCCTTGTCACCACTTTGTTCTGGGTTCACTGGAACATTGTTTACCTAAGCCATCTCTCTTTTGAAAACCAATGGATGCATTACCTATGTACACAGAGCTGAAACAAAGGAAACGTTAGTGAATAGGTTCAACCAGATGGAATGGTTGCTTGAGGTTATGGGTTTATCAGAAATTCATATAGCAAAGGATTAATGGATTTATATTGTCAAAATAGATATCTCATGACAAATTGGGAATGGTTTTGTTGTGACAAGTGCTGGTTTATACGTGGAGTCACAATGATCCTGAAGATGGTAAATTATGTCGACAAAGAAAAAGGCAGACAAACTATCGCTGCCCTTGTCAGATTAAAGATTTAATATCACCCATTATTCTGGTATTAAATTGCATGCTGTTTAACCACCAAGTGTATTTCAAAAGATAAAAGACACTAAATCCTTGTAAATATCCATAAAATTAATTCCATATTAGGTTTAAAACTGTCTTCAATAAAGTCATTTTTTCACATAGCTACATGTATGTTAAAGGGGTTGTTTATACTGAAACCTTTATACCAGGCATCCTCAAAGTCCGGTCCGGATCCGGACCGAACCACAACTGTCTCTGGACTCTGAGCAAATTATACTTTTCATATGTATTATCTGTATTATCTGTGTTATCTGTGAGACATCGCCACAACGCAACGAGTAAAAATTCTCCGCAATGTCCACTGCAAACAGCGCTCTGCCTGTCCGACTGTTCCACTGTCTGTGTGTGTCTGTCAACGCATTGGTCCAATCACATTCAGCATCCCGTCAGCGTTTTTCCCCCCCACCAACAGCAGGGTTGCCAACTTTGGGTACCCGGCTGGAGTGAGATTTTGATATCATGGGTTTAATTCGGTTTAATTACACATATGCGCACGAAATGACTGCTATCGTGTCAGCAGCGGGACCTTAGCATATAGGATATATATACAATATATACAAATACACAATAATGGACACAGACTATAAAGGGCACACAGTTTCATTCACTAATGAAAGTCAAACATGTTTGTTTCCACTGTTTTATTGTGTGCCTGTCGCGATAAGCAATTAATTGACTTATCGTACGATAAATAAAAATGAACGATAACTTTTCTGACCTCGATAAATTGCCATTTACATGAGGATGTGACTAGCAGTTTGAAAGGATGTACTTGAATTATTATTATATATTATCATTATGTCAGTGGTCTAAAATGGTCATACAACGGTGTCGACAATATTATCGTTTATCGCAATAATTTCCGGGAAAATGTATCCAACAAAATTAATTATCGTGAGAGGCCTATACATGAAACACACACACACAAACAAATCTACAGACTTACTCCAAACTGCCAAATATATTAATTAACACACTCTCACTCTCATATACTCTTTGACTCTATTTTGGCCTAGTAGAACAATAAGCAGCAGACTTTTACTTTTTTATCATTTCTACTGGATCTTAGATCTGCGCATGCACAATACGGGTCGGCAGTTGCGGCTCCAGAGTATTTTTGTTGGGTAATCTATGGTAGGGCTAACCCATACAGTGGTGGGGCTCAAGTCAGTACTTGCAATGTAATTACATACACGCTCCCCCCGACAGTGAAACGCCACGCGTGAGGTTTAGATTATTTCCCTGTCTCAATCCAAATTGAACTGTATGAAATAAAAAGGCACATTTGTCTTGTAGTAAATAAAAAGGGCGACCTGGAGCCAATCCTGCAATTTCCCCACAGGTGAAAGAGTTGACATGCTGAAAACCCAACCCCTGCAGGGGGGTCTGGGGGGATTCTCCCCCAGGAGATTTTTTTAAAATACTAACATAAAATACACATTCTGGTACTCTCTTGAGAAGAAAAATAAATAAATCTATTACTACACGACATATTTAAAAAAATGAATGCCATTTTAGTTTTTTGTTACTTTGTTCTGAAAGCTGAACCTGCTGCTCCTCACAGAGAGAAGAGGGAAGAGGCTGTGTGAATTACTTTACATTGTGGATAAGGGTGGATAGCCCCCATTGTTCTGTGTGTCAAAATGAAAGACAGCCCACACACCTATCAATCATCAAACCGTGGGGTCTTATTTCATTACGTGTTGATTTCTATCAACACGTAATGTTGTATCGATGTATAGAGATGTACTACCGCAAAAGTATTCTCCGTCGGGACTTCCTGCAACAACACCACGCCGTTATCGTGATTCTGATTGGCCAGAAGACATTATCAAAGATGTTCTATTGAGAAGACGATCACTACGTGACAAAAGTTTTCAAAACCGTTTCTAGTCTTCTGTATTCTTGTTTTTGGCGTGAGAATAGTTTGGGCAGCGTGAGAGCGTGAGATTGAGAGTGAAAGCGTGTGTCACACGGCAGATGCGTGAGAGTTGGCAACCCTGCCAACAGTCTGCGAATCAGAGGCACAGTAGGGCGGGTCTTCGCGGAATGCGGGTGGGAAAAATGCATGTGTGTTTAAAAAATAAAAAGTCAGAGCGAGAGTTAACAGCTCATCTAGTTGCATCTGTACTGTAGCTAGTAGCCTAGTTTCACCTACCGGGGTGGCATGGGGTGGCAGCTTTGTTTTGAAAGAAAAGTTGTGGCTCATCGGACATTTATGAGAGAAAGTCTCTAATGCAGCACAATACGCACGTCTTGTAACCCCTCCCCTGGCGCGAGCGTGGAAATATGATTGGCGGCGATTTCATTTGAACGGTACGGCGCAAAATGAGAAGCATTCGGACCCAAGTACTGAAGGAATGAGGTATTTGCGGTCTACAATGACAGAGAAGGGACTATCAAATTTGGCTGTACTCAGCATTGAATCAAAACGCACTAAAGCTTTGGATCTCAATAAGTTTGTGAGGCGTTTTGCTGAACAAAATGGTAATCGCCGCATACAGCTGTAATAGACATGTCAACTTGATGCTCTGCTCACGGATGAGCATACACAACTGTTAAGATGATGACCTTACGTGTGTAAATATTTTTTTTTCTTTGTGGGGGTCTGCCCCCAAAAAACTGTAAAGTCAAATAAGACGGTGTGTAAAACTACACTGCCCAGCCAAAAAAAAGTAACCACTTTGATTTAACTAGGCCAGTAGGTAAGGACATTCCACTGGATAATAACTGAAGTATACAAGAATGCATGACTGAAGTGATGGAGACCATGTTTGAAGGCAAACAAAAAGAGGAAATAACAGGTCAAATCAAGCAAATCCCCCTCTCAGATTCCACAGCAACCAGAAGAACATAAATACTGGCTGGTGATTTGATTAATCAGCTTTGTGATGGAATAAAAAATGCACAGTGCATTTCCTTACCTGTGGATGAGTCCACTGACACCACTGACTATGCTCAGTTGCTGGTGTTTGTGAGTTTTTATGATGAGGCAAAGGGGGAGTTTGTTGAAGATGTGTTGGGCCTGACGAACCTCAGTGGACACACAAGGGGGGAAGACATTTATAAAGCAATAATGGGAATGCTGAATGAAAGAGGGTGCAGCTGCCTTTATTCATAACTGTGCTGCTCTTACACTGCGACTCTGAGGGATCAAGCACAGACACAATAACAATGAAAACTGCTGCATATAGATTATTTTTGTTTTTGCAACCTCGTGTTAAGAATCTTGTTGCAATTGTTTAAAAGTTTGAATGACCGTAATAAACGGACCTTTGTCTTATTGAAAACATTTTTTTGGACCTAAAAGATTTGTATTTGAGTACCCCTGCTTTATACCTTGAAATAATCACATGCAAAGTAAACATTGGCTAAATATAAAGTATAGTTTAGAATACTTATGTATGAGGGGCCGAGTAGGCCAAAATTCAAACTCACCTCGCACACACACTACTGAAAACATCGGGACTTGCACACACACTACTGAAATCCTCTCACATTCACTACTGAACACCTCGCACCCACACTACTGAAAATTAACCTCACACACACACCACTGAAAATTAACCTCTCACACACTATTGAACTCCTCTCACATTCACTACTGAACACCTCACACACACACTACTGAAAACATCTGGCCTTGCACACACTACTGAAATACTCTCACATTCACTACTGAACACCTCACACACACACAACTGAAAATTAACCTCACACACACGCAACTGAAAAACATTTTACTGAAAGGTTCTTAGTAGGGAATGTGCATGTGTTTCAACTATGTGTGTGAGAGGGGGATTCTTGCTGTAATGGAAGTCATTGTAATGAAACGGAAGTCATTGTAATGAAACGGAACTAACAAAGAGCAATGCTGCAGTGATACAGTAGGTGGCGATAATGCTCGTCTGGTTGCAAGTCGCCATTAAAGAAGATGAAGAAGAAGCAGAACGAAACGGAAGGTTCAATTCAGCATAGAGAAACGGCACCGCATCCGTAGGCTGGACCCCGGGCCGAGCGCTCTACAAACTGAGACGGTCTGGTCTATCGAGGTTTTCTTGTTTACATCACTTGGCGCAGCTCGTGAGGTGGCCTAAGTCACTAGCACCCCCCCCCCCCCCCCCGTGAGATATTGAAATACAGTAATAGTTTTGTCTATTTAAAAAAGAATGAGCCATTCCTAACAGTTAACTTCATGTTTCTTATTGTCTAAAGCATTTATTACACACATTTTCCCCTCTCATATTCAGTGTGGATCAATGGAGACGGCGTGGTGTCCAGAGAGCTGTAGAGACTTTGGGAGAAACATCAGCGTGATGGATGTCCTGTCTGTGGGTTTGGCTGGAGAGGACTGAGGTGGAGAGGTCTTTCTCTGGGAGGAGGAGCAGGCCTGATGGAGGAGGACCAGGCCTGATGAAGAAACCACCTAACTGCATCTGTGAGCCCAGACTGGGCACAGCTGTCACAAACAAATGATGGTCCTGTTTGAATACACACTATTCAGTGTGCAGATCTTTCTGTTCACAATAAAAGTGTAATTTCTTAGTGAATGTCTTGTATTGGTCTTTAATCTCATATCAGCTTTTCATTTTCTTCTGGTCCCTCGGAGAAAACGGTGAGGCAGTTGTGTCCTTCAGGTATGTCCTTTCCTAACAGAAATGACAAGAAACATCAAACATATGACATTATTGCAGAGTAAGTATGTTATTTATGAAAGAGGTGTGTTTGTTTATTAAGCGGCTGTAGAAATAATATATATATTTATTTTAATGTGTTTTTTAAATTCATTACTTTGTACTACAAAGATAATCAGATTATGAATTAACAGTCTGCAGTTAATCAACATTAAAATATATGTTATTATTAAATAATATTCAACTGTTATCAGAACTTAGTGTAAATAGCTTTGTGAAGCACCTTGAGATGACGTTGTCTTTAAAGTGTGCTATATAAATCAAATGTATTATTATTAAATGTAGTGTCATGCTGTTCGGTTGTCTTACTACAAGAACCACTTTTACCTCGTCTTTTACAGACAATATGTAGAGACAAATGGTAGTAATTATCACAATGTAAAATAAGAATTGCCTCAAAGGGGACCTATCATGCAAAATGCACTTTTGTACGTCTTTTATACATGAATATGTGTCCCCGGTGTGCCAGGGAACTCACCAAGTGTCAGAAAACACAACCCTCTCTATTTTCCTCCATACCCAAATCTCTAAAAAAGGGGCTGCAACGGATCTGATAAAAACTGATCCAGATTTGAACACTGTCCTGACGTCAGGACAGTGGCGCTACGGCTATTGGGCCAACTTCACCAATCAGGAGGAGACAGCCACGGCCATTGCCGTTCGAAAGCGCTGGAGACGCTGTAATACATATGCCAGGCCTGTAGATGGTGCTGTTCTCACAGAATCAGCCCTTGCAAAAACAGAGCTAAAAAACGTCAAATTGAGCAAAATGAGGCATGGCTAAAATGCATGATCTGTTTGGTATTTTGAAAAAAATAAAGTATAAATATGCCTTATATAGGTATGGTCCTACACTATATCATTCAAATATAGCATGATAGGTCCACTTTAAATTACACACATTGAAATGTGAAAGGTGTGAAAGGTGATTATAGTTGTTACTTTATCTATTTAAACCAGAACGTTTCTCGATTCTTTGTACAGTATGAAAGGAGTTTTTGTACCTTTGAGTCCATGCTGAAGTTCACTGATGTTAGGAATAGGTCTGTCTCTCGTGGTCAGTATCCTCTGGTCTGTCTGCATCACCTGGAAACTTAAAACAAACAGATATATGTAAAGTAACAATGTGTTGGTCACAGACTTTTTTTTACATGCAAAATGTCATGTGATAATCGTTTGGTTATCCTTAAAAAAAAAAAGTGCTGGATATCACAGCCCTTACTCTATCTTATCAGTTGGATTGTGTATTGTTGTCTAGTTGGGGTCCTTTTTATTTTACTGTTATTTTGGAATCGTTTTTCATGAGACAGTCAATTTAAATATTTGTCCTATGCCATATTCACATTCATTTGTAACACACATGTAAGGGTAAAAGACACACATCTTTAACAAATGTAATGCAATGAATAAGCTTAATTGTCACGGAAGCACACATAACGTCATATCTAATATTTAAACAAATCATGTCCTTGTCCCTAAAGCATTGACTGAGCTATTTTTCATCCTTAAATGCAGGCATTAAGTTACATGTTCACGTTCTGCTGCCACAATAAGTCGGTTTCTCCAGTGTAATGATAATGCTTAGTAATAAGTATTGGTAATAATATTAATAAAAACAACAACGTTTGGGTTCGTTCGTTTATTATGATGAACGTTAACCAGTAAGCTTCAATAATCAACTCCAGCTCAACAAACCATATCGCAATATCTACGTTAACGTTATTTCTGGAACCAACTGGAAATGTGAGATTCATATTTTTAAGATACACAGATCTTATAATGAGGTTAATCTCATACAGTACTCTGCTCTTCAACACTAATGTGACGCTAGCTGTCTGCATCGTCGAGCATAGCTATTTTAAATTAACAATAACAATGCATACAGTTACCTACCTAACTAGCAAACTAACTAATGTACAAGCATGACCTTATTTTACCAACCTCACCGAGAAGCCTTTTGTTCTACAGTATAATCCTTCTTAATGTTTTACACTTCTCTATTATGTTTTAACTTGTATGCTACGGATAGCATCGTTAGCACAGATGTAGCTTCGTCTCGCTCGTTAGCTGAATAAAAAGACAAGTAAGAAATAAAGTGCTTGAATTTCACTTACCGAATAAACTGCATTCATGGACGGTCTGTTTGAACCGCAGAGCCATAAGATAAGTGCGATATTTCAATGAAGAATACTCCACCAGGCATCAACACAACAAACACGTCCGAGTAGCAGCCTGGAGCTAATGAAGCTAACAGGGCTAACGGGGCTAGCAAAGAGACCACTAGCAGTTTGGTACTTCCGTTTCATTACAATGACTTCCGTTACATTACAATGACTTCCGTTAGAGCAAGAATCCCCCTCACACACACATAGGTGAAACACATGCACATTCCCTACTGAGAACCTTTCAGTAAAATGTTTTTCAGGAGTGTGTGTGTGTGAGGTTTTCAGTAGTGTGTGTGTGAGGTTAATTTTCAGTAGTGTGTGTGTGAGGTTAATTTTCAGTTGTGTGTGTGTGAGGTTAATTTTCAGTTGTGTGTGTGTGAGGTTAATTTTCAGTAGTGTGTGTGTGAGGTTAATTTTCAGTAGTGTATGTGTGAAGAGGGTGGGGCCGAGAACTGATCCTTGAGGGACACCACAGGTGACGTTGTGGGTACCCGACTCTGCCTCGCCCAAGGAGACGTACTCTGTTCTCCCGGTGAGGTATGATCTGAACCAGTCAAGGGGAGAGTCAGAGAGTCCGATGGTGGAGTGCAGACGATGGAGGAGGATGCCGTGATCGACGGTATCGAAAGCTGCAGTGAGATCGAGGAGGATGAGGAGAGGGAGAGCCAGCATCAGCCGTCATCAGCAGGTCGTTGGTGACCCTGACCAGGGCAGTTTCTGTGCTGTGGCCTGAGCGGAAACCAGACTGGAACTTCTCAAATAGGTTGTTGGAGTTTAGGTGGTCCTGGAGCTGAGCAGCAACTAGTTTTTCCAGCACCTTTGATAGAAAAGGAAGGTTGGAAATGGGTCTGTAGTTGGCCAGGACTCCCGGGTCAAGGGAGGGTTTTTTGAGACGAGGTTTGATGACAGTGGTTTTTAGGGCAGAGGGGACATGGCCAGCCTGGAGAGAGAGGTTTACGATCTTAGTGATCATGGGGCTCATGGTACAGATGTACGATTTCACAAGAGCTGACGGAAGGGGGTCCAGGACACAGGTGGAGGGCTTCATCCTCCTAACGATGCCCTCAACCTCAGTACTGTTGTTGATGAGGGAGGAGTAGTACTGGGACCGTGCATCTCTGAGGGTCTGTACGTAGGCCTTCTGGTGTTCACAATAGGCTAACTGGTGAACAGTGAGTCCTGACGCCCAGCTGTCTTCATTCTCCGCAGCTCGCCGGTGTACCAAGGGGCTGAGC
Organism: Trematomus bernacchii; assembly: GCF_902827165.1. Taxonomy (NCBI): domain Eukaryota; kingdom Metazoa; phylum Chordata; class Actinopteri; order Perciformes; family Nototheniidae; genus Trematomus; species Trematomus bernacchii. The sequence continues at coordinate 10,881,014 of NW_022987648.1, read as the reverse complement.
GCGAGAAGGTGACCATCCTGGTTTTGAGGGGGGCGTGCAGATCAAGGAGACGGTTAAGGGAGTGGTTGTAATATGCAACTGACTCATTTACTGATGAGAAGTTGGCGGAAGAAAGATGCTGGAGGTCCAGGGTCATGGTGTCTGGGTTGATGTTCCTCAGGTTCCTGAAGCGGATTTGGCGTTTGGGCATGCTGAGTGGGGACTGGAAAAAGAGCTCCATAGAGATGGTCCTGTGGTCAGACACCCCCAGGTCATACACCAGCAGATTGCTTATGGGGGCGGAGTTTGTGATGACCAGGTCGAGCGTGTGGCCCTTGGCGTGTGTGGGGACCTTAACATGCTGTGTCAGATTGAGGCAGTCCAGAAGTAGCAGAAACCCAGTGGCAAAGTGGCATGAGGGGGAGTCGACGTGAATATTAAAATCTCCAAGTATGATAATATTGGCAGAGGTTGTACATAGCGTAGTGAGAAGGTCTTGTATCTCTGGGATGAAAGCTGAGTTGGGTTTGGGTGGCCGGTAGATCAGAAGTATTGTCAGGGCGAAGGGGGGTTTACATTTAAATGCAAGGCATTCAAAAGAGGACAATACAGGCAGGGGCAGGAGTGACAGTTCCAATTCCTTTCAGTAGATGACAGCTAGGCCTCCACCACGACCAGTGCTGCGGGCTTTCTCCAAGTAGCTGTAGCCAGGAGGGCAAGCTTCATTGAGGGTGGAGTAAACCTCTGGCTGATGCCAGGTTTCTGTGAGGCACATGAAGTCCATTTTCTCATCAGTGATGTGGTCATGAATGAAGGATGCTTTATTACTGAGGGATTGTGTATTCAGAAGTTCTATTTTGGCTTTGGAAGATGTGGTGAATCTCTGTAGGGGCCGGAGTAGGCTGTAATCCGCTCCACGTTTTCCAGACTCCTTCGTGTGTGGCGGTCTCGCGATGCTCTCCGTGTATTCATGCAGCGGTCTCGCGATGTTTCTGGCGCGATTTGACCCCGCCATGACCGGGCTCTGATGACGCTTCAGATGTGCGACATGACGGCAGACAGAGTGGATGGATGGAATTTCTGCATCTCCGTGCTGGGAATATACAGTTTGTCTTCTTCTTTGGCTTCGGTGGATATAGCGAGGCCGACGAAGAAGTCCAAGTTGTTTAATGACTGAGGTGCAGGTTGGAGCGTTGGAGTGGTTGAAACTCAGGAGTTGGGGAATAGAAAACCTCAACATGTCAACAGGTCGGGCGCCGAAGAAGTTTGGTAGCGGTGCTTAGCAGTGAGGGCTAACAGCAACGAGACAGCCGGAGGGTTATCCCGTTAGTAGACCTCACGTCTGGGAATGACACAGAGGATTGGGAGTCCGCCTGCTATCACAGTAGTAGCGGGAGAGAGGCAAGCAGTCAGCCGGAGATAGTCGGCGAATTTGGGTGATACAGCAGGTGAGTCCCGACAGCCGTCGGGTCCAAAACCGTCAATAATCACGAGGTTTAAGATATAAAAGCACTTGTTAAACAGACTCAAAGTTTAGCCATATAACTATAGCTTAAAAGCAGATAAAATAGCTTAAAAGCAGATAAAAACCCTGAGGCGTAGGAGAAGCGGCGAACAAACAAGCGCCAGCATCCTCTCCCGTCCAACTTCCGTCCAGACAAATCTTAAAGTATTTCAGTAATGTGTGTGCAAGGCCAGATGTTCTCAGTAGAGTGTGTGTGAGGTGTTCAGTAGTGAATGTGAGAGGATTTCAGTAGTGTGTGTGCAAGGCCCGATGTTTTCAGTAGTGTGTGTGCAAGGTGAGTTTGGCCTACACGGCCCTTCATACTTATGGCACACACACACACACACACACACACACACACACACACACACACACACACACACACACACACACACACACACACACACACACACACACACACACACACACACACACACACACACACACACACACACACACACACACACACACACACGATCCAATTGGTTGCTAGGTTCTTTGCAAAGCACTTCAGCCAAATAAACTAAGCATATGCTCCCTGTGATGCAATTATGATGACTGTTCTGATGGGCTTTGCAAGATATGTTCCGTAAGACAAACATAAGAATACTCTCTTGAAAACACTCCACTGGATTGTCCAGTGTAAACATAGCTTGTGCACTAAAAGTACAAGCATCAATTGCACAGCAGGACTGACTGCAACCAAATGGCAAAGTAAGTGTGCAAGTGGCCTCAAGCCTTTTTTAATGGGAATGCTGATACAACATTCCAACTATATGTTATGCTACGGACAAAAAGTTTATTATTCCACCGACTTATTTTGGCCCTCTTCTCCTCCCACATTCAACATCGCAGAAACTCCGTTCAAACATCAAAACGTTCAGCTCGGTCGGGAATTGCAGGCTATTACTTTTATCATTCATAACTTTCATAATTCCAGAGATACATCCCATAATACATCACATTTTTAACATTTTAACATTAACATTGCGCAGCTCGTTAAGGCAGAGTGCGTGATGTCACAGCTAGAGTGTAGGAAATCTTGAAATTTGCCTTTATATTTATTTTGAAAACTGTCATAATTCCCAAACCCTACATTCCTGAGACATAATTTTTCATGACAAACGTAGGAAAACATCTCGTAGTTTCAAAAATGACAAATAATTAAGCAAAAAATAATTAAACAAAATGCCTCTTGAGGGCATGAAGTGACAAAAACTTTCAACATGTCTCCATTAAAGCCCATTGTAATTTCAGGCTGATATTTCCTCACAGCAGCAGCCGCACACCTTTAGTTAAACTGCCAAAAAGGCCACATTATTAACCCGAAAGTACACAGAAATTACACTTCAGATACTCAACTTCCTTGACATGCTTCACGTTTTGAAATTTCACAGATATCTGTTACGGTTCTTCCACAAAACGTTCACATGTAAGAGGTTTATCTCTCATTCAGAACAATGGAAACCTATGATCTTTGCAGAGCTCGTTAGCTCAACTATAAACACCTGTGTAATGGAACACGATGATGTCATCACTCCAACTGACATGCTCAGAGCAGCAGACTTCAGATAAAGGTTAATGGTCCTGCCCTCAACAGCTCTACGTCAATTATGGGGTGTCATCATCATATGCCGAAGATCAAGAGGGCGATCAAGAGAAGAGAGAGGGCGATTAAGAGAAGAGAGAGAGTAATGTAACCTCCTAATGTAATGTATAACTCCTATGAAAATGTTCAAAAAGTGCTCAAACTTCACATGTGTGCTAACAGTCCAGCCGTAAAGACATCTACCGGACAGTTTTGAGATTTCTTCAAATGCCGTTGCCATGGCAACACAATGCTCGCCTTGAAACATGGTTTTATCATAACTTCAGTGAAAATACTCCAAACAGCCCAAAACTTCACAGGTTTGGTAACGATGCAGCCATCAACGCATCTAAGCGTATTATGGGGTGTCATCAAATGCCGTTGCCATGGCGACAGACAACTCGCCATGAAACACGATGTCGCTGTAAGTCCAATCGACACGGTCCAATCGTCCCCCAATCTTCACTTGTATATCACCGGTCCATGCCTCAACAGCCCTACGCCAAATCTGAGATCTCACCATATGTCGTTTCCATGGAAACGCATCCCTCGCCATAAAACACGATGTCGCTATAACTCCTATGAAAATGTTCAAAAAGTGCTCAAACTTCACGTGTTCTAACAGTCCAGCCATGACGACATTTACGTGAGAGTTTTGAGATTTCTTCAAATGCAGTTGCCATGGTAACACAAGGCTCGCCATGAAACACGGTTTTCTCATAACTTCAGTGAAAATGCTCCTAACGGCCCAAAACTTCACAGGTTTGGTAACGATGCAGCCATCAACGCATCTAAGCGTATTATGGGATGTCATCAAATGCCGTTGGCATGGCAACAGATCATTCGCCATCAAGTTAGTTCAAAAGTTTGCAGTTCAAATATTCTGCTGCTTTTTCAAGCCTTTTACTTTCTTTTCTTCTGTCATCACACATGCAAGCCCCCAGTGGTCATGTATCATTTCAATCTAAATGATTCACTTTCTTCTTACACATTACATTTCGGCATAGCAGTTTAGCGTCAGCTTTTCAGCATTCCCACTAGCAATTTCTTCAGGAATTGCATTCTCTAGTTTAATGTTGTTGTTGCTTGGCGATTCCATGTGTTACCAACAACAAGAAGGGACATCAAAATAAGTTTTGCTTTGTAAGAATAACAAAGTGTATTATGTGCAATAAATTAGGCCTAAATCCTACAGAAGTAGTGGTATAAGTCAGTGGTTCTCAAACTTTTTCTGTCATTCCCCACTTTGAACAGGTGGGCCTTTTCAAGCCCCACCTGTTCCTCATCGCTCCAATAAAATGGTAGGCCAAGCTTAAAATTGTCAAATGTATCGTTCTATAACAGGGGTCTCCAACCTTTTTTAGGATGAGAACTACTTTCAAAAAATAAAACAAGTTGTGAGCTACTTTTACTCCTCTTTTTTTTGTTTTTTGCAGTGTATATATTTAGCACATTTTAACATTATTATATGCTTACCTTTAACCTTTGTGTGCTGTTTGGGTCTGTGGGACCCGTTTTCAGTGTGAAAATGTATGCAATTTAATTATTTTAACCTGCTTTATTTGGGGGTGGACCTCACATCCTCTAGCGGGGTCCGGGGAAGATTTTTTTTAAATGTTGAAGTTAAATGCATCAATCTGGTGCACTTTGAGCACAAAATGTATTTATGGATACAGCTCTCAACACTCATATGAAAGGGAGCTGTATACTTTTCAATAATCCAAACATCTTTAGAATATGATCACAACCAATAACAAATCATTTAAACTTGTTTATTCTTATCTTATGTTACCTAGTTAGCATTCTTTCTTTTTATTTATGCATATTGACTAATCACTCCCCTTTTAAACTGTTTTTTTTGTTTTGTTACTGTCCTATAGTACACATTGGAATGATTTCTTACTTACTTTTTACAACTAGGCTATATTAAATAGATAAAGGTGTGCTCTCTCTAGCTCTCTCACTCTCTTTCTGTCTTGCTCGCTCACAGAGGCTGTGTGCTCCTTCGTGGCGATGACAGCTTGCGTTAATAAACAAAGGCCTATTTGTAAAGTGGGGGGACACAAACGGGATTACGAAAAGTGTCATGGTTAAACTCCTTATGAAGAGGCTCCACATTGCTTTTCTTCCCGACTGCAACGCTGTTGTGTGTGTGTGTGTGTGTGTGTGTGTGTGTGTGTGTGTGTGTGTGTGTGTGTGTGTGTGTGTGTGTGTGTGTGTGTGTGTGTGTGTGTGTGTGTGTGTGTGTGTGTGTGTGTGTGTGTGAGAGAGCGTTTCACATGTGTGTATGAGAGATGTTTACATGTGTCTGTAAATGATTTTGGTTTCAGTTGTGTGTGTGTGTGTGAGCAGGCTCGGAGTGGCCATCGGGAGATTCGGGACTTTTCCCGGTGGGCCGCTGCCGTTGGTGGGCTGCTGCCTTCGGTGGGCCGCTGGCTCTGGCATAGGTGGGCCGTGGACTTTCACAGCGCCGGTACCGCATCTGCCGCCGCAAACACCCGCCGCTGCGAGGCACCGGCGGCTCCGGCGCTGTGAAAGTCCACCGCTGTTGCGAGTCTCCGGCTGTAATGCCGCGTTTCCACTACACAGCCTCGCTCGGCCCCGCTCGGCCTCCTTTGGCCGCGCCCGGCCTCGTTAGGACCAGCTCACTTTGTGGCGCGTTTCCATTACAGTTTAGGAACCGGGTCAGTATCTATAGTAACACAGTGTAGGCGGAGCGACGCTGCTTAAAACTGCCGTGACGTCATCTTCAATGCGACACAACAATGGAGATGTGAAAGCGATCGTTTGCTTGTTTTTTGCTGTGTGGTTTATTATCACAAGAAATAGACAAGAGTTGTTTCGAAAGAGGCGACGTATAGCAAGACGAGGTATAGAAGAAGCTGACGCGAGAGTTCGGGCAGTCCTCCTACGCCGCAGACTACAGGACGACTCGAATCACTACTAACTACAATGCTACTTGGTAAGCTAACGTTCGCTAACTAGCAATGTGTTTAGGCTCACTCTCCCTATACGACCAAAGTATTTCAAGTATTTAATTAATTGTAGCTACCACTTTTACGTATTAAAATATGTATGCTTTTGTTTGTGTATTTCAGAAGTTACCGACCGAGCTACCGAGTGGTGGAATGTGATTGTTCCATCTTTCACACACTCAGTGGGTGGAGAACTTCAGGATGCCTGAGGAAAACCTACGTGTAATACCTAAATATTCATTGTATTGTATTGAACATAAATACATCTTTTCTTTTTCACATACATGTGTTTGTCAAATTATTTAAACCAAAAAAATGTTATCAGAATTGACTATTTAGTAAATATTTGAATTTCAAGCACCAGTACTGCCCCCATAATAATAATCTAATAAATTAAGCAAATATCAAAGCAAACTATAAACATAAATACAAAAGTGTAAAACACAACAGAACTATATTCATAAATGCAAGTGTAAAAAATTGTTAACATGGATGGAGGCTAAAGTATCCACAGCATAAAATAATATGATTATGATGGTTTGTCTGAAAGACACAGCCTCAAGGTTCAAGGTTTTTTATTTTGTCATACGAACATAGCTAGTGTAGTTATGACAATGAACATCTTAGGTCACAGGCTCCTCCAACAGTGCAACACAATAACCCAGATCAACAGAAATATAGTGCAAGTAAATATTAAGCGCTGTGCACCGCTCTCTTTGTATAGGTGTTTTCTTTTGTTCTCTTCTCTTTGAAATATATAAGCAATGTGTTTGAGTCTAGCACAACGAGGGTATTACAATTGAGTAATTTTTCTACATGTATTTATCATGTATTCTTAATACCATTACAAAATATGTAATGTTATGTTTTAGAGGAGGACCTCAAGCTAGCAAACTCAATTTCAAACAGTATGCAGAGTTGTCCTGCTAAAGAGTTAAAATGTATTATTTAACCAAGTATTTATTCTCTTATTTGCTTTAATTGCAACAGATGATAAAGGTTTCACTGTGATAAGTATTCTCTTAAATCCATAAACCCCTGTACAGTGCTTTGTGGACGATGGTGTTTATGATATTTCTGACTGCAGAGGGACGCCTAGATGATGCCATCTTTCTGTGCGATCGCTGGTGGGTGCAATTATTTATCAACAAGCAATAAGATAAGACATGGCATTGATTCTGCTGGGCCAGTTGCCGTTCCTGCAGGGCCAGATCCTCTCCTCCTCGGTTTGTGCTGTTGATGCAGAGGACGTTGTTCGGAACTGTTCCTCCTCGCTAGTCCCAATGTAATCATCTAGAACAGAAACATGACTTGTAAATTCCACAAACTACTGCAGCACAATACTATAAATAGCAACAACAACTATAGAAAAGACAAACTGAACGTAAACAATGGCACATATGGTGTTAGCAAACAATAGCTCTCGCTAATGCTATCTGCCTAGCTAGCCTTCGTGGCTCCATCGGGGTTGTCGAACATAAATGTAAGGATAAAATAGACTTATTTGTTAGAAGTGAGCTTTAAAACAGATAGGGACACAAAGCAGGGACACAAAGCAGGGACACAAAGCTTTCAAGCAAATAACAGCGTTAGCAAAAACGTACCATGCAGACTCCAGTAACGCCGTTGGAGAGTCCAGTGTCTGTGTAGAGACCTCCTGAAAGACTTTGATATTGCGAGTTGTCCCGTCGAGCACCCGCTGGACCTTATCATCTGCAATATAATGGACGTCGTCACTTCCTCGACCGACCATGGTGTGCTTTTCTTTGCCATTGTTGTAGCTCCTCTGTTAACAAAAATGCTGTTTGTAAAAATGGATTATCTCGCGCGCAGATTGTGACGATTCTCTCCGACCAATCAGCAGCCGAGAGCGTTGACGTCACAAACTCAGCCTGGTTGTCTTGGCCCTGGCCCCACGATTTTATGAGGCCAGAAAAACTGAGAATTAGGACCAGCCGGCCGGTACTAGGCCAAGTGGAAACGCAACCACAAACGGGCCGCTGACGTCACAGCCCTCTTAACCCGGGCTGCGCGCTGTAGTGGAAACGCGGCATAAGTCCACTACTGCCCGCGAGGACCAAGGTTCGATTCCAGCCTGAGGTCCAAAAAATGTATTAAAAAAAATAAAATAATAATCTCCCGTTCATCGCGTCCATTCGCCATCCACCTATCACATCTCTGCGCCCCACACTTTTAGAAACGCTGGTATAAGTTAATACATCCTCTCAAGATCCTGATCTTTGCTTAAAGGTGGGGTAGGTAATTTTGGAGAAACCAGCTCGAGTGCGCTAGAATTTGAAAATACACAACCGGAAAAAATCTGCCACTTCCTTACAGAGCCCCTCCTCCAACACACACGAACGCGCACATGACCAATGAGGGCACGAGATAAGTTTGTGCACAGATGGAAGGCTGACAGGTAGGTAGGCCATCCAGTTATTTTAGCCGGGCCGGCTTTCAATAATTAGAAATGTTGACACCCAACTGTTAAAAAGACCAATGTATACGTTTTTTGATGGAATTTATTGACAGGTATACAAAAAATAATATTCATAACTATGTTTTTATTAGTGTATAATCACCTAAAACTATAAACATTGTGTTTTCCTTAGATAAAAAGAGCCCTTCTGTTGTGTCTCGTCAGATTTGTTAGTATTATTTCTCTGTTTAGTTTATATTGTCAAGTCCGCGTCTGCTAACCCTTTTTTGTTGTCTGTCATTTCCTGTTTTACTTTATGAATCTCTTCTCTCATTTCAGGTAGTTCGACTCCTACCTTGTCGGTGTGTTAATTGACCTGATTACCTGCCCCGCCCTTATTGTTTGCACCTGTAGAGTCCCTTGTGTGTGTATTTATTCCGTGTTTGCTCTGTGCCAAGTGCCAGATCGTTTCGACTCTTGTGTTGCCTGTCAGCCAGTTGTGTTCTGTGCTACAGTGTATTTAGGTTAGCTTTTGAGAAGTCATTTGAGAGTTTTTGTATTACCTTGTAAATCACCACAAGTAAATCATTTTTTTGGAATCATCTTTTGTCTGGAGTCGTGCATTTGGGTCCTATCATTTGTGTGTGTGCCCCAGTCGTAACACCTTCATATCTATATAGGGATCAGGTCTTCTTACATGGAGTCGGACATTTTTTTAATCTGATTTTTTCTACAGTTGCCAAGAATGGAAAAAAGACACTGACTTTTGGGGGATTTGAAGGCTAACATATTTCACCGTTTTTAAAGGAAGGGCTGAGAGAAGGGTATTTCAGTTGGTTGCTATCTGCAACTGCATCACTAGATGCCACTAAATTCTACAAAGTAGCGCTCTAAGAAAGGTTTGTAAAAAGTGAGGAATACAAACATCTGAATCTGATTCTGATTCTGATCTAAAACTTAGCATTTATTTTGAGTCAGTTGTTGAGGCTCTTCAAGCCAGTTTCCCAATAAATCATAAACTTTGCCTTCACAGTAAGTTTGATTTAGGAAAAAAACGACTTAGTTAGGGATAGGAAAAGATTGTGGTTGACCTTAACTTCAGTGACAAACAAGGCATATGACGAAATATTAAGGTGACATTTTTGTATACACTGGACACTAAAAGCAGGCTCCTCTGCATTTAACCCATCCTAGTACCAGGAGTCTAGTACTAGGAGCAGTGGGCAGCTATTGTACAGTGCCCGGGGAGCAATGGGAGTGGGGGGGAAGGGGGTTGTCTGGTGCCTTGCTCAAGGGCACCACGGCAGGGCAGGAGGTGAACTGGGACCTCTCCAAGTAGCAGTCCACACTCCATATTTAGGTCTGTTATCTGTCTTCCGGTTGTTAATGGCTTTTCATTCTGCAAACTGTATATTCAAGACTGAAGCCCTGTACCAGCAGCCTTGTTAATGGTGATCCAGTATCATGTAAGATAAAGAAATACATTCACATCAGACCGGGCGTAGCAGCAACAACGGACCAGCTGCAACCACTTTGTTTTGTAAAAGGCTTTTTAGCCTCTTAGGATAACAAAAGAGGGTAGCCTTGTGATCAGAACATGATAACAGGCTGGTGTTCCTCAGTGATGGGCTCTACAGAAAAATGTCAAAGTCTCTATGAAAATGCTGGCTACTCTAAATTTAGTGTGTGTTGTTTTTATTGTATGTTTTTATTGTATTATGTTTTTTTTTTGTATTATCTGAATAGCCTTGTGAGTAAAAATCTGAGCATTTAAAAATACATCATATTTGAGGGAATTTCTATAATTTTCCATCAAGATATTTCACTATTCTGGCTTCTTTGGTCCGATTGTGTAACACTCTTCATACTTCATTAATATTCTGAAGGGATTGACATTTGATTGTCATTCTAGGGCAGGAGTGCCCAACCTTTTTTGAACCGAGAGCTACTTTTAAAGTTGCCAGTCTGCCGAGATCTACCATTCCAAATAGAGAGGCGTAGCCATTACTGACAGCCTACTACTAGGTAAATACACACTTCTACTTGTATACAATTGACCTTTGTACGATTAATACTTCATAAAATACTGCAGATCCTTTCTCTTACCTCTTTCTAATCTACACACATACAAGTATTTAACTGAAGTTACACAACAGTGTTGTTGATACAGAGTTGGAGTTTATTCACATGTCACATACTACAGTGGGTAATGTTTTCAAGAAACATTGAACAGTGCTGCCACATATGACACAGGAAAAAAAGAAAAGACTCTGAACCCTTTCTTTGCCATTACATGTATATAAAAATAGTGTTGCTACAAAAGTATAAATTAGGCTTACTAATAAGACAACTCAGATTGAAGCTACACAGGAATCTGCTGCCAAAGTGCAATAAAAAAGACAAAATTAATAGAATCAAACCCTTTTTTTGTTGCATTTTAGTAGAGTATAAAAAGAAATGCCTTTAAAATAGGATGCAAGCAACACTAGTTTCTTAACCTGAATTGATAATAGACTATAATCAATTTAAGTTTGCATTCTTATACCATTTTGTACAATAATTATAATGAATAAGTTCAAACAAACTAAAACGTACAGCTGATTAATAACGGTATCTAACTTGAGTTTTTATTATATCAAAAACCTGTTGAAATGCTACTGTTATTACTGTCCCCAAAAAGCACGTCGGCAGCCTCCAGGAATGCTTCTTTCACAACTTCGCCGTCTTTGAAAGACTTCATGTGTTTCGCAAGAACATGACTGACACGATAAGATGCTATGGTAGCAGCCTTGCTCTTGTTGTTGGGCCTGGTGAAAATGGACTGCTGTGCATTTAGCTGTCCTTTCAGGTCCCTCACCTTTTGGGAGCGTAGGGCAGAGTTAGGAGGGAATTCCGTCTCGTAGCGTATGTGCACTGTTTTGAAATGCCGCTCCTAAATTACCCTTCTTCGATAAAGCCACGCTCGCATTGCAGATGAGACAGATGGACTTTGAATTGGAATAGATACACAAATAATCATCCTCCCACTCGGAGTGAAAATTATATATTTTGGGCTTTTTTGCTTCTGCCATAATTGCGGTCTTGTGTGTGTGCGGACTGTCACTCCTGTTGACACGGAAAACGTCAGCGAAATAGTGCCCACTGCCCACCAGCCACGCCCCGAGACATGGGGTCACGCCGGCCAATCACAAAGCTTTGATGCGTTCAAGTGCATTATTCTGGCACAGGAAGATTATGTTATAGGACATTAACGATAAAACAGAATATTGTTGTTCTATTTTTAGACACATCTCTCGATCGACTGGGAATCTCCCCGCGATCGACCGGTCGATCGCGATCGACTGGTTGGGCACCCCTGTTCTAGGGGTATTGTGAAATAACCTGTATTGATTGCACATGCTGTTCAGAGGCCTGTACTACGAAGCCGGATATTCGCTTTGCGAGCTAACTTCAGGGAGAACTCTGGGTTTCCGGTCCTACGACGCTGGTTCTCTTCTTACCGGGCTAGATCTCCATGGTAACTTATGCTGAACGGCTAACCTGCTCCGGAGCAGGTTTGGTTCCAGGATAAGAGATCAACTCAGTGAAAGCACTGCCTGCTGACCAATCAGAGCTCCGTGTGCGGAGTTTAAAGCTATCAAATCATATTACAGGATAAAGGAAATACAGAAAAACTGCCGTTGCAGGAAAGACGGCCGGCAAAAATTAACTGACTGTGTGAATGTGAAAATTAATAGAATATCATCTCCCATCTTCAGAGCAATCTGACTAATACAACATTAGCGTTAAGAAAGCTTACTTAAATATCTGCCACAAGTTAACATAACTAACCGGATCAAAGTAACATTACGTACAGTCACTGTGAGTGCCAGGGATGCAAACTTGTCACCTTTCGGCGAAATTTGCCGTTTTGAATCCAAAATAGGTTGTTTGTGTGATTCATGTAGATCTGCAATAAAAATATTTTTGGGGTATGGGGGGGGGTCTGGGACCCAGAGTAATCTGCGGCCGCGAGCTGTTATGTGCCATCATGACACGCATGGTGTTCTTTTTTTATATATTATAATGAAGCGCGAGCTGTGTGCTCGAGTCTTCCTGCCTGTCGGCTCTGCTCATGGATGTATAATAAGGCTCTGCTGCTCCGGGATGAGGGTCTAGCTTCAGCAGCTACATTACCTACGGTGCGTTCGTTAATATTAACTGTGCGGTCTGGAGTCACTGTGGCACAGACTGGACCGCTGGTGAACAGCTGTTAGAACGGGCCGTTCAGGTGTTCAGAGCAGAGCTCCCTGTCGGAGCGGCAGAGCGTGATGTGCACTGAAAAGTTTTTCTGTCACAATATTATTTAAGGAATCGTTGAGCTTGCTAACTAGCATCACATATCTGCTAACGTTAGCTTTAGCCTTCGTTTTCTAATAGTTTTATAAGTATAGATCTTGTACTTGAGTAAAAGTATAAGTTCTCCGATCTTGTACTTGATTAAAAGTATAAGTACTCAGATATTGTACTAGAGTAAAAGTAGAAGTACTCAGGTCTTGTACTTGAGTAAAAGTAGAAGTACCAGAGTGTAGGAATAGCCTACTCTGTTACAGTAAAAGTACTGCATTCAAAATGTTCCTCAAGTAAAAGTAGAAAAGTATTATCATCAAAATATAGTGAAAGTAGCGACAATAAAAGTAGTGATTGTGCAGATTGGTCCATTTCAGAATAATATATATGATATGTTTTATAATGATTGATCATGAAAGTGTTCTCAAAGCTGGTAAAGGTGCAGCTAGTTTGAATGACTTTGTATACTGCAGGGTAGCTTGTGAATTTACTCCAGGTGGAACTAAAGTCTGATTTAACACTTGATTATATTTCACATCATTCATCCACATCTGTAAAGTAACTAAAGGTATTAAATACATGTAGTGGAGGAAAAGTACACCATTTACCTCTGAACTGTAGAGGAGAAGAAGAACAAAGTAGCAAAACATTGAAATACTTAAATAAAGTACAAGTATCTCAAAATTGTACCCAAGTATAGTACTTGAGTTTATGAACTTAGTTACTTTACACCAGTGGCTATAAAGATAGAAAGACTAAGCCTTGCACAGAGGCATGAAAATACATTTTCAAAATGCTCAACAGTGCTGCCAAAATTATAAACTGACTGCTACACAATTAAAATAAATGCTTTTATATATTTCTATTAGATGTGACTCTTTGGCGTTGCTGTTATTATTAACACTGCTGCTTTAGTTGTTCTGACTGCTAAAATCCTGTTGTTCCTCATTTTAAAGCCGATATTCCGTGGGGTTGGGGGGCTCGGATCCTTGTCACCTTTTTCATACCTGATGAGTTTGCATCCCTGGAGTGCAGACGTCGATGTGTCCCATTATCATTCATATCACATCATAAAGTATCATATATCTCTTTATCTGAGTCAGCTTCTTGAGCCGTATCTGGACGTGCAACACTTACAGTGTCACATACTGTATGCAGAAGTATTATTTTAAGCAACACATTAAGTTGACGAAACACTCAAATGTAATTAAAGTCAGATCCACTCGTGTCTTAGACGGGGCAGTGATATCATAAACCTGTTAATGTACGCATTCAAACACTTTTTCTTTTACCCAGCTGTATTCACCTTGCAGGTGCAGCTATGTGGCTTTTATCCTGGTAAAGTGTTTAAGTCATGGATGTTTAAAGTTTAACTTCTTCATATTTGTCTAATATTATAGTTCACTTTTCATTCAGGAAGTATGACGCTGCGCTGTCAGTACGCTTCTCCATGTTTGTGATTGGTCAAATGTTGCTAGCCCCGCCCCTTTCATGTGAACGCGCACATAACTAGATAGGGCACACCGGGCTTGAGTTACCGAGTTGATAACCAGCGTCGTAGGACCGCTTAGCGAGAGCGCGTTTGTTTTGGATTAGGTAAACCGGGTAACTCAAACATATCCAGGGTATGTTGAACTGGATTCGTAGTACAGGCCTCTGTGCTCTAATGTTTGTTAGTTTTCTACAATTTGCTGTTTGTTAGTTGACACCGTTTACACCAAAATGTTATAAATACTGAATAATGAAGGAAGACAAATCTGTGAATCATTATAACTTGGCCCATTTAACAAGTTCATCAGTTTGAAGAGCGAGCAACAGTCCTCCAGAGGCCTGTACTACGAAGCCGGTTCAACATAACCCCGGTTTACCTAATCCAAAACAAAGGCGCTCACGCTAAGCGGTCCTACGACGCAGGTTACCAACTCGTTAACTCAAGCCAGCTTTGCCCTATCTAGTTATGTGCGCGTTCACATGAAATGGGCGGGGTTAGCAACATTTGACCAATCACAAACATGGAGAAGCGTACTGACAGCGCAGCGTCATACTTCCTGAATGAAAAGTGAACTATAATATTAGACAAATATTAAGACGTTAAACTTTAAACATCCATGACTTAAACACTTTATCCAGGATAAAAGCAACATAGTTAATCCTGCAAGTTGAATACAGCTGGTAAAAGAAAAAGTGTTTGAATGCGTACATTAACAGGTTTATGAAATCACTGCCCCGTCCAAGACACGAGTGGATCTGACTTCAATTACATTTGACTCTAGTGTTTCGTCAACTTAATGTGTTGCTTAAAATAATACTTCTGCATACAGTATGTGACACTGTGAGTGTTGCACGGCCAGATACGGCTCAAGAAGCTGACACAGATAAGGAAATATATGATACATTATGATGTGATATTATGTGATATGAATGATAATGGGACACAAATCGACGTCTGCACTCAGTGCCGCAGACTGTACGTAATGTTACTTTGAACCGGTTACTTATGTTAACTTGTGGCAGATATTTAAGTAAGCTTTCTTAACGCTAATGTTATAATAGTCAGATTGCTCTGAAGATGGGAGGTGATATTCTATTAATTTTCACGTTCAGAGTCAGTTGATTTTTGCCGGCCGTCTTTCCTGCAACGGCAGTTTTTCTGTATTTCCTTTCTCCTGTAATATAACTTGATAGCTTTAAACTCCGCACACTGAGCTCTGATTGGTCAGCAGGCGGTGCTTTCACTGAGTTGATCTCTTATCCTGGAATCTAACCTGCTCCGGACCAAGCTAGCCGTTCAGCATAAGTTACCATGGAGATCTAGCCTGCTAAGAAGTGAACCAGCGTCGTAGGACCGGAAACCCAGAGTTTTCCCTGAAGTTAGCTCGCTAAGCGAAAATCCGGCTTCGTAGTACAGGCCTCAGGTTTTCACAATTTGATATTTCATTACAAAAAACACTTTAAATACTTAAGGTTTAAGATTGAATATCATGAAATGACTAGTAAGATAAGTAACTTTTACCGTAAAACAGGCGTATTCATGTTTAAATCAACAACTATTTCAAATGTCAGCCATGCTAACGCCACACCTAATAGCCTTTTGGAGCCTACTTCAGATACTGTATGAGTGACAGTAATAAGGACTGCTCGGAAATGTCAATTGACATTTGGATTAGAATACTCTGAGTTTGATACTAAACCTGGAGTTTGGCCAGGTGAGGTCATCAATCCCTCCCAATCTATTCTGTCCTTTGCATGAGATATGTAAAAGTGGATATATTATTTTTGTTTAAACAACAAGCAATTAAAACCTAAAGGTTGGCAATAAAAAAAACACAAGAAATTATTCAGGAAGATGACTCTTACGATTTTGTGAATACAAATTGTCACTAAATGCTTATTACTCTCAATCCCCAATAAACATTTTTGCATGACTTCAGTTATTTCCATGTAAATTAACAACTTGGCAAACTTCAAACAACACTCCTTTAATATTTGTACACCATCTCAGTCACCTCTGCTACACATATCACATACTGGCCTCTAGTGGACACCTAAAGAAGTGCATGAACTTTATTGTGAACCCAAGGATGTTTGCCATGACCTGCATTTCTGTTTGAGTATAAGTAATGTGCTTTTATTTCGTTTTCATGTTTTCAAGTAGTACACACAAACTGAAATGAGCAAGAAGAGAGAAACGGGAAGATCTGACCTCTGATAAGATTTGCACAGTGGCATGAATAGTTGAATACTATTTAAAACAAAATACAATGTACAATTGAACATAAAAGTGTTTGCTTTTGTATTTACTAAATACACAAGTTGAACCATTTTCTCATGTTCTCAGTGAAAAGCTAATGCAAGCAATATACTATAAATAAGAACTCTGTTGTAATAAGCTTAATTGAAAGTGTGCCATGGTACAGCCAAACATGTTCCAAACAAAAGCTAAATGACAAAATTAATAAACCACCTGTGCTTAAGTCAGTAACACACAAGAGAAAACTATTGAGGTTAGACCTTTTCAGCGCTTTGTTTGAGTGATTTGTGCTTTGGTTTGACCTGCTTTGTGTTTTGGTTTCTTGTTTGTCGAACACCCTTCCTTGCTCCCTCTCTTCCTCAGCTGTCTCCCTTCATGACCATCTTCACTCTCTACCCATATTGCCACAGTTTATTTATGTGCCTCATGTCATTTTCAGTAGCTATTTTTAACTTAACTGTCTGTCAGTTTGTTTTCCTGCCTGAAAGTTGAACACTTACACTTGGTGAATAACTAACTCCCAACCTGTCTCACAGGTTTTACCTTTCTCTACATTATATATCCAAGATTTTGCATTTCCCTTATAAATAAAATACTTATTTTGCAACTTCCTGCCAGTCCTGAATTGGAGTTCTGCATCCAATTGCAATTTAAATTTGTTTTAATAGTAGTGAGATTATGTAAATGAATTTGTTTCCAGCTAATCAAGGCCATACAGCATGGGATTATACACACTGGTGTCACGAAGAGATGACATACTTTAAACTATACATGTACCAAAAAACAAAACAATGATGTAAAGAATCCAGCCTTTCTGAGGGGAATGCTTTGTAGACACACTTGCTGCAGTAATGTGGGTTAACAGGTTAGGGGGCTTAAGCATGTCAGTGCATTTGTTCCAGGCTATTTGCATCAGAGAGATACTGCCAGAACAAAGTCTACTGATAAATTGGCTTCACAGAAAAGCAGATCATTTGCATCTGAGAGATAATACCAGAGGACATGTAGTTTATATTATGCTATTCAGGAAGGATATCCTAGCAGTCAAGAGGTAAGCTGGAAAGTTATTTGTCATTACTGTGGAGAGAGTTCAAGCTGATAGTTGAAAAATCATTGTGTGTTCTGCCTAATTCAATGTGGAGACCGTAGAGAAAAGTATTCTGGTGTTGGGCTTTTCATCACCATCTTCATGTCAACATAGCGTTTTTGTTTCCTGTATCTTTACGTCATATTGTGGGAATGCGATCAACAATATTAATCATCATGTTGCTGAAGTATAACTTGACCCGCTCTTTCTGTGTAATACCAAAGTTTTGGTGGAAAGTAACACAAAGTACATTTACTCAAGTAATGTACCTTAGTAAGCCTACCTGAAATATTTACTTAAGTAGTTTCATGTTCACATTACAGGGACTCTTCTTCTGTCTGTCTACTAAAAACAATGTAACTACAGATTTTAAATGTCTATGTTGAATTGAAGGAGTAAGTGTTTCTTTAGGTTTTGAGAAAATCTTGCTATTTCTTATGTTATATAAACTATTTAAAATGCCTATTTTATAATCTGGAAAATGCGTGGTCCAAAGCTAAAAACAGGACGTTTTTTCCTAATTTTAAAGTGTTAGGATTAGTTTATTTTCAGTTTTATTTTGTAATGTCAAGATCTGTCTTTGTTTCCCGTTTTACTTTGAACGGTGTTCACCCCCTGTCTCATGTCTGCCTTTGCTTCCTGTCTGTGGTTTCCCTCCTGTCTGATTCTGATTGTGTTCGCCTGTTGCCCCTGTGTTTCACCTCCCCTCTCCAGCTTTGTCTTGTCTTGTGATTACCCTTGTGTATTTAGTCTTGCTTGCCCTTGTGTCCCTTGCCAGTTTGTTGTCGTTGGTGGTTTGGTTCCTGTTCCTGGTGTTCTGGATTTCCCTGTTCTGCCCTCCTCTGAGGCCTGTACTACGTAGCCGGATTTTCACTTAGCGAGCTAACTTCAGGGTAAACTCTGGGTTTCCGGTCCTACGACGCTGGTTCTCTTCTTAGCGGGCTCTCCATGGTAACTTATGCTGAATGGCTAACCAGGGGGGTATACTACGAATCTAGTTCAACATATCCTGGATATGTTTTGAGTTATCCGGTTGACTTAATCCAAAAAAAAATGCTCTCGCTAAACTGTCCTACGACGCTGGCTATCAACTCGATCGCAAGCCAGCCGTGTCCTATCTAGTTAGGTGCGCATTCACATAAAATGGGTGGTATCTGGAGCATTCGACCAATCACAAACATGGAGAAGCGTTCTGACAGCGCAGCGTCATACTTCCTGAATGAAAAGTCAACTATAATATTAGTCAAATATGAAGAAGTTAAACTTTAAACATCCATGACTTAAACACTTTATCCAGGATAAAAGCCACATAGCTGCACCTGCAGGGTGAATACAGCTGGTAAAAGAAAAAGTGTTTGAATGCGTACATTAACAGGTTTATGATATGCCCCGTCTAAGACACGAGTGGATCTGACTTTAATTACATTTGACTCGAGTGTTTCGTCAACTTAATATTCTATTCATTTTCACGTTCAGTCGGTGATTTTGGCTGGCCGTCTTTCCTGCAACGGCAGTTTAAACTGTATTTCCTCCGCACACTGAGCTCTGATTGGTCAGCAGGCGGTGCTTTCACTGAGTTGATCTCTTATCCTGGAACCTATCCTGCTTCGGAGCAGACTAGGTTCCAGGATAAGTTACCGTGGAGATCTAGCCCGCTAAAAAGTGAACCAGCTTCGTAGGCCCGGAAACCCCTGAAGTTAGCTTGCTAAACGAAAATCCTGCTTCGTAGTATAGGCCCCTGCTCCGGAGCAAGTTTGGTTCCAGGATAAGAGATCAACTCAGTGAAAGCACCGCCTGCTGACCAATCAGAGCTCAGTGTGCGGAGTTTAAAGCTATCAAGTCATATTACAGGATAAAGGAAATACAGAAAAACTGCCGTTGCAGGAAAGACGGCCGGCAAAAATCTACTGACTGTGTAAACGTGAAAATTAATTGAATATCTCCTCCCATCTTCAGAGCAATCTGACTAATATAACATTAGCGTTAAGAAAGCTTACTTAAATATCTGCCACAAGTTAACATAAGTAACCGGATCAAAGTAACATTACGTACAGTCCGCGGCACTGTGAGTGCAGACGTCGATGTGTCCCATTATCATTCATATCATATCACATCATAATTTATCATATATTTCCTTATCTGAGTCAGCTTATTGAGCCGTATCTGGCCGTGCAACACTCATAGTGTCACATACTGTATGCAGAAGTATTATTTTAAGCAACACATTAAGTTGACGAAACACTCGAGTCAAATGTAATTAAAGTCAGATCCACTCGTGTCTTAGACGGGGCAGTGATATCATAAACCTGTTAATGTACGCATTCAAACACTTTTTCTTTTACCAGCTGTATTCACCTTGCAGGTGCAACTATGTGGCTTTTATCCTGGATAAAGTGTTTAAGTCATGGATGTTTAAAGTTTAACTTCTTCATATTTGTCTAATATTATAGTTTACTTTTCATTCAGGAAGTATGACGCTGCGCTGCAGGACGCTTGTCCATGTTTGTGATTGGTCAAATGTTGCTAGCCCCGCCCCTTTCATGTGAACACGCACTCAGCCGGACGGAGAAACCCTGGCTTGAGTTACCGAGTTGATAACCAGCATCGTAGGACAGTTTAGCGAGAGCGCGTTTGTTTTGGATTAGGTAGGCCGGGTAACTCAAACATATCCAGGGTATGTTGAACCGGCTTCGTAGTACAGGCCTCTGGTCCCGGTTTGTTTGTTTGTTTGTTTCTCTTTTGTTCCCCCTTGCCTGCTCCTGTTGTTTTTTTGTATTGCAACAGCTTTTTATTTTATTAAAAGCTCGCTTTAATTTACATCCCCTTACCTGCCTTCTTATTTATACTGCTTTTGGGTCCGCAACCTGGCCAAACCTGACAGTAAGAATATAATGAATTACTGTAAATGTACCTACCCATAAATATATACAGGTGTTTAAATGAGGATAACAAGTAAAACACTGACAGTAATAATACTGATAATACTTTTACAGATTGAGGATTTTGAATGCAGGATCTTTACTTGTAGTAGTACGTTTACTAAAAAGTCCTTACAACACTGTTTTTAAACTAAAACATATTATTTTGTTGAAAGCAAGGCCCATGCCACCAAACATCCAACTCTACATCATCCGGCTGAAGCTATTTGAATCATGAAGAAAACAACAGACACCCTCTGGAATACCATGTGTCTGCTACTGGTCATTGGTTTCATCTGGTGCCTGAGTTTGCCATATTTCATGCTGGTGTGTATCTTTACTCATTCATTCATTCATTCATTCATTGACCTCACATATCAAATGTCAGTTTAATCATTGTCCGAACCCTAACCCTAACCCATGTACCAGCATGATCTATCTTATATTCGATTGATTATTAGATGTTTTCTTACCAATTTCCCTATAATATGTTCTCTCTAAACTTCTTTTAGAGCAATGCTGACCAGGACATCTTCAGCGTGGCCACTATCAACAGACTTGGGCGGGATGGCAATGTGGGGGAGGGAACAGGCAGGCCTGAAGGTGAGGAGAGAGCAAAGAGATAATGATAGGAGTTAAGCTTGGAAAAAGAAAACTGGGGTCGTGATGGAGCAGCAGAACATAACATAGAAAAATAGATGCGGGGTAAAGATTTTATTGGTGATCTCAGCGAGTGTCACACTCACTCTTCCTCACATAGCCTTTAAACAGTGGAGCACATTTGGTAAAATGAATGTAGAGTAGTGAATAAAGGATGATTATGCCTCATTCTTTTTAATTGTAGAGGATGAACGGAGACATTGAGGACATGTGATTTAGCCACAGTAGCCGGAAAAAGTACATTCATATTTGAGCAATTCATAATAAGGGTGCAGGATGTAAAATGGAGGGCGACAATAAGATAAAACGGGTTCAGAATGATCTTTTTCCTCCTGGCTTATGACTGCTCCATATATCTCTTAATTTCCCCCGACTTTTCTGTTCAACTCTGTCCTTCAATCTCCTTTTTTGTAATATTGTACTCCTCTAGAAAAAATGAAGAGAATTATCAAAATCGTCAATGATCTCCTGAACATCGCAGAATCCTCTGACAATCGTGAGCAAACTCTCCATACAAGACTTATTTTTTCTGCCATGTTTCCTTGGTGATAATTGCCTAATGAATATTCTATATGTAATTATAATAAAGTATGGCTTTCACAGCTCTATTCAGATGCAACCTCTTGAAAATATGTTCAAAGTAGATGGATGGCTACTCTAATTCACAGCACAATCTCTCTCTCAGCTCATGGCCCATCTGCCTTGAAGGACTACAAAGAAGAATTACAGTCAGTCCAGATTCACATGGAGGCAGAAAAAGTGAAAGGACAACTGAAGGATGAAATGATTAAGGAAATGCATTTGAATAAAATACAACTGCAGCGACACATGGCTCACATGGAGGAACTCCTAAAGCTACAATTAGAGAAGGAGGAGAAGAAAATCCAACAGTTAAAATCTGGTAAGATCACAAATTAAGATGCCCAGGTTTACAAGCCAAAACTCTACAATACCAATACAGTTTATATAATCGTAAGGAATAAAAATCAGTATACAAATGTGTAATGATCATATCACAAATGTGTAATGTAATATATAACTTGAACTAACAGCTTGGCACTGCATTTTTTTGGCAATGTATAAAATGTGCTGTAACGTAGGGACTATTTTCAGCAGTGGATTTAGACGCACACAGCACACATAGGTGCTCTTGTGTTTTTCCAGTAGTAAGACCGTCAAAAATAACAGTGCAAGTGTTTTTCAGAAAGCCTTATGTTGACCGTAGTATCCCTGTGGCCAAGGTGTGCAAGCCAAAAGTGACATCATCAGGTTCTTTGCGTAACGAAGGCTCTGCAATTTGTAGAAGCCACAAATAGACTACTAATATAAGCGTATAGCTCAAATTAAAAAGTATAATAATGGATTTATTTTCAATATTAACAATGTCAAATTGAACTTGTTTCCAGCATATTCAACCATCCTTTGTTTAATTATAAGATTGTAGTTGTTTAAATACTTTAATACTCCACTGCTTTCTCTACAGGAATTGTATAAAGGGTATCCTAGAAAGGACTTGGAATTCATTCGTCCTCGGCATTAAGGGGATCACGTTAAGATTCATTGACTTCTTCACTGAATCATTAGTTTGTATGCCCTTTCGCGATTCGGAGGATACTTAAAGGGGACCTATCATGCAAAATGCACTTTTGTACGTCTTTAATACATGAATATGTGTCCCCGATGTTCCAGGGAACTCACCAAGTGTCAGAAAACACAACCCTCTCTATTTTCCTCCATACCCAAATCTCTAAAAACGGGGCTGCAACGGATCTGATACAGACTGATCCAGATTTGAACATTTCTCTGACGTCAGGACGGAGGAGCTGACCTATCAGGGGAATGAGAGGTTGCTGTGGCATGGTAACAGCATGGTAACACGACGCTCGTAACTCGGCCCCCTCCTTTGCAGCGCATGCAAAGACAGGGTGGAGGAGAGCAAAATAGAGCGAAATGAGGCATGGCTAAAATGCATGATCTGTTTGGTATTTTGAAAAAGAAAACGTATAAATATACCTTATATAGGTATGGCCCTACAATATATTATTCAAATATAGCATGATAGGTCCACTTTAAACAAACGACTTGTTAAACATACAAGCATTTGTACATGCTCGTAACTCGCAAAACATCTTGCAGGGCTGCCCAACAGCGCATTGTTTGTTTGTATAAACCAGGCTCAAAGAAAAACATGTCACACAGTGGCGTAGCTCCCATGTGGGTTTTTAGAAAACAATGTTGCTCACTGCAGAGACATTAATACAAAGACAATACTGGTCATATGGATAAGATATTGTCAATTTAGTTATTTTCATGGATTATTTACTGCCAATCAAATACACAATTTTGTCACACTTCTGATTTGATATCATACAATTATTTTATAAAAAATGCATGTTCCTATTCCTATTGATATTTGCTAAGGCTGGCGTCACACTGTCCCGAAATTGACACCAGATGGACACACGAATATGGAATTGTGAATTTCGCACGAAGATGGCCCTGAACTTGGTCAACAGCTAAGCAACATCCGAAGCAAGTACGATGCCTACAGAAGGCCACATGATGGCACCCGAACCACACACGAAGGCAACACGGAGATGTGAATTTGTATAGTAGTTTATACCCGCAGGACACACAAAGGCTACACGACATCGTAATGAGAGTACGATGCGTTCGAACTAGGTCACGAAGGTGTCACGTGACCGATTATCACACGAAGTAAAGACGAAGATGACACGATTTGACAAGATGCCCTCACGATGGCCTTACGAAGGGCAAAATGGACACACAAATTCAATACGAAAATGAACCTTCGCAAGGTATTCCAGCAATTCTTTGGCATGCCAAAGATTTTGCCACCGCTCACGAAGTTGCTGCCGGAGCCTGAGAAACTCCACCGGCGGTCATACGATGGCTTAAGATGCCCTCACGAATGGCCCGATGTTGTTACGATCAGAGCCGAATTTCCTTTATCGTGTGTCCATCTGGTGTAAATTTCGGGACAGTGTGACGCGGGCTTTACTGAATATTCTACTAGTAATACTTGTAAAGTATGGCTGGTTGCTTACACAGATCTTTTCAGATGCTAGCCTCTTGAAAATATAAGGGATCATTTCTCAAATTAACACTTCTATCTCTATTTCAGTCCCTCCCCCGCCTCCTTTAAAGGACTGCAAAGCAGAAATGCAGTTATTCAAATTTCAAATTGAGTCTGAAAAAGAGAAAGGAAAACTGAAAGATGAGATGATTAAGGATCTGCGTGCGGATAAGCTCCGACTGCAACTGGCACACATGGAGAAAGCCCCGCCTCTAATGGAAAAGAAGGAGGAGATGGTGGAGAAAGTTCAACCATTGAAACCTGGTAAATGTACTCTTTATTGAAAGTAGAATGGCAACTGTATTCCCACAATGCCTTATTTTAACATGCATACATTCTAACGTAAAATGCATGAATAATGTTAAGGACAAAAACCTTGTTTAGCATTGACTAAAAAAACAATATGCATTAAGGATAATGTTTTTTCTCTTATTTGATCTTTCTCATTATGAGGCCACACCTCAGGCCATTATAATTATTATAATGTATTATTCTTATACATTTTCTCTTTGTGCTTTTATTTAAGGAATTATGTATGTTATGTATGCTGAGATATACAAAGATATCTTGCTACATGATTGTATTAAGGTTATTTTTAACTAGTCTGCACAAATTTGCGGGTGTATGTTGTATGTATGTTATGTCTGAATGTTTTTAAAAAAGGACAATAAAAATAGTATTCAAAACAAAAATAAATATGTGAAGGAGCGGAAAGTTCCCACCTGCAAATACTCAAGAATGTGAACGAACATCGTAGCCTCTAACAAAGTGGAAGAATTTGCTCACCGTTTCACAATGTAGCTTCAGGGGGATTGAGCACAATGGAGAGGAACGCAATCTCCACATACACTACAAGGCTCAGTCTTTAGCAATCATCCAATGAGAACTTGTTAAACCACTGTGCGTAGTTGGTGGAAATTTGAAGGTTGTCTTATTTACCATTGCCTTGAATTTAATGAAGACATTCTATAATGAC
The DNA here is from genome assembly GCF_902827165.1 of Trematomus bernacchii. Lineage (NCBI taxonomy): Eukaryota > Metazoa > Chordata > Actinopteri > Perciformes > Nototheniidae > Trematomus > Trematomus bernacchii. The sequence continues at coordinate 10,855,731 of NW_022987648.1, read as the reverse complement.
ATCACCAATTGGAATGATAGAAATTAAGGAATAAACTAACAGATGTAAAATAACACATTTTAATCAATAGAGCATCTCTGAAAAAACAAATATGCTGTTTTTTGTTTGAAGAGGAAACAAACTGCCCTCTACCACCTATGGATAACCACCCAGAATGTATGGGGAAATTGAAGGTAACTGATTTTCTTTCTTCTCGTCAACATATTTTTCATACAAACTCCTAACAATATATTATCACTTAAAACAAGTCATTTTCTCCACACATATTGAATGATGCAAATACGCATACATGGAAGATACACAACATTGCTAATTGTTGTGTTTGACTTGATGCATGTTGTGTTGATTGTGTTTTCAGTGGCTGAGTAAGATGTGGGAGAGTCAACCTTGCTACGCGGGTTACGGGGTCAACGGATCTGTGTGCTCCTTCGTTATCTACCTCAGTGAGGTACCAAAGTAGTTTAAAGCTCTTATATCGCACAGTAACACTACATTTTGTAATTGCAAAAAGAAGAAAAAGTGTATTGTTGGTGCTGACAAAACCTCTTTTTGTTTGTGCTGCGTTTAGGTAGAGAAGTGGTGTCCTGTACTTCCATGCCGAGTACCTCTATCTAAAAAAGCAGAGGTAAAGGTGTGTGTGTGTGTGTGTGTGTGTGTGTGTGTGTGTGTGTGTGTGTGTGTGTGTGTGTGTGTGTGTGTGTGTGTGTGTGTGTGTGTGTGTTACCACTTCAGGAGGCTCCCTGGTAGCCAGATTATGGATGGCCTTTCCAAGGATGCACAGGGAGGAGAGGACGAACACCACCCCGAGGACCACACATGCTCTGCAGACAGACAGAGAGAAGAGTTTAGGAGAGTCAGCTTTAGTGACTATCATGTCTTTGGTAAACTTGCCAATTGGCAAGTTACATACAGTTGAACCAAAGCAATAACACGAAGACTCGAGAGCAGTCAAACTGTCTTCAATTTCTTTAACAATTTATATTCCTTAAATCCCAGCCAGTGTATCCAAAAAGACCCCCATCACCCCAACAACAAACTGTCCTGGGTGCTGCCGACTGGCAGGCGGTACTGCAGCATCAGGACAAAGACCAGACAGTTTATCCCACAGGCCACAAGACTATTTAATGCCTGAGCTCTGTTTAGTGCCTCCATAACCTAAAGCATTCATCTGTTTGCATCTTACAATTTATTTATCAAAATAGTTATCACTACACTGTAAAACATCACAGCCCCATTTAGTTATGTCAAGTTATATTGTCTCTTTAATTGAAAGAGCTCTGACAAGTCTTTGATTTTGAAATCAGCTTTTTCAACGGGTTTCAAAGGGTTTATGAATAGTTTGTAATTCATCTATTAATTAGGTTGTGAACACTTTATAAATCATTAATAAGCTTAATAAGCAAACCCCACATGTATCTGTACTGCTAAGCCTTATATTGGCTACCTAGCTTACTTAGTCTTCTTCATCAGCCAGCATCCTTGGTATCTGTTGCTCACTGAGTTGATTCTCGCTAAGTAGCCAATATAAGGCTTAGTAATCTTGCCAAATAGTGAGCCTGTGTTGATGTATGAAAACTATGTTAGAACTGGTTTATAAATGGTTCTTAATGATTAAGAAAGTGTTTACAACCTAATTCATAACCTACTTATAAACCCTTTATTAATCCTTTATAAGGGTAGTCTTATTGTAAAGTGGTACCAAGTATTCTAATAGTGTGAAAATCAAACAGCTTTTATTAATATACCTGTTGTTGTTCTGGATGCTAAAAACCTCAAAGACACTGGATATTTGCTTAAAATGTTGTATTACTACATTTCATTAATTGATGGAAAACAAGCCATGGATGTTAGTTTCACATCTGTCGTTGAGTGTCTGTGTGTAACATTCCGTATTGATGATATGATATGACATGTTGGTTATATTTCCACTTTCAACTAGATAAGGGAGATTTTTCAGCCAAGTTAGAAACCATATTTGCACAATGAGGTCACTTGATGTTGCCTTTTCTTTACATTTTTAAAAATCTTTGTTATGTGAAAGACCAAAACAATATACATTATAAAGAAATAATTTATGGAATCAGATCATTTTTTTAAATAGCGGATCAAGATCCTTTCACTTCGCGTCGGGCTTCATGATCACCCTGTTGGGTGTTCTTTTTTCATTAATGACTGCCTCGTTGCACATTATCCCTTACATATTCACATGTATTATTATATTTGCAGGTTTTAAAGGTCTAGATGCGTTAATTATAAAGTGCACTATATAATTATATAACTATAAAAGCTTAATTGTGTTGAACCATTTAATGGAAATGTACATGATCAATGCATCTGGAGACTTTTCCTCATGACAGAGGCCATTGAGTCCACTTTGAGAATCACTGCTTTCAGTGGCATTCATGGTCCAAATGTAACTACGTGCTGATCAAGATGTGATATAATTGACACAAATATGAGTGTATTATTGAGAATTCTGACATTCTGACTGAGGAGATTCGGTTGTCCAACTTGAATCTACAAAAAAGTCAATAATAGAGAATAAGCCTTGTGGTTTCTTCTTTTTTCTAGGCGGGATCTGACTACGCAGTGGTACGCGAAAATCTTACAGATCTGTATCCATCTCTGGAAAAGAGATCCCAGTTTCGTTGGATTGAGCAAAGAATTCGCAGTATGGAAAGGGTTTGGGTCGAGGCTGGGCGCTCTCTTTCAGCCAAATATGACCTGAAGGAGAGGAAAGCTAAACAGGTAATGCAAACAATTGTTTTTTTGACATTTCGAAAAACCTTGCCCCATTAGTTACTGTTGCCTTGCCTACTTTTGAACACATGTAGTCTTTAATTATGAGGGGACATCATTTCCACCCAAATTACAGTAACTTTTTAAACAAAGGCCACTCTCCATTTCTCTTTCTGTGACATATACATGTAATAGACCTTTTAACTTTCTTGTTAGAGGATGCTTTTAGAAACAGACGCTCCCTTCCTCATTGAACAGGTTTGCCATCCCAGTGACCTAATTCTTTCCTCAACTCAACTAGAAAAGCCTTCTATTATAAAAAGAATAGTACTTAATGTTGTTTATGCATGAATTGAGCCATAACATAAAGGCCACTCCAACCTTAAAAGTCTAAAAACATTTGAAATAATACAATGACCATGTTACTGAAATTTTACTTTCAACACACTGGGTAACACTGGACTATTTTTGCCACAATACGGTCTCGTACCCCTTTTCCACTGAAATTAGTTTTCTTCTAGTTCCCTGCTGGGGCTAGTTTGATTTGCAGTTGGTTCAACTTGCAAACCACTTAAGAACCAGTTTGCTTTTCCACAAACAAGAGCCCAAAAGGGGCCAAACATGACGTCACCGTTTGCGTTGCTACAATGCTAATTGTTTATATCACTCACAATTACAACAATGGCAGTCTAAGGTGGTGATGTGTTCATGTTACTATTAAACGTACGAAGCCAGAATTGAATTGCAAGCATGACTTTAATCTCTTCTTGAGAGTGACGTGGCAAATGGTATGCCACAATGGAATAGTGCCATTGGCTAACTCAAGACCGTATTCATGACGGGGGGTGTGGGCAGGTGGTGGACCTAACCTCCTCTAGGGGGGTCCGGGGAGCAATGTTGAAGTTAAATGCATCAATCTGGTGCACTTTGAGAGAAAAATTAGGGACTAAATCTATGGATACATCTCTCAAAACCATATGAAACAGAACTGAACAGATTTACTTTTTCTTTATGCATATTTTACAAATCACTCCCCTTTTAAACTGTAGTATGAGTTGGAATTATTTCATACCTGTTATTCTCTTATTTTGTATAACTATAATGATCATATAAAGGTGTGCCTTGGAAATACTTGTTTTGCATCAATCTTGATAGATGGTACTTATTTTATAGTTTGGATTCCTAAAGCTTGTAGTCTTCTATCCCATCATTCAAGGGAGGTTTTCACTATAAGTAATGGTTTATTTTTTGGACGGACACTATAATTTATGTTCAATCTGAATTTACTTTAAAAACATCTATATTGATTCTGACTTTTTCTACATCGAACTCACAGGTTTATCATTGCTTTGAGAAAAAAGATTATTAATTGACCCATTTTAGAAGTGAAAATATAGTCAATTGTTCTGGGAATGTCATTTTCGAGCCTGAGACCTGAAAAACAGGCTTGGGGCTTAACTGGTTAAAACGTTTTACCATAATGTCTAATTGTGCATTGTATTACATCGCCCTATTTGATCTAGTTTAGCTTTTCTTGTTTCGTTGTTTGTAATGGCAGAGATTAGGGATGAATAAAGTACAACTATAACCATAATCATATTAAAGCATTTCAATCCATAGAAAGGTCTGTGCCACGCAATCTCAGTAGAAACAGGAACACTTTATTGCCCTTTTGTTTTATTGAAATACTATTTCATAATAATTGTAGAGTATTTATTTAATTAATTCTGGCACCTTTGGTATTCCATAGCAGTCACACATCACCGTTTTAAATCTTTCCACACAAAATAAAATAGAAATAATCCACATGAATAAATATGTATTGGATTACATCCAAAACGACACTGTCATTTTCCACATAGCTGACACTAGCCCGCCAAACCCTGGCTAGCAACTGAAACCAGCTAGCCCACAGCTAGTTAGCTACTATTGCTGAAAAGTTCGGTTTTAACATCAGAACTACAAGTTACTTACACAAAGAAGCTAAACCGGAGGGTTCATTAACATTACCATTACGAAATAAAATAATATAGATTACTTTAGGGCTAACTAGAAAAGATACCAGAACTGATGGAGGGCAAATTAAAACATGACTGACCTGCTTGGAGCATCAAGCTAACTGAAGTTGGACTCAGACGTGCAACAGCGAAATACACCCCCGGGTACAAAATAAAGGTATGCATAAACAAACAAGGCAGAACCAATTTACATATGAAAAGAATATATCATTTTGGTGAAGTTCACAATAACAGAAAATAAAGTATACAAATAGCCAAAATTAAAAAGTCATAGAATAGCAATTTTATTTTAATAAAAAAAAAAAAAAATGTTTTTGTTATTTTTGCTATTTATTGGGGGGGACATTTTGAGTGTATCTGAATATTGGAAATATGGTGAATTCGGCCCTGGGCTAACCACCACAGTGGTGTGATGCTCGTGCTCCAACCGCTCATAACCATCGCCTAACGCCAGCTGCGACTTTAAAGTACTTATTCTCTGTATGACTGTCTAACCCTAACACCAGTAACTTCCCCTTGTGCCTATTACGCCATGAAACCATTTTTGTTTTACTTAATAGACAATGTTTGACAACCCAGCACCATGAATAAAGGATTCTTAAATATAAAGACTTGAATGATGTTAGCATTATGTTAACATGATATTAGTTTCCATTCTGACTATAAATACCAAGATTTAGAGACAAAAAACTAAATGGTTCTTGCATTATTTACCTTCTTAATCTATCATTAAGAAGGGGCATTTGTTACCACAATGATAGAAAAGGGGTTGTAAGGTGAATGATAACTCAATATTGCAACCTGTTTAGATACAGTATATTTTTGTATTGATATTAGAATGGTATCAGATCAAACAATTATTTTGGTTTGAGTTTTGATGAATTCTGGCAAAAAATGTATGAAACAAAAGAGAGAGAGGATATTCTATTGCATGTTGTCCATGGAATTCTAACTTTGATCTAGATTCTGGTGCATCCTGGAGTGGTGACAGCTGAATCTAAAGCTAAGATAGCAGAGACTGCCTTCAATGGGGGCCCCCTTGGGGAACTGGTCCAGTGGAGTGACCTCATCTCCACACTTCACATCCTGGGACACCATGTTTACCTAACTGCCTCCTTACCTGACCTCCGGCAGTGAGTGTGCACACAAAAATAGCCTTATTTTGCACTACGTTTAATAATAATGCCTCTAACAATGCTCATGTTTATCTCTCTGTCCAGTTACTTTGCGGTGGACACAGGTGGCTGCCCACCTTTTCATTCAAATCCGAATCTGATCTACACAGACATTATCGGCCTTAGGCAGATCAAGAGTGTACTAAAGGGATCTTGGTTAAAATACAGGTGAGTATCAGGATCCCAGTTCCTGATTATTGTTACGGACGTGTGAGTTACATGTGCGGCACATATGTGTGTAATGTGTCTATGATAGGTAATTTTAACATTAAAATGCTGAAACACTTAGAAGGAAGGATCTTGATAACTCATGCAGTAATGACTTATAAAAGTGTAGGCCTACTCTATGTGATTAAATACAATACTAGTTTACAATATGTTGCGAACAAACATGGGCGTTATGGAACATTAGTCGAAAAAGGAGTCATTTACAAATAATGTTTTGGTCATTTTGTGTGCATTTGGAAGTAATTTAAAGCCAGTTCCTTTGCCCAAGTCAGACAAATAAAGATGAGTTCAGGAGAACAATATAAATATTTTATTTAGTGGAGAAGTGGTCAAGTATGAGACGATTGGCGATTATCCTTGCACAGAGGCTATGGAATGTATATCAACTCAGGATTTTTGGGAAAAGAGTGTTTGAGTCGTGTGCGTTGGAGATAGTCGTGATACAGTAGGGGGAGGAGGGGGAGAAAGGAATTATGACAAATACTGAAGCACATTAAAGGTAGTAAGTTTGAGAAACCGGCTCGAGATCGCTAGAATTTGAAAATACACAACCGGAGAAAATCTGCCACTTCCTTACAGAGCCCCTCCTCCAACACACACGAACGTGCACATGACCAATGAGGGCACGAGATAAGTTTGTGCACAGATGGAAGGCTGACAGGCAGGTAGGCCATCCAGTTATTTTAGCCGGGCCGACGATGTGTGGATAGGGGCAGTTGATCACCCATATGCACATTTTAAGTCAGACTTATCTGTAGAGACAGAGATAAATGCTTTGTGCTGTTAAATATACATTTACTGTGCGATTATTGCGCTTGTGAATGTAACCGTGTACCTGTGTCTGTTCTTCAGGTGCATTATACGGGTGTTGGATACTTTCGGCACTGAGCCAGACTTCAATCATATATCTTGGGCCAATAAGCACAAGCTTGCAAGTCCATTTGGCAGACTGAACATGATCCCACTGCAGTTCTACACCATGTTCCGTATGTATCTGCTTCATTTCCAACAGCTATTTTACACATGTTGCTTGAGGAACAGATATGCGTATTCTTTCAGTCTCTATCCGAATAAATGTGTCTTCTCCTCCTGTGAGCAGCTCATACACCGGACAACACATTCCTGGGTTTTGTGGTGCAGAACCAGCTGATGTCGGAACAAAGTGAGCTGTTTAAGTCTAACAAAAGACAAAACCAGGCACTTGTATACGGAAAGAGAGCCGAGTTTTGGGAGGTAACAATGCGCAAAAAAACTAACATTGGAACAACCTATTTTTTTTTTTAAAAGGCCAGAAAATATTTAAGGGAACCAACAGAGGTTGAGGACATACACATATCTTTACTGTAGTTAAGTTATACAACAATGTAGGAATACTCGGTTATGTCAAAGTTTGGCATTGGTACATTTCACTTAAGTAAAAGTACAAAAGTATTTCCATCAAATTATACCTAACTACCAAATCTGAAAGTTCTCATTATGCTGAATGTCAATTTTTGGAATACTATGTATGACATCACTGGATTATAATAGTGATCTTTTAATGTGAACATATTTTTCAGTTTGCAGCTGGTTAAGGTGGAGCTTATTTTAGTGATTTATTTTTTATTTAAATTTAATTTTATGTTATTTTCTGTTTCTTAATCCATAATAGTGTATTCATTAGTCAAAGTAACTAGTAACGAGTACAAAGTACAATACTTTCTTCCAATTTGTAGTGGAGTAGAAGTATGAGGAAGCATGAATTGGAGAAAAGTACAAGTAGTACTTTAATGAACTTAGTTACTTCCCACTAATGAGCACCAATATTGTTAAGATGGTGTGTATTTAGTAGTCTGTTGGCTCTGTCTTTTATTCATTCAACCCCCATCGAAAAGGGGCATGTGTATTTTGTGACACACCCGCTTCTTTATCCAGCAAGTCACCCTTTGCTTTTTCTGCTGTCACACTGCAGGGTAAAACGGCATATCTGGATGTCATCCACAAGTACTTAGAGATCCATGGGACAGTTAACAACAGAAAAGCTCTTCCAAATTATGTGAAAAACCATGGCATTGTGAAAGGCACTGATGTTCAGGCCCTGTTGAGACAGAGCAAGGTGAGTGTGTCTCCTCTAAGTTTTTGTTGACTTTGGCTTTACTTCGTCCTCACACTGCTGCAATAACAAGGGCTGTCAACGTTAACGCATTAACACTTGTGATTGGTCTGGAAACCTTAACTTTCTTGTAAAATAAATAAACAAAAATTAGTCACATAATCACGTTTTGACCGTAATTTCAGCGCTGTAGGAACGGATATTGTACCTAGTGCTCTCAACATGATAGCAGCAGTAGAATAATACCATAGGAGCCTATGCCTTGTGTTGTGCACATTATACAGAGGGGAATCACAGCGACTCAACGTGACAGCAGGTTTGACAATGCTTTGCCTAATAATCGAGAAAGTATCCAAACTAAGGTGAGATATTATAATGAACTGAAAAAACCCATGTCATGATTTCATGCATTTCTTTATTACAACACCTAACTTGTATTTGTTTTATCTCCCCCAAAATTCAATTAAACACAAGTATTTTAAACCTGTGATGATTAACCAGAGATTATTGTGATTAATACAATACATTTTTTGAATGGATTGACACAACTAGTAACAACAATAATACATATGTTGTCTCTTCTACATTAGTGTATATTACATTACATACACACTATTTCATGTCTTAATTTGACACAAAGAAGAATGTGATGGACGCAGTTTTTCCAATTACTTTGACCTTTTGCATTGAACATATTTTGAACTGGCAAAAGTTTTATTTGAGTGTGGTTCTACCTTTATATATAAAGTCTATGGGTCCTACACAGCATTCGTTTGTGATGACGACCCTCCCTGTGCGGCACACTGGAGCTGAATGTATCTGTTTTTGTTCCGATGTAGGCGGGCACCGTGTGGCGACAGTAAAGCAGTGCATGTGGTAACCATATAACTGTTGGTGTGTTGGAAATAAAGTTAAGGAAATACTAATCTGTTTGTATCTGTTGTAGGTTTTTGTTGGATTGTCTTTCCCATATGAAGGCCCCGCCCCATTGGAGGCGTTAGCCAATGGCTGTGCTTTCCTGAACCCCAAGTTAAACCCTCCGCAGAGCAGTCTGAACACCAAGTTCTTCAAGGGAAAGCCCAACATCAGAGAGGTCAGCACTCATTTTAAACTGAATCACTTACCATGGTCTGACAAACAAGTTAAACACCTGTAGATTCTACGGAAGCCCTGAGAGGCAAGTGATCTGGTGATTTATATCTGTTCTTAATGGTTTTCCCAACTGTTATTATGTCTAAAGAGTAGGTGAAACATTTTCTTGCCACGGTAATCTTTCTAAGCCCCCCTTTTTCATCTGCAAAACTGGTTTGAAGAAAGTCATTTTTTTCTATGCAGCTTCATTTTTTCTAAATGTATTACTGTGAATCTGCAATGAGAACTCAAAACGATCGAGCACAACCATAAAGGATATTTTTTAAAGTTCCTTTTTCCTTCCCCATCTTTGAAAACAGGTGAAGAAAAAGTCACATTTTGTCTGCTCATTTTGTTGTTATTGTAATGCTAACTTCTGCCACAAACTTCCAGCAATCTTATTCAACCTCCAAACAATGAACAAGCAAATAATGACCTAGTTGATTTAACAGGGAGATTAATTTAATATCCTTACTTAATAAACCATGTATGTTTTCATGGTGATATTCTATATTGTTCAGTTTCACTGTAATATGTTTGTGTTGCAGATAATATCCCAGCATCCTTATGCTGAGGCCATAGGAGAGCCCTACGTATGGACGGTGGACATGAACAACTCAATAGAAGTGGAAAGAGCTCTTAATGCTATTCTCAATCAGACGGTAGGAACCTTCTATATAGTGTAAAATCTACCTATTTCTCAAAATCGACAGTGCATTTATGGAAGCTCATGTTTCTTTAATTGTTTGTTACATTTCAGATTGAGCCCTATCTTCCCTATGAGTTTTCGTGTGAAGGGATGCTCCAGAGGGTCAACGTCCTGATAGAAAAACAGGTTGGAGGAATGTTGGTTTAGGAGATGGAAAATAGATCAGATTATTAATAATTAGAGAAAGAATTTACCTTCTCATTATGTTCACATTTTTAACTCAGGATTTGTGCAGCAGTGCAGTGAGCTGGCCCCCACTGAGCGCACTCCAGGTTGTAAAGGCGCAGATGTCCTGTAAAACTGCCTGCCAGAAGGCGGGGCTGATCTGTGAACCGGCATTTTTCCCACACCTTAACAATGCAAATAGTCTTGCAAAGTAAGTATTCAGTTCACGTCACTTTGCATACACATGAATGCGATTTGGTTGGTATCAACTCTGTAGTCATGTGTCTTCATAGTATCGTTGGAGAGCTGTCTCCATTTTATTGGATACAGAAAAGAAAGTTCACATAAGTTTATAAAACTATAAACATATAATTTAAATTGGAAATGGTTAATTGGAATAAGAAAAGGATAACGCTATCATGATATGTTCAAATGTTAATCTAGTTTTCGCCAAGAATAAATCATTTCTTTGAATGAGAGGTTTTCACAACAGTAATATAACAAAAAACAGTATGAAATAAAGAAGTGTATGTTGAAGCATATCATATTTTTTGATTTGGTATAGAAAATTGTGGAATTTTACTGGTTGATTACAGCCAACTCAATTTCTGGTATTGTGACACCCCTGTCTCGAGTAGAGTCTTTTAGAGGTCCCCATTGGTAGGGTTTACAGAACCAAACCCAGTATTGGTCTAAATCCAGACAACTCATACCAAAATGAACATACTTTGAATAATTTGTGGCTCACATGCTTGATTCTGTGCAAAATTGCCAGTAGCAGTATGGAGGATATTTGCGTCTACTCCCAGTCTGTTACCAATTAAATTACATACTTTGAATAATTTGATTAAAAGCTTCCTCTTTTTTTTTTTTCAGGAACAGTGTAGATTGTCAAACATCCGAGTTCTCCGCCAGTGGCTTGGTGTTTCCTGCCTACAACAGCACTCAGCACTGTTGGTTCCAGTCCGACCCCCTCCTCTTCAGCTGTGTCCGATCAGACGAGTCTTTGACGCGCGTCTGCCCCTGTAGAGACTTCATTAAGGACCAGATAGCTTTATGCAAAGATTGTATCTAACTTATGGTAGAAAACAGAACATGTCATTGCCTAATTAAAGGTGGGGTAGGTAAGTTTGAGAAACCGGCTCGAGATACACTTTTTGTTATATTCCATGGAATGCTCTTAACATCCCGATAGCAATGAATATCTTAAGTGCTTTGACAAAAAATCCATAAAAAAATGTCATCTGTGGAAGCCGTAATACTGTACAAAGTACGACCAATCATTTTAGCCAGCCCGGCTAAAATAACTGGATGGCCTACCTGCCTGTCAGCCTTCCATCTGTGCACAAACTTATCTCGTGCCCTCATTGGTCATGTGCACGTTCGTGTGTGTTGGAGGAGGGGCTCTATAAGGAAGTGGCAGATTTTCTCCGGTTGTGTATTTTCAAATTCTAGCGATCTCGAGCCGGTTTCTCAAACTTACCTACCCCACCTTTAATGTCATTAAAAAGTATTTATATTGGTCTTGTCTGAATAGTCACAACTCATACTCCCTTGTGTACTTTCGGCGAGGTTTCTGTCATCCTCACAAACAAGCCAAGGTGTCATGATATCACATGTTGCCTGGATAAAGGACCACCAATGTTTCATTTGAAAGAATCAGTTAGACTACCTGCAGTTTTGAATGTTTGTACAAAATTATTGGGTTTGTAAAACCCGTCAAGGTTGGTCTTTAACGTTTTACGGGGAACACAGATGTTATTTGTAGCCATTTGACAGCTGGCCACTAACCAGCTTAGCATTTACAAGCTTACCTCTGACAAGGAATATAAATCACAACGGTGCAGTTTCAGATACGTTTCTGATGAAGCATTAATAGTTTAGTCCACATAGCGTTCAGGCACTCCTCGACTTCTACTGGATACTTCATTTGCCAAGTAACGGGGCATTTGTCTGTAAAGCATTACATTCAGCCAATGTGGAAATAGATGTCAAGGATTATTCACAGTCTCCTGTGTATCTCCAGCACACACACTGGATGCAAACAGGATGTCATAAAGAGTGAACCAGGTGGAGCCAGGAGGAAATAGTAAACAGGAGCTTATAGAAAATATTCTTTGGTTTCGGTTTGTGCAGACAAGGCAAACAGACTTATTTAAGACAAGGATACAATAACAACTGACCGGAAACCTTACTGTACTAAGAACAAAGATTTAGGGTTAGGTTAATATGACAGTCACCCTGTCATTGCTGACAGTGGTACCCTTATTACCGGGGCATCGCCATTGGTAACTGCTGCATACCTGACTTTCTTCAGAGCAGATACTTTTCAAAAAGGGGACTACCGAATGAAAAGCAACAATCATATTGGAAAAGGCACCAAAAAGGCTCTCTTAGGAGGCCATAACATAACTATTATTTTTGCATAAAACACAAACATGCGTTTTTTTAATGTGATGTCTACATTTTTGTTTGCTTATATTTTGTTCCCCCATTCTTGATACTAGTGATATTACAATTCCTGTTTGTATATTACAATGCCGAGCAATACAATTAGCTGAGTTATCTTCCTTTCGTAACAGAATGTCTCTACCTCCTGTTCAGCTTGGTAGAGAAACTCCCTCTGGATGGAACCTTTGCAGACCATTTAGATGCACGAAAACCTATATACAGGAAAGGGAAAACCCCAAAAAGCAGAATAGAGTCCCTTTAATCCAGTTTTTATTTTGCCCTTATTGCCCTAAATGAGGAGGCTACATGCTCAGTGGGCGGAGGATTTCCTCTTCCTGCAAACTTATCAACACAATTACTTTTAGGCGAGCGACTAGTGGTTATTAATTATTAGTCCCATGTGCAGACCACCACTACCATTAAAAATATATGTAATAGTTTACCCCCAAAGCTCTCTCTGTGCACGCTGACACCATCTCATTATCCAGAGCCTCCTGAGAAAACAAGACATGTAATTGGTCTATTTATTCCATTATCCTTTTTCTTCCACAATGCATAATTGTGATGCGTAACTCCCCCATTTACTCCCCCATGACAGTTGCGTGGTTGGAAAAAAAACAAGAAAAACCTTTCTGAACATTAAGCAGGATAAAACTTTATTAATCAATAAAACTTTGCTCTTTGACAAAGAGATACCTCATAGTTCTTTTACATAAATAAATGGTGTTCACATCATCTGTAATACCACTGATGTCATTACTGTACAAACAGATAAATAAGAACTCTGTTAGTGAGATTTATTGGAAATTCAGTTACATTTGTCCATCTATGTTATGTTTCGTGTGTGTGTGTGTGTGTGTGTGTGTGTGTGTGTGTGTGTGTGTGTGTGTGGCTGGCTGCAATGCACCTGTAACCACTGAAGCTATGCAAAGCTGTAAGCAACAGAGAAGTGGTTAGTATTGCTATCATAATTTTGTGAAATGAAGTCAAAGTAATGATTTGATGTCTCTTCTTGTGGCACTAATAATAATACATCTATTCATCCATACAATACACAGTATAATTTAATGAAACACACATCAGAAGAGAGGAACTGGTGTTTTCAATGATTTGGCACGAGCTGCAAAAATTGGACATGTTTCTGAGCTATTTCAATGGAACAAAAAAATTGATTAGATATCATACTGCCCGGCAAATGAATATGGAGGTTATGTTTGTGCAATTTGATAGTGAGTGGGAAAGTTCAAACATGTCTTTAGGCAGTGGGAGAGAACAAAAATCACATTATAGATGAATGAAAAGCAACTGCAATTTTTGGTGATCGTAGAATTACAGGTATATCCAACATATATGACTATTTATTTTGGTATTCAGCTGTTGCACTGACCTGCTTTACATTGAGTGCAACAGCTTCAAAAGATCACCCATTACTAAGGAGTAAGGGGCCACAATCCCAGCACCCGGCCTACATTTTAAATAGCATGAAGAAAAAAGCATGAAAACACAAAAAAATGCAAAGAGGTAGAAAGGATTTCACTGCTAAAATCAACGCAATATAGTTATCCATATGAGCAAAAGCGCAAGTAGAGCGTAGCATTATTAAGAGTTTGTTCTGTGCCTTGTCATGTGGTTATTTGCAAGTAAACACTGTGCTTTGCTAGTAAAAGTCGCTGTAAAGATTGTCTTTTATGCATCAGAGGGGAAACATTACAAATCAGTGTGCTGTTGGTGAGTTGAAGTGGTGCGAGAGGATTCACACCTTTCAGTTATAGCTATTCACAAAATAAAATAAAATATCATAGCAATAATGTTGCACTTTGTCCAGTGTGTCAACTGAGAGTTGATAGTTACAGTGTAGAGTGGATGTAGGCGTAGTCAGAATCACTGTCCTTGGATATGCTACTGCTCGGAATAAATGGAGACTATTTTCCTAGATAGTAATTACAACTTTTGTCATGTGGCTTTTTAACACAAGGGGGCACTCTCAATCCATATTCTGTCATGTAGACAGGGAAAATGTATTATGGGTCATGGGTAAAAAGCTCATGCAAATCTGTTTGTGCTAAGCAAAGGGTCTCTGAATTAGTTATGTGAATTTATTTCTATACTTTATAAATCAAAACAGAATTTTGCCTCAAATTTGCCTCACGTTTCATGAGTGAAATTGCTAATTTGGAGGGTTTTCTATTTCTTCTGAGAGGATGACAATGGAGGTATATCGCTCAATTGTGTGACGCAATTCATAGCCTTTCAACTTTTTGAAAAAAACGTTCTGGTTGAAGTTATGACACCCATAGAGTTTAACATTATGAAGTAATTTGTGATGCATAATTGTGTAGCGATTCATTTTCAACATGTTCAATTATGATTTGCTTGACAATCAGCTCCTATTTTGAAATTAAAGGATCCTTGGACAGCCGCCTTCATCCGCTCTGATATTTTTAATTTAAAGTGCAACATTTACAGTAAGACTTATGTCATTTCACCAATAATTTACAGTAATATGTAAAACAACATTTACAATATAAGCACTATAGAGTAAGGATTCATAACTATATGCAACATTGATCATCCTGTACTTGAATAATATGCTGTCTAATCTGAAAAGCCTATTATGTAAATTACGACGACTATATTTATGACTTAATTTTAACCGATGCACCCGAACAGTGTAATAAACATATTTACAGACCGTGTGGTTTGTATTTACATTCAGTTCATTGCACATAATGGTTGATAACAATGGTAACATGCAGAACAAATGAGTAATACACAGGTATGCAGATGCAGGATTGGAAGAAACAGCATCTCTGAAAATGATATTCCCTCAGGCTGCTTATCTTTGTGCTTTGTTTCGTCTTAGGTCTGAGACTTTGTCTTATCCAACTTTCCACATTAAAATGTGCAGGCAAAACAACGAGAAAAAGTAAAAAGAAACATGAATAAAATATTAAGAGAAGTAATAAATATCCCAATCGGATTCAGTACAAAATTCCATAGAGAAAATTATAAATCAAAAGGATTGTAGAAAATCGTACCAGAGGCTTTCTGGTAGTGCCTTTGACTCTATTCATAATCTTAACGTGATGAGGTGTTAAAACCGAAACATATTACGTTTTTTTCCCCATCTTACCCATAAAGAACTTGGGATTTATGAGCACTCATCAGTTTCAGTACATTTGTAGTTATTGCATGTGTTTGTAAAAAAACAAAAAACAAAAGACTATACACTACATGGCAATGGAACATATGTAAAGTCAGTTACAGCAGGTAAGACAAAACTGACTAAATACCCTCAAATCATTTTTTAATACGTTATCGCCCATTGTGCTAAACCTGGCACTGTGCTGAAATGTGCTTGGATACATTACACACAGTATAGCCATCAATGTTGATCCTTAGTGCCGATGTGCTTCTGTTTGCTTTTAGTTGAGTTCCTAGATCGAGGCTGACCTCATTGTGTTTGCTGATGCCTTTGAGCAGCAGTGTTCGCTGACTCAGGACTGCACATGTGCTCTTCTACTTTCCCTCTCTTCCTCTTTCAGCAACAAATTAGGATCTAAGGTTGCTGCTTTGAAGAGAGGAGGCTGCTGGGGTTTTGAAACCATTTGTGTCTGATTAAGGACAGAGTCACCTGTACTTAATAATAATTACAAATAAAAATAGGAAACCTTAAATTGGTGAGCAGACCTCGACTTGGAGTTTGTCTCTTCCAAATCTCATTATACATGTTCAAAAGATATGCCGTGGGAGAACATGTCTGTGTATAAAATGTTGACCATTTAGTAATTTAGACCCTGAATATATCCACTATGATGAATCAATATACTGTAGTCTTGATTGTGTATATGTCATTCGAGCAACTAGTGTTATCTCCATGTCAGACAAATACTGCTAAAAGGCAGGAATCTCAGGTCTTGTGGCTTTCCTTATTCTAGGGGCCTTTTTTAAACTGGTTTTATGGACAGAAAGTGACAAAGGGCAGACAATAAGTATGTAGGTGTTTTCTCTCCAGGATTTGGTCTTCAAACAAGTCTTCAAACAAGTCCTTTTCTGTCAAAGTTGATCAGATGTCTGCCTTTGTGTGTGCATTAATGTGTGTTTCTTGATGCCTGAATGCACTATGTACAGTATTCACAGCGTGTGTTGTGCTGCATGTTCAGGTAAAATGTGCAGGAAAGTATGTAATAAAGACAGAGAGAAGAGGGCGGGGAAGTGTACGTGTTTGAACCTGCCCAACACACATTCACTCAAAGCGCTCGTAGTTCCTCGTCTGCCTCACGCGGGGCACCATGTCCACCAGGAGTCTGTGGGCAAAGAAACAAGGTCTCATTGTATGTAAATGTGCAGAAATACATTCTCCAAGGTGGTGCAGATCGTGCTGATTTAGCACTCAGCATGAATGACAAAATATGGATAGGCCTAATATAAATGATGAAATAATTTATATTAGTTATAATAATATATTATTATTATTTTAGCTTACTTGACGCCATAGGCCATGATGATGAGTCCAATGAGAACTCCGAGGGTGCCATCCAAAAACCAGACGTCAACGTGGTCCTTGTAGACTTCAGCGCTGATCAGAATGGAAAATCCCATGATAGAACCAACAATAGAGTTAAACCCTGAAAAAAACACAGAGATGTGGAAAATGTAATCTAGAAGTACTGAATCAGAAGAAGGCCGGATAAGTTCCCAAACATATAAAGAAACAAAATGTTACTTGGAAAAACAAAACACAAATGCTTTCACAATGACAAATGCGTCCTTAATAATGTTGAAAGGTTGCATTTGGACTTAGAATAAATGCCTTTTAAATTATAATAAAACAACTTGTTTAAAAAAGGAAATATGTATAGTATAATAAAGTACATTATAATATGTTAAATTGTCAATTGCTATTGGAAAAGACACCATTGAAAGTCAGCTCTGCATACCCGTCCTAACAATCGAGAGAAAAAGAGTTCAATGATGTCACAGGGAGTCTAAATGAGAACGAAGAAAGGGAGTGGAACACGTGAAATAGAAAAATAAAATTGTATTTTCTGTTAAGTCCTCATCCTGCTGCATGGTCTGTGTTCTAGGGAATTCCTGCATACATTAACTTTAAAAGCAGACCAAGCCTACTAAATAATAATTGAATGCCTCTTTGATCACAAATAAATATATGTATAAATGGTGTTTCTATGAAAATAATCCAATAAACAGAAGAACGTCTGCAAACGTTAGGTTATCGTAAGTCAAACATATACTCTTGAGTGAATGAATTGCACTAAGATCTGCCCTGATTCAGGTCACCTTGTGGAAATGTGTTCAGAATACGGAAAATGTCCATCAAACAGGAAAGTTTCGTCAGCAAAGAAGCTCAAAGGGACTAAAGACCTAATATCCGATTAAATTAAGTCTGCATTACGTTAAAGCTTAAGCTTTAAAGGAAGGACTAAAAGAGTCATTTCGGTCCGTTTATGAATTGTTTGTCTGAGTAATGAAGTAGTCTAAGTAGTGGTAGTTTCAGTTTCAAATATGCTTCACTAATCCTGATTATGACCAATTTAAGAACTTAGATAAAGAGATGTCTGTTGAAATGTATTTACCATTTCTCACCTGAGGGCACAATCTTTTGGTTATGAAGGAAAAGTTTGATGTTTTGAATGTGGAACTTATTTGGAGTTAGACGAGAATATTGATGCTGCTCTAGTGACTGCACAGTAGAAATGAAGCTACAGCAAGCAGCCGGTTAGCTTAGCTTGGCATAAAGACTGGAAACAGTGGGAAACAGCCCACCAGAACCTTTAAAGGTCCCCTATTATACTGTTTTACATCAATATATTATAGGTCTCAGATATACACAAAACATGTCTCTGAAGTGTTTGGCTCAAAATACCAAACAGATCATGCATTGCAGCATCCCATAATCCCCTCTGTTTCAGGCCTGTTTCAAAAGTGCTGATTCTCTGTCTGTTACTTTAGATAAAAATAAGGAGCCACTCCCCACGCCCCTCTGAGAGATATTTGGTTTAAAAAGAACACTTTGGTGCTCTAAGAGGAGATTCAGGTGATAAGGTGTGGGGGTTAGGGTTAGGGTGGGGGGGGGGGGGGGGGGGGTTACCTTGGTTGGTTATTGGCTAATGGTTACACAAGCCAAAAAATCGTTATGACATCATAAAGTCGCCAGAATCTGATCAGCTCATTTTCACACAGGTTTTTATATAAATGCCTGTCATACAACTTTTAAGGTGCTAAAAGGCTAATTTATTCTTAAATCCTTTGCATAGAACCTGACTAGCTATTTTCCCCCCATTTACCACACAAACATGAAAGATATATTAGACCATTCATGAAACTCTATCAAGAGCAATTTTACTTTTCCATACAAGAACTTTCCTGGCTATATCATTCTTGAATACATTTACTGTATTTGAGTTACCCCAAATAGGGGCTTATGCATTTTTTATAATTACATTTCTCCTTGTGTGAAAGCTACTGCAGTAGGTTATTATCTCGCCTACAGTAAGTGTATGGTCTTGTGGGAAATAAATCCAGTCTCCGAAATCAGCAACCTAAGGTTTATTGGATTGATGCCCTGTGCGAGACCTGGGAATAGCAGTGTGTGTACGCTGTGCTTTTGTTCACGTGCACGTGTCTAGCAGCCAGTGGGTCATGACCTCTTCTTTCAATCCAGTTATTATAAGAACAACTTTCTCTGTAACAGAAAAATACACGCAAAATCTGTTTTGTGGTTTTGGCGTTAGGTTCAAATAAACCCTGGCTCTTTACACATAGATCAGACTAGAACAGTCTTTTAATGCTAATCTACTTTATAAATCTGCCACACTACATTTCAAAGAATTAGTTCTGGACTGACTTAAATTCTAGAATGCAGGCTCGAAAATGACATGCACAGAACAAATGACTATAACTTAACTTCTAAACGGGGTAAATTAATAATCTTTTTTCTGAAAGCAATGATAAACCTGTGAGTTGGATGTAGAAAAGTCAGAATCAAAATAGAATTTTTTTATTTTAAAGTAAAGTCAGATTGAACATAGTGAAAAAATGTAAATTATAGTGTCCGTCCAAAGAAAACCCATTACTTATAGTGAAAACCACCCTTGAATGATGGGATAGTAGACTAAAAGCTTTAGGAATCCAAACTGTAACATATAACAAGTACCCTGTATCAAGTGACATTTTACCTTTTAAGAGAGGTTTAGCAAAAAAACAACCACTTCTGGGGTCATTTGGGTGGATTTGCCAAATCTCTGGCCCCCCTCGGTTGATTTTGATGATTAACACCTCTTTTGAACCGTACCATTGAGGAATGAGAGTGATGTGCACGCAGCTTGCCCAAACCGAAAGCTATGTTACGCTCTGAAAACTGAAAACCGAAAACTGAAAACTAGGCTATAGCCATAAATATGATGATGGATTATCAGTAATCATTTTAAAGGGACACAGAGACATTGGATTAACCTTCAGCAGCGTCTTTGATCATTTTAATGCCATTGAACACAACTTTTGATCAGAAAAACAGCAAAGGTAAGACATATTTGCCGTTTTGGCTCCGTAAAGCTACGTGGTGTGTTGTCTGGGTTTGCCTACGTTGGCCTGAGTTTTGGTTACACAGTGATGATACGTATACCTCTAGAATCTGTGGAATCTCAGCTTTAATCTGATATGTTGTTTGTGCAGATCCGATAAGTAATAAAGTATTTATACCGTGAGTTCTGTGCTAAGTGCGTTAGCATTTTTTCGCTCAGGGCTAATTCAGAGGCTCGGCGTTAAACTTGTGTTTTGTTTCGGTACAAATTGTTCATATTGTCAGTTAGCTGAGTTTCTTCCCGTTAAGTGGGTATGACACATTAATAGGTTGTTAAATGTTAAGAAGCGCTGAGACACAGTTTCGTGAGAAAAAAGCCCGCAGCCGGGTTTAACAGGTTAACAAGTCTATGCAAAAAAAGTAAAAACCAATAATAATTTAAAAACATTATGGCATTTTAACCTTTTATTTTGATAACTTCATCAAATAATTATTGGTTCAAAAAACAACCCAAATTAACCAGCAAATGTCGAGATTTTTATCATTAATCGATCAGAACAACGACGATCTTGTCTGCATTGCAGTACTTTAGGTTCCTAGCTATGCTGTTAGAGTGGGATGTCCAACGAGGGAATCCTCTCACATCAATCCAGATAAATTAAGATTAATCCCAGGGTCAGGCGTGGACCCCATCCAGTGAGAGGTGTAAAATGTTTTGGGTTCATTATGAAAGTGTGCAAAACCCTAAGTCAGAAGAAACTTTCTACCTTCAGCCCTGCTTTTTGCACCAAGTTAGTGAATAACCAAGGTTGAGTTGTGACGTTTTTCTCTACGGTTGAAAGATCTAATGGAGTTACAAGATTTAATCGACAGCTCTTTTGAATACTTTTCATTGGTTAAGTATTGTGAAAACCAACAAAGACTCAAAAAGGGTAACCAATGGCATTGATTTATGACAATGATGGTGTTACAAAGTTACAGACAGCGACATTTTGTACTTTTACATTGAAATATTTCTAGTTTTTCGTAAGTAAGCAGTATGATACAATATATATTTTACCACTCTTACGCATGTTTTTGTCTCGCTCAATAGATAGGATTATTCAACTCTATCCCCTGTTAACTTCCCCTCTTCCGTAAATGCAAAGTACATTTTTAAGGATTTATTTTTCTCCATGAAAACAAATATTGCCACAGCAGGAAAGTCTGTTTTGTAACTTTTCTGGTTGAACTACTTCTCATTAGCAGAAGAGAGACACAGACATTGATCCTCAACACTAAAGGCTAAATAAATCACCAATGAGAAATGTAACACCAGAGAGTTTTCGTGGGCATTTATTGAGTAAAATACTATTTCCTTTGCCAATTTGACACGCTTTGTTAAGACCTCTTAAATTGGGGAACTTTTCATTTATTTATGTGTGTGTGCGGTTGCTTGTGTACCCTACCGTCAGTGATAAGTGCCCGGCTAGTCAGCACCCTTCCCAGCATGAACTTGGCCACAGCTAGCACAGCACATGTGATTCCGCTCACTATAGACACACTGTAGAGGAAGTCGTCCTGTGGAAAGACAGGAGAGAGAACATGGAACATTATTTGAATGATTCGTTTCTGGTCAACCGTGTGTGTATTAGAATAACAAGTAGAAACAAACAGAGAGAAAGCTACAAACTGTCTGTAGAGCAAACAGTCAAAAGCACCAACAACATCAGTCAGACAGAACCAACCACCAAGCTTTCCTCAGCTCAACCATAAATAATATATATACAGGCTTGACTTGGTGCATCAAGCCAAGGTCATTCAGATGGCGCCTCTAAGTGATGTGAGGGTCTGATGTTTTTAAGTTTCAGCAAAAAAACAGCACTTGACCCCAAAATGTCTCTCTAACAGATTTCACAGGGCCAACAGGGGGTACTGATACAGAGAAAGTAAGAGAAAAAAAGAAAATGGGACTATAAAAGATACATGAGAGAATAACCAAACTTTTGTTTTTGACAGACTTTACCCTGCTTCACCAGACTTGGGTCTTTTGTGTTTTTAACATGGATGGAGAAAAAATACATCATGACAAACACACCAAACTGAATAAACCCGCTTTTAAACTAGACCTTCTAGAACGAATATTAATGACTTATTTATTATGTCAGATTTGTTTAGAAACAGATTTTGGTAGACTGCTGATGTTAAATACCAGAAAATGTTCTGGCAAAATTCACTTGTTTCTGGGGACAGGAAATGCATCGTACATATTGGATTGTTAGTGTTTTAGGAGCAAGGGGGCACTAGCATCCTTAAAATGATCTGAACAAAGGACTTGTTAGAATGTTAAGGGTATTGAACATTGAAACAGTCCTTCTGTGGGATTTGATTGCGTAGAATTCCTGAAATTCTAAAGTCTTTCAACAATACTTCCTGTCAAGACCCAAAAACTAAAGTCCGCTGGGTGGATGTATATTGGGTTTAAATTCTTACACAAGTTCTAGTTTGAGGCTGATCTGCAAGTTTTCTTGTTGGACTTCCAATATGCCATATACTTCCATCTGTTGGTGAAGTTCTAGACGCAACGTACTAAAATCAGATATGGTAATAGTTTGCATTTAGTCAAGGCACTGCACAGTCACGGTTCATCCACTCACTTTATTTGCCTGAGACTCTTTGTCAGGATTGGATAACCTAATCCATAGCCTCTAGTCCAACCTGATTGACACGATTCATGGTAGTGACTCGTCATTCACATGGTAATCACGCTATAAAGCATATGCTGCTTCTTTGCCTAATTTACATGGGACAATAACTAAAGATATTAACTTCCTCCTTTAGTGAATAAGACTTGAACATACCAATACAAAATCTCATCAGATAACTTTAGTGAGTTGAGTCATTTTTCTCATAGACTTCTACACAATTAGACATATTTTTGCAACCAGTGAAGTCGTCCCCTGCTGGCCATTAGAAGGAATGCAGGTTTAGGGTACTTCCGTCTATTATTGCAGAATGGTTACAAATTTAACCTAGGCTTAGTCTTTGTATAAACCATTCTGTGACACAAGCACACACAATATATCGTCACGTAAACCAAAATGCACTAGCTTTCAGTTTGAGCTCTTTATTGCGGGTCAGCTAAACACTTATTATTCCCTTGCATCGTTTTCACTCCCATTAAACTTGAATTAGATAGAGGCTTTCATTTCACACGTCTACATATCCTTCATTGGCTGACTGCTTCTTATGTCAGAATATCACAGTTGTCAACAGTATTCTCTCTGCTTTACAGTATTGTGGAACACTCTATCCAGCTGTATTGTTTTCAACGGAATAAAAGGGCAAACAAGGGACACTTTTTTGCATTTTACTGGCGAGTACTTCTCAGATTGTTTAGCTTTGTTTATTGCGAAAGACTCTCTGAGCTCAAGATCAGAGAACAAACAAGTGTGTCACAGCATGCTAGTACTCTATGTATGTATGTGTTGCATCAGTGTGTGCTGCCTTCTCTCCACCCTCACATTGGCAGGGAGAGCCAATCTCAGCTCTGTGTGTTTAATCAGGCACTCGACACAGACAGCCTGCCATGAGAGCAGCGACCCGGGACGTGACGCGAATCAGGATTCCAGATTTTCTCCACCCTCTGTCTGCGCAATGTGATTTTATGGCCTGATATTTCAAGGTAGCAAGATGTAACAGTACTCTCAGTGTGTGTTGCTGTTGTTAATTTTTGGCTGTTAAATTTAAAGGGAACCGGAGAATATCTCAGAAGAATTAATCCCTGAATCAATGGCACCATTAGCCCAGAAACAGACATCATATGCAGATTTGACTTTTCCTTCTTAAAAATTCAATTTTTCTCCCTTTTTATAATCCTTATCTTGCCCTTCCTGTAACACGCTGTTCCGCAGATACAAACGTTAGAGCAAATGTTAAACCACCACAGACTTCTGTGTAATGAAGACTTCAGAGAAAATGTCTATTTCAGCCACACACCAGAAACCAAAGGTAAAACATAAAAAAATACGAGACACAAATGACAAAAATACGAGACAAAAAACAATAAATCAGTGAAAGAAGACATGGTAATGGAGTAAGATAAACTATGAAGTTGTTGGGTGAAATGAAGGAAGAGGGGTGAGGAAACAAGGAAAGGGGTAGGGGACAGAAAGAGAGTAGAACAAGATAATGAATGAGGAAGTGAGGAAAGGAAAAAGAGAGACCTTATAAATGGCAGATATTGAGATTAAAATATTCTTCAAACTCTACAATGTTAAAGGGCCCATGTCATGCTTTTCCGGTTATTACCCGTCCCCTTGTGTTATGAAGGTTTTTATGCATGTAAACGGTGTGCAGAGTCAAAACCCTCAAAGTACACCCTACAGCGAGTAAAACTCTAACACAGAAAATACCTCCCCAAAACGCCTCGTTGGAGATACGTCACTGCCCATTTGAGTCTTCCATTTAGTTCCGGGTACGGCATGATGTCATGCGGTACCCGGAACGAAATGGACCAATCCCGAAGAGCTATGGCCACACCCAGCGGCGCTGGCCGCACCCTCTGCCAGCCTAACATTTACTGTTGGAAGCTCTGGTTCAGTTCACAATCGATCCAGCCATGCCAATGCCAAGGACCTGTTTCCTGAAATGTGAGGAGAAATCTGAGCTGTTTGTCCTACCGACGGAAGAACCACGACGAAGTCAGTGGTTGAAATGTCTTTTTAACACTGTTCCTTCAGAGGTTCGAAGAACGTTACTGTGTGCGCGGCATTTCACAGACGAAAGCTTCCAAAACATTGCCCAGTTTGAGGCCGGATATGCACAGCATTTGAAACTGAAGGACGATGCTATTCCTAGTTTGTTTGGACCGTTTGGAGCAGGGGAAGATTCGGATACACAACCTGTAAGTTTGCATTGTTATTTGTGTATTTATCAAACAAGGTATCTACCACGACTGTTTAAATGTGTAAACATGTTTCGGACTGCTAAGCCAGTGCTAACTGTGCTAACTAAGTTGCTAGCGTTTCCATATCAACTCTAATATCAGCAGATGGCCTTACATAGGCTACATGTATCTCATAGCAGGAGAATGTCTGCATTCACACACGAAATACTCATAGACAGTATACTCCAGGTGATTTACCGTACGGTCAGTCGCGAAACGTAATTACATTATAGCTGGCGTTCCGAGCGTGTATGCTACCGAGCTAAACAACAAGGCTACTAAGAGCTAGATATGAGTTTGCTCGGAAAAACATTGTTTTTATGCCAGCTACAATGAATGTAGCAGACTACACATATAAGATTGCAATTGTAAACATGTGCTTGATAGCCTAATATGAACCACTATCTGTTGTTCATAGTATAGTATAGCATATTGAACAACTGAACAACTAGCAAACGTAGATTAGCATTGTAATCCAGCTGGCAAGCTGACGAACATCAAACAACTAAGTTTATTTCACACTTCCAGCAGAGACAACGGGGAAATCCCCTCTCTTTGCCCGCCCCCAAAGGACAGTACATTACAGTTGGCTTTCCTCCGACGCTGATAGCATGTATAGCTAATGAGGCTAGCTATACATGCTAGCGGGAAACATTGCATTCATGCCAGTTACAATGAATGACCGAACGTAGCAGACTACCCGTATAAGATTGCAATTATAAACACGTTATTGCTAGCCTAATATGAACCACTAGCTTTTGTTCATAGTAGTTTTATTACACTCCATTATAGTTGCCGTTCCTCCGAGCTAACGTTCATATCGTGTTTGCTAACAAGGTAAACAAGAAAGCTAGGTTAGCATATTAGCTGGCAAGCTTACTGTGTTGATTATATAGATGGATTAGATAGATCCACACTCCTACCACAACTACTACTAACAAATCTAAAACAACTAAGTTTCTCTAATATTTTGTGATTTGCATTTGATTTCGTCCAGCCAGATCCTGGCGGAAAATACATGACAGGGACGGGACTACCACACTGAGGCCTCGTCCTAAAAAGCCCCGGCTGCGATAGGCAAGATGCCGACAACGAGGAGGAATGGATGATATACCGTGTATATATGTATATTTATGTTCATTTTGTACATTTCTAAAAATAAAGTTTGATGGAAATACTTAGTAGGCCTATCCTTTCTTCCCTGAATTATTTGCTCCTATAACATATCATTCATATATAGCAAACCATGATTTGATTTCTCATCAAACAGTAGTAGTTTATTACAGGTAAAAATAACTTACTCTTCTATAACAACAGTTGTAGGTACAGTTCGGTTAGTTAGCGTATAAAATATACGGCTGTACCGACGCCATTATAAGACTGATGTTCCGAGAGCGAGCCGAAAAAAGCACTGTTAGACATGGGCGGAGCCTCTTTGGTGGTTGACTAATCAGAACAGAGTGGCCGAGCTGACCAATCGGAGCACACTAGGCTCACAGGGAGGGGGGAGCAAGAGCTCCAACGAGTCGTTCAGTTGAGAGAGTGAATACTGCTGAATACACATACTTTACAGAGATGCTGAATGCGAAACCAATGTGAGTTTGGAAAATTGCACAGTATAAATCTATTTTAGTATACCTCAACAATGTAATTATGATCAGTGGAAATGGCCATGACATGGGCCCTTTAAATACTTTTCTGTTGCCCCTTATTAAATAAAATAATTATTGATTTCAAACAAAGCAATGTTTGTTCTTGTATTGTATACCTTCTTGTCTAGTTGTTCTTAGGTAATGGCTCCTTTGAGACCTAATACCCCCAGTGCCCTAATCTGGGGCTGTAGTGCTTGTTGATGCTTGGCGATTGGTAAATTGGTAAACCTTCACTCTCACTGGAAACTTACCTAAAATTGTAGTTGCTTTAACATTGTGATTTCATGATTCCTTCCGATATTATTGCAGATATGCTGTAAGCTAGTTAGCTAACGTAGCTCATTTCAAATATACTAACGCTTGCAATAATGAAACAAACTAACTCTGCGAGAGTGACAGTTGGCTAATTTTAAAATCCCTGAAGTTTGTCGAGCTTGTTTTTCTCTTGTTTTATTTGTTCTTATATGTGGCTGTATTTTTGTATGTATAAATCATTTTAAAAGGTGTTTATTTAGCTCTTGATGCTTACGATGTTTTTGTATTGCACGTTGAATTTGTTGGTTGTTAGAATGTGCTATTTAAATAAACTTTCTTAACCGTGTTTGCCTTACAAATTCTAGCCAAACCAAGTAGCCTTCGAAAGACTGTTACATAAGAAAAACGGATAAACAAACTGATAATCAATCTGATGCAGGTAAAGACAGAGAAACCCAGATTAAAAGAGAAGGTACTGTTCAAAGAAGGTAGAAAGGCTGGTGAAGAAAAGAGAGAATGTCAAAGAGACGGACAGAGGTAATGGGCTCATGCTGGTGCCAGGAAGCTCCTTTGAGACCTAACACTCCCGTTTCTATTAACATAGTGGCAGTGGAACATCAAACACAGTCTCTGCTCGCTTCTCTACCAACTTCAGTCTCTCGGCTTTAGATTAGTGGTCAAAGGGGCCTCACTGACTCATTTTTACACCATCAAACATGCACTTAAAAAAGATAAAAAAGACTCACATTTACTGTCTGGTACAGATATTTATAGATTCTCACATCCAATGTTATTTCTTCCTGTTTTCTCCTTACCTAACCCAAATCTATTCTTAATCTTTAGATCCTCACTTTGTGAAATGTATTGTAAAAAAACTCTTTCTAAACAGTATTTATACTCATGCTGTGCATTTAAATCTTCTTTTGGTCTTTTGCTACCTTGTAGCTAGTTAATTTATTTAAGTATAGCTAAGCTTTGGTAGACATAAAGTGGATATGTTGACCAAATATGGGAAGGCTAGACCCAGTACATTTGCAATTAAAGATGCAATTGGGAGCAAGGAGGTGCACACCAAGATCAGTCCCCACGTCATAACATTAATTTAATCTGCTTCATAAACATACAACAAGAAGAGGAAAAATGAAAGAAAATGAGAAGGTGTATGCGAAGGTTGGTGCATCCAATGCTAGCTAGTGTGCTTACGTCTGTACAGTTAAAGAGGTTCTATTATGCTTTTGGAGGTTTCCCTTACCTGTAGTGTTTTGTATAGGTTTGCATGCATGTAAACAGTCTGCTAAAGGCTACATTCCAAAAAAGGTCATGCCAGAGGGAGTTTCTCTCATGCACATTCCCCCCTCGCTTGAAACGACTCGATTGGACTCCTTTGTTTACTTCCGTAACATTGTGACATCACTAGGAACACTTGCGCTTCTATTGGCTAGCGCTCCGACACATTGTAGTGATAGGGTGAGGTGCGGGACATTTCCGACACAACTATAAGAAGTTATCACAACAGAGACGGCCAGCTAACCAATCAGAGCAGATGGGCTCTGGTTTCAGACAGAGGGTGAAAAGAGGTGCTGCAGCACAGGCAGTATGAGAAGAATAAAGAGCTTTTTGAACATTAGTAATGTTAACATGTCACAGTAAAGGCACAAAATACAAATATGAATCTGGAAATTAGCATAATATGTCCTTTTAACATTGGTTGTTTGGGCCGATAAACAGAACAGTGCAACAGTTGCAAAAATACTGCAAAGCATATATTTGCTTTATCATTATGCCAAATGGTTTAAAACAAACGACCACATTTCTGCTGCTTCAAGTTTAGACAAAAGCATTTTAAGGCATTTTCTAGAAAATCCCACAGGCAAAGCACCGCCTCATGGTTTTTTAAAGGTCCAAATAGGCCAATAAGTCCAACATTTTGTCTCAACTCAAGGCTGTTTTCAATTCAACTGTGAAATGAATTTTGTTAACAGTAAAAAACTGAGATATGTTTGTTTTTGATAGAGCTGCTGGATCTATAACAAAATCTAAAAGTGCATCTGACAGCTTTGAAAATACAAGGCTAGGAATTTTAAAGAGGAGCTTTGTGTTTTTGGAGTGTATGCATGTCTCTTGGCTTCACTGGTTATTGAAATGGACAGATGGTGGAGGTTAAATCATTTACAAACCCAAATAGGAGGGTTCAAAGCACAGAGCTGGAAAAGATGCGATGGGCACTCCCCAAACAGTGTGACCATGTTATAGTCAGGCCGTGCTCCGGCAACACAAATATGAGACTATTTTGGGACCTCATTCACAGTCTTAACACCTCAAGAGAGATGTGGACAGGGAAGTGAAGTGTTGAAACTAAATGTGTGTGCATGTATGTGCCTGTCTGTATCAAAGAGAAAAAAGAGAACAATAGTCAGGGGGACTGAGACAAAAACTCTGACGTCAGAGCAGCTACAGCAGAAGGCTATTAATAGACACGCGCTCCAAACCATAAATGATGTGTGTGTGTGTTTTTTTGTATTGCTCTGTGTGTAGATGTGCTCAATGAGCCCATATGTAACTCAATGCTCAATTATCATACTCAGTGCAACCTTGTCAGAAAACACACACATGCACCTGTTTGCCACTTTTCTCATAAATAAGATGTCTATAATGTTGATGGAAAAACGAGGAGCATCTAATGAGCTATGTCTTTGTCTTAAAATACTGTAGGCTATCACAAAGTCCAAGGTTAGGTTTAAACTACTGCTTAAAAGACTGTCATGGCATGTGCAATCATTGAAAATATATACATTTTCTTTTATCAAAGATAACTTATTAATTAGATAAACCTTGCCCTTACAGAACTGCAAAATGTGATACAAATACATTATTATTGTCAAAAATAATCAGATTATTCCCTTTTTATAACACATTATTTTACAGTTATATTCTAAATTAACACCTTAAAGGGGCACTCCACCCATGTTACATTGTATTCAGTTTACTTGTCACTTCACTGACTACTAGTAGTATGAACAAATACACTGACTGTGAACATATTTTGAAATCTATTTAATGCTCTTAAGTAGCTTGAAACATTTCAAAAAATCTTTAAACTGGTGATATTAATTCTCTATCTAACTTTCTATTTGACAGCAGTTATCTCACAAGACATAGAAGCCAAGAATTACCACCAATGTACCATGGTTCTTGTTTTAGCATGATATGAACACAACTCCATTAAGGATTTTTTCTTTATGCTGTGTGTGTGTGTGTGTGTGTGTGTGTGTGTGTGTGTGTGTGTGTGTGTGTGTGTGTGTGTGTGTGTGTGTGTGTGTGTGTGTGTGTGTGTGTGTGTGTGTGTGTGTGTGTGTTACCACTTCAGGAGGCTCCCTGGTAGCCAGATTATGGATGGCCTTTCCAAGGATGCACAGGGAGGAGAGGACGAACACCACCCCGAGGACCACACATGCTCTGCAGACAGACAGAGAGAAGAGTTTAGGAGAGTCAGCTTTAGTGACTATCATGTCTTTGGTAAACTTGCCAATTGGCAAGTTACATACAGTTGAACCAAAGCAATAACACGAAGACTCGAGAGCAGTCAAACTGTGTTCAATTTCTTTAACAACTTATATTCCTTAAATCCCAGCCAGTGGATCCAAAAAGACCCCCATCACCCCAACAACAAACTGTCCTGGGTGCTGCCGACTGGCAGGCGGTACTGCAGCATCAGGACAAAGACCAGACAGTTTATCCCACAGGCCACAAGACTATTTAATGCCTGAGCTCTGTTTAGTGCCTCCATAACCTAAAAGCATTCAACTTAACATTTCCATTCCCATTTCTATACTGTAGCTACTGTGTATATGACAATAAAGCCTTTGAATCTTTGAATACTTAGACTTTTGAAAATGACTTATGTCAATAATAAATCATATGCATGTGTTGTGGTAATGATGCATCCCTTCAATTACACTATTTATTGAAGTTAATTTAACAGACTAATGACCGAATAAGCCATATATCAGTGTGTCTGGCACAGTGCATGATGGATCATCCTGCAGAAAAAAGCATTGAAAATAAAAATGTGCCTGATATTGCATATAACATCACTACCAAATGTATCACTGTTGCAGTGTGTTTGGGTGTGTCAGAAAACTGTTTACAGTGTATTGAGGGCACTGTGTGCTACCAGAATAAACAAGTTGCCATTTGAGGGCGGCACTTTGTGATGTTGGATCATTAAAACAATATCCGGGATAATGAGGTGAATGTTTTGGAGTGAAGGACTACAGGATGCTTGTATACCCACAATTCCTTGCTCTGGCAGCAGTGGAGTAAGATGTAGTTATTCCACACCACTGCAGTGCACAACAAAACCAATCACATTTCACTGAGAAAACTTTGAAGTCTGCATATGTTTTAGTCATCATTATCTCCAATGCACACTTGTCATTGGAGATCATGATTACTAAAACCTCATAAGCTCAAAATGACTTGGAGGTCAAATAGCTGAAAAAGTATAATGTCAAAAAAGTTGACATACAATTAAGAAATGCTATTGTATATTAATGCAGCCTTAATATACTCTCCATCAAAGATAATATATATCTATTATCATCATCTTAATTAAAAATGGGTGTTAATAAACCCCCTGAATATCTTTCTCTTTTGCCTCTGTACCTAATCTTTCAGACACACAGACACTGTAACTTGAATGTCTCCTTCTGCCTAATTCCTATTCTACTTTCTAATTTTGTTTATGTATATGTATTAGCCGAAGATGTACAAACAGGAACTCTAAAGCTTTCCCCTCCTCTAACTGAGGGCAAAAACCTACTTGGTCAAACATTAAGGGTCCTGTTCACATCTGTTACAGAAAAATATAGCTTTTTATGTGTATCTTTTTTTTCACTTGTATTGTCATTACATAGTACAGGTACTATATAACAAAATGGTTTCTCTGCATTTGACCCATCTTAGTGTTAGGAGCAGTGGGCTGCAATATGAACGGCGCCCGGGGAGCATTGTAGGAAACGGTGCCTTGCTCAGGGACACCTCGGTAGCACGTGGTCTTGCCGAGACTTGAACTGGTGACCTTCCAATTTTTCGGGGTAAAATAAACTACGGACATACAGTAATATCATGTTACTCATTGACGTCGTAAAGGTAGCTTTTGTTGAACCAAACGTGGTCCCCCTGAGTGTTTGGTTAAGCCATTCATCATCAACCCTGCTTCTTTCCCTCAGAGGACCTTTGTGCTCCTAAATCTTACTGTGGGTATTGTCCACAGTACATGTATGATATTAATGTGTACTTGTAAAAGCGCCTCGATGACTTCGAGGTGTGAAGATGGCCGGTGTGGCGCAGTGCGCTGTGCAATGATTATCAGATCAAGGGGGTGAAACCTGCTGCCGCTGCGTCTGTAAAGCCGTTGTGTCCTTGGGCAAGACACTTCACCTGAACTTGCTCCTGTGGGTATTGTCCACAGTAGACCATTACATGTATGTATGATCTGTATGTGTAATGTGTATCTGTAAAGCGCTTTGAGTCATTGATAAAGCGCTATAATAAATATAAGGATTATTATTATTACTTCTGCTGCTCTGGGCGTCCAATAATGAGGCGAATGGGTTTACATTGGAATTACCTGAAAGTGCATTAGTAAAGTGTGTCTTCTGCATTAGTACCAAGATGCCAGCGCCTTACCGAAGAGTCCGGGAGTGAGACAAGGATGGAATATGTGTTGTATGTGTTTAGGTACATTTTAAGTACACAACCTTTTGTGTGCTCATGATTCTGATTCTATTATTGGATGGAGAGTGGCAGCTCAGTCCTTTATCACCTCTGAGTGGAGCAGAGGTGCTGTTGTTGTAAGGCTCTGTGCAACCTGACAGCCAGTTAATGGACTCAGCTGAAGGATTTATAGGCTTCTGTTTAGCTGTGATGTACAGTGACATACTGAACAGCAAGTGACCATGAAATGTATTGTTCCACTCCCTTCTATGTCAAATGTGACTTAAACAGATTACAGAGGTTCACACCCTTAAAGGTGTCAGAAATATTATAATTCCCAATGGCTGAAAGATCTGAGTTATTTATCGATACAATATCCCCTTGAAATATGGGGTTCAGAAACAAAACAGATGTGAAATATGGAAACAAGTATACATGCAATGCAACGTTTCCACCTTGCAAAACAAATCCTTTGTTCTTCCACCTTTTCTATTACACAGACCTCAGAATGAAACCACAAAGTTCATAGTTTCTTTTTCAGAAGAAAAACACACCGGTATGAAATGACTGGATTGTAAGGCATGCAATGAATTCCTCACAGTTTATGGTAAGGATCAGAAATTGATTGTATCCTTACTTTAACCCTTATTCGGTACATTTTTATCTTAGTAAAAGTTGAATGTTCACACCAAGCGGCAAACTCTGGGGAAGAGCCGGGACGCCAATACGGAAGTGCCACAAACTGCAGTTCATATATTGGCCGATAGGCGATGACTGCAGAAAGGAGCAATTTCCATAGACCCCCATGTTAAAATGCCCAATTTTACAGCAGAAAAAAACATGTTTCTACCCCTGGATGCAATAAATATTATTATGGATATAGTTAGATTCCACCTTCATGATTATGAATCTGTGAGTGAATTGTTTTCTAACGCGACCCTTTTATTTATATTAGGTCTTAAAGTTTTTGCATAAATTAGGGCGTGGTCACTTTGATGGACAGGTACGTGCCTCACTGTCAGCTAACAGCAACTTGTCCACTCTGCTAGGCTACAACGTTAGTTAGTTGTAGTTACTGTACTTGACCCTTTAGCCGTGTTCGTGGTGATTGTGCCTTTTAGGGAATATTATTACAAATACCAGACAATTAAAATGTTGTGCTGTGCGCTTGAATGTACTAACAGAACTTCCAAGAAGTCTAAAATGATAATATTATGCATGTTAACCCCGTTAGCAGGTGTTTGTGTGCTTGTTAGCTTAGCTTGTTATGTAGCTTATTAGCCAGCTAAGGACGTAACCCTTTATACATGTATATATATATATATACAGTTTAGTTTATGATTCAGCCTTGGGTAAGACTTTTATAGTATATGGCTATGACGCCCAAATTGCTAAACGGGAGCAAATGATAAAAGGGGACCCAATTATCCCAGTGGTGGCCGCCGGAGCTAACGGAGCCGCAGGGGGCTAGCTCCAGCCGGCGTCCAGCTCCAGCCGGCGTCCCGGAGCCCCCTGCGGCTCCGTTAGCTCCGGGCGGTGGAGTCCGGCGTTATAACTGGAGATCAAGGAATGCAGTGAAACGCGGACTTGGTTCGCCTGCAGCCCGCTGTAGTATTAGCTGAATAAATTATGTTGAACAAGGCTTATTAAGCTGAACATCGCCACAATTGTTCTGCTATGTATCGGTACTTCTTTTATTAACGTGATGACAAGCATTAAAAATAACAAAATATAGCTAATTCTCTTGCAGATTGTCTCGTTTGATTATGAATGTAACGTTTATAGGGAACTACACTGTTTTATCAAAACCAAAGTGCCACGCAGTAACTTGGTATGCATGTATTTCATGTTAGCTTAGCTTCTTAGCCTGAGCTACCTCTGTTTACTTCCAGTTCGGAGGCAGCAGGTCCCGCCTCGGCTCCGCCTCTTTGCCCTTATTTGGAGCAGGCTGGAGCAGGCGGGAGTTATCAAATCAAATCAAATCAAGTTTTATTTATAAAGCACATTTAAAAGCGATTTTTGGTCGAGCCAAAGTGCTGTACATGTAATAAAAACACATTACTACAATCACAATAAAAGACAATAAATTACAACAGATATATATAAAAAATTAAAATAAAACACAAGGAAAAGTCAGGAGTCGTACTCCGCTCTAACTAGAGGGCCAGAGAGAAGAAGTGTGTTTTTAGTGTAGATTTAAAAACCCCTAGGGTCTGGGCCGACCTCACATGGAGGGGCAGAGTGTTCCAGAGCCTAGGGCCAGCTGCTGCGAAGGCTCGGTGCCCTCGGGAGTTAGCCGTTAGTGGCCGACTCCGCCTACTAAGGGCTTCTCGGCAACTCTGCAGAATCCTATGGGTGACGTCACGGACACTACGTCCATTTATATATACAGTCTATGGTTCACACCCAATGACGTAATATCTTCGGATAGATTGGGGTTACATGGATAATCTATTATATAGAGCAATGAATTTTGCATGTGCTTTTTATATTGGTTTCTTCCATTGTAATCCATTTGTAGTTTTTCCCACCTCTACTTTTATCATCACCATTTGATCCAACTTCGAATTACAAACAAATGTGAAAATAATACAATTTTTTATTTAAATCGTCTCAATGAGACAGCAAACATTACAAAACGTTAAAAAATAGTGGTTAATTTAGCATCTTTGCTTATCAAGATCACAGGGGTTTGCAGAAATAAATATCTAAATTTAAACATGACATATGATGGATGAACACTTAATGCAAGAGCTCTCTTAAAGGTGGGGTAGGTAAGTTTGAGAAACCGGCTCGAGATACACTTTTTGTTATATTCCATGGAATGCTCTTAACATCCCGATAGCAATGAATATCTTAAGTGCTTTGACAAAAAATCCATAAAAAAAATTCATCTGTGGAAGCCGTAATACTGTAAAAAGTACGACCAATCATTTTAGCCGGCTCGGCTAAAATAACTGGATGGCCTACCTGCCTGTCAGCCTTCCATCTGTGCATAAAACTTATCTCGTGCCCTCATTGGTCATGTGCGCGTTCGTGTGTGTTGGAGGAGGGGCTCTACAGTATAAGGAAGTGGCAGATTTTCTCCGGTTGGGTATTTTCAAATTCTAGCGATCTCGAGCCGGTTTCTCAAACTTACTTACCCTACCTTTAATGTAATGCAGGTAGAGAAGCCAAAACCAAATTGCATCACACCCCACTCATGTATCATTAATCACACTTTAATTCAACTTAGAAAAACGTTTGGTACTCACATGTACTCTCTGTGTGCAGAGTGCACAGCTGCTGCGTTGCTGTAGCGCCAAAGGACAATGAATGATGAGAGGATGTCCAGCGTAGCATTAAACTACAACAAAAACACAACCAGAGACACAAATAAAGAGAGGAAAGGGTCTACAGTTGTTATAGTAGTTGCATCTAACTTATTACAACAGCTGCAGCATTGTAATGACAGAGTGCAGTGATAAGATACTATAGATCTCTAAAATAGTATACATACAACATAGAATATATTGAGGAGGGACATTAAAGGTCATTAGTATAAAAACCTCAACTTCTAAATATAATTATGATATTCCCCACTTGATTACTTACATTAAGACATTTCCTTTTTGTATTTCACATTTTCTGAACTATTAGGTTTTAGATATGTAAATCAGGCATTATCTATTTGGGTGCATTTTGAATAAATCTGCAGACACAAATAGACAAAGTTAGTAAAATAAACACCTCAATAGGTACTTTGATGGTTATTTTAACGCTTATCTGAAAGAAAACATGTTCAGTAAGCAAAATACTGTAGCCAGAAATCTCAAAATTGAGAAATGCATAGTGCCTTGCCTTCAATATTGTCTGTTAAAATAATATGTCATATGATATGTTGTGTTACATAAAGGTGTATCAATGCTGACAGTCAAGGTAGATTATTTCACATTAACCCTCCTATTGTCTTCGTTTCCCCCTCCCCTTACCTTGGTGTTCGCGGTCAAATTTGACCGGTCCTGTTTTAACTGCTATTACATTAACACAAAAACCATTAATCATCACCAAATGGTGACGTGCGTGCGTGCGTGCGTGCGTGCGTGCGTGCGTGCGTGCGTGCGTGCGTGCGTGCGTGCGTGCGTGCGTGCGTGCGTTCCTTTTCTTTATGGCGGTCATTTTTGACCGGGAACACCATGGGTGTTACAAAGTTGACTAAATCATCCAAAATTCAATGAAAGTGGTGATCAGCAATTGTATATGTTCAATTGTCTACTGTGAAGGATATCATAAAGCCTTAATGCAATCGAATGCAAAACAAAAAAGTTTTGATTGATGAAAGTAGTAAATCGGTCAGATTTGACCCGAAGACAACAGGAGGGTTAATATGAATCCTGTGTTGTTAGTGCACTTAATACAATATGGGCACATTATCTTATGGGCATGCATATCAATAAGATGTGTCAGTTGTATTGAAGGGTTGTTGTTGCATGTTTTATTGCAACATGGGAATCAAGATGATACAACATATTATTAATATTATAGTATTTGACTAAGTGCATTAGTCCTCTATTAGCTACAGATGGAGCATCTTATTTCAGACTCCAGCTTACTGCTTCCTGCCTACTACCAGCCAGTTACCTGCCTAAGACCTGCCAAAGACCAGTATCTGGGAATGTTAAGCCCTCCCACTATTTTCCAAGAGGGCGTTGCCAGATTTTCAATTTCAGGATTTAACCAGGAGATGGCGCTATATATTAAATAACTATGGCCAAACTAAGACTTAGTTTTTCACAAGAGAAAATGCAGATATTATATAAAAAACTAAAGTTAAAATCTTGTTTTTAATGCCCCAAGAGCAATAAAAACACTTGTTAAAAAAATCCTGAGTGAGGCTTTCATAAATTGCATTTAGCTGACGCTTTTATCCAAAGCGACTTACTATTTAATAAATGATAAATGATTATTCATAACAAATATGAGTGATGTGTGATTATTATTCATGCTATATACTAATATAGGGCTAAGTAAGCAATCAATCCTGTAAATTAACCCTTAGTTGTTCAATATATTTATTCAGACAATGTGAGTAGAAATACAGAAAATCTGCTCTCACCTAAGGCCAACGTTGCAATATTACAACATTTCCCTAAAAACTTACCAAAACGTAAACATTTTTAAAACTCTTTCATTTCTGCTCCAGAGGCCAGGGGTTAAATTGGGATTTGATATGTGGGGGGGCTCTGTTAGAAGGTGCGACGGGGGAGGGGGGAGAGAGTTAGACGCTCGTGAATTGTCAACGGACAATTGACATCAGAGCATCGTCCTATGGGCTTAGCCCCGGACAGGTACAACAGGTATTCACTCAGAGGGGGGTAGGTACTAAATGCCACTATTTACATGTAGGCAAACAAAATCAACATACAGTAGGGGGGGTGGGGGATGGTGAACGGTATGGTCAATGTTTGTAAACACAATCCCCAGGATGTGTCCTTATCAAACCAAAATAGAAAATGCAGATATTACACTCAGACATTGGAAAAGTCTATGTTAAAAAGGCTCAGTCACCTTAATTCATGTAATAAAAACATCTCAGGTCAGTAACACTGAAAGCTAAATGTGCAATACCATGTTCAGCTATGTTACTATTTATAATGTTATTGTTGTTACAACAGAAGATGTTTTTCTTTATATTGAAGTCAAATGCATCAATCTGGTGCACTTTGAGGTCAAAATTAAGAGATTTATGGATACCGCTGGAAAAAGCTGCATATGCCGAGCCTGTATGTAGCGCTGTAACTTCCTCCACAAAAGCAGCCTTCTGTTTATTCAACGTGGTGGGGGCCGAGGGAACCGGGCAGTTTTTTGCCGGTCAACGTGTGTGAAAGTTTAAATCTTCCTTATTGAGCTTTAAAACAAATGAATAACGACTATATATAATAATAAAATAAACACCGGCTGTTGTTATGCCTGCTGTAACGTTAAATTACTCCGTTCTCCGCTTAAATAATTATGCCGTTACAAGCTTCATAGTTGTATTTATCATCTAAATTTGCCGAAACAAGTTTAATATTCTGAAAGCCAAGACTTTGTTTATTTTAAATCAGATGAAAACACACTGTAACGGACCCTGCCGTGTTATCTTGATATTCCCGGCACAGACCCTTTCATAGCGGCAATGCGCGATAGAAACAACAGGAACTGCGACAGCATAAATATGCGAACACAAACCTACAGACTGCTGGAGAAGAGATATCACAGGGGGGGGTTGGGACACACACATTCCGATGGCCAATTAGTTTTAAACAAAGAGTATAGCCTACTCAACATAGGGGGGTGGGGGCTGGTGAACGGTATGGTCAATGTTTGTAAACACTGTGACATTTTGACTTTATTTGATCATTTCAGTTAAAAACTAACGTTCATATTTCTCTTTTTGAGAAGAGAAATATGAATATGTTAGTGGCTGACCCAGCCCCATGGTCTGTCACAGTAGTGCGGGAAAGAGAAGTGCACTGTTTTGCCTGGCTGGACCTGTAATTTACAGGAAAGGAGTGCACGCTACTAAAGAGACACGCTACCATGGAAACCAAATAATGGTGTTGCTGTATTGAAGTCCGAGTGGAAACAGTCATATTTGGAGCGTTATGTTAGAATGAAACAGCCAGGTTGTGACTCACAAAAAAAAGTGTTACTTCACTAACTGTAAGCTTGTCACTCAGAGTAACCTACAGTTAACTTAACTGTTGGAAAAGAAAGATCAGGGGGGGGAGAGAGCTGTGGGTGATGGGCCATTAGGTGTGTAAACACACAGCTGAGAGCTGCCGTTTCATTCTGACTGTTTAAAAAACGGTAACAACGGACTATTTTTCTTAGCGGATGCATGTCAATTTAAATCAATACATACAACTATTTTTTAAATCAATAAAAACATGTTCTAAATCCATAAAAGCATTTCAATTAATATTGGGAGTCATGTCGTTACTTTGTTGAGAATGTGGCCATGTAATAAGCGGGATAATTTGCAGCGACTTGGTCATTATGGGGAAAAATAACACCCAGGGATCAAGATCCCTCCGCTATGCGGATCTTGATCTGCCTGACAAGGCTCCATTAAAATATAAATATTTTTAGTGAATTACTGAGTTTAGGCACGTTAATAACATTTTAATGAAGTTGAATACAGTATATTCATATTTGTCAGTGATTTCATGTCAATTCGGCAAACATAAACATAAATGATCGTGGTGAAGATGATGATTAAATTAGGATTAAAAATCGAGAGCCGGCTGCATTTCCTCTCGTTCGTTTTTTTTCGACTAAACAACATTATTTTGTTAAATAACAACATGGTGATGTTTTGTAAATGATTACATGTCTTATTTAGCACAGACTATGATCCTATCCGTGACATATGGATCTTAACAAAGATCCGCTATACATTATAGACCCTCCAGAAAAACGCGATTATGCGATCGCATAATTTACCGCATAATCAGCAAAATAGCGCATATTTTTAAAAGGCCGCATATTTCTTAAAAGGTCGCATAATCCCCGCATTTTTCCACACAAAATTGAGGAAAAAAAAAGTTAACGTGAAGTAGTGATGTCATCAGCTCGCGCAGGTAAACAACACCGTAGAGTGAATGTGTGGAACTCACAGGAGAGAGAAAAGCAACAAGATCAGCGCCATATAGATTATTATATAGCCTACTATTATACTATTATTATTATTATATACTATTATAATTATACTATTATACGGCTCTGACCAAGATGAACAAATCGAATCCATCCCATTTGCCTACGAACATTTCCGCTAAAGACCGGGCAAAGCAGTACGCATATGTCTTGCACGAAAGTGGGGGGAAACTATTCTGCACCCCGTGCAACTGTGTGTTGGAACATACAAGATTGAAGCTGGTCAGATAACGAACGGGTAAATGAAAACAGAATGAGGCGGAGGTGTGTGTGTGTGTGTGTGTGTGTGTGTGTGTGTGTGTGTGTGTGTGTGTGTGTGTGTGTGTGTGTGTGTGTGTGTATCATAGGAACTCTTTAAAAGGGCTTCCTTTCATTCAGTAGTAGCCTAGTAACAGGGTGTGGGAGAAGAATCACCTTTTTTCCGCCTCCCGCATATTTCGCAACTTTTCGCATATTTCGCATATTTCCGCATATTTCGCAACTTCTCCGCATATTTCGCATAAAAACCCCGCATGTTTAATCGCATAATCAAGGATTTTAGCCCGCATAATCAAGGATTTTAGCCCGCATAATCAAGGATTTTAGCCCGCGTTTTTCTGGAGGGTCTAACATTAGTACCAGACATACTGTACATCCAGTTTACTGTATCGAAGTTGATTTCACATGAGCTCCAGTGTGGAACCACACTGCACCCCCTGGTGGATCAATGATCCATTGCAGCTGGCTTCACAATAATTAAATGTATTTATCACGGGGGCGGTATCAAGTCAGACTGGGGGCCGGCTCTTCATCACGAACCAGGGCCGATCACGGACCAATCACGGACCAATCACGACCCTCGCGTTTCAAACTGTCTGAAATAAGATGCTCCATCTGTAGAAATGCAATAAGGTCATATCTGCCCTCGAGCTGTATCATAAAATATGCTGATTATCATGCTCATTTAATTTTTGGTTTACATAATGTACCTGTAAAAGCTTGAAACATCATAGCAGCTAATGCTACCCACGATCAGCTGCTTTGATCTGTGCCGGCTTATATCAACTTATCGTCTTTTTGCTCCATTATTAGAATTGCCATAGATAGCCAAGCACTTTTAATTAAAACCCAATCTCCAATAAAAAGATATCCAGCACAGCAGATTATGATTTATAATGTTCTAATTACATTATGCTAATCACATTTGCGCTCACGGAGGATTTCATTTCCACTTAACTCTTATTAAGTCTTATTTTTTAAACCAATTACATTCAATCACTTACCCTAAATAATGAGAAGTAATAGGAAGCTTTTTTGGTAAAAGCTGGAAGACATGTTTAGCAAACACAAAATGCTTTTTGATATTCAACCTCAGCTCTATGCCCAGCCCCTTCTTCTCTGCCCTGTTACCTTGGAGACAAAGGGACCAATAACACCTTGGTAACAGGATTCATTAATAAATCACAAAAACCCAAGTAATGACTAATTGATTAATGCAAATGGAGAGGGAGAAGGGAGGCGGAAACTCACGGCAAATCCGAAGGCTGACGCGCTGTGTCTCATGAATGATACAGCTGTGGAGAGAGAGAGAGAGCAGTTAGCCATGTTTGTTTTTATTTCACTTTAGTTACGTGACATAAGTCGTTTGCACCGATTCCCAGGTGCAATAGTGATGCATTTTCATATGTTAACCTGCACCTACATGGTATCATGTTTAATAATGACGTGTTTTGTGTGCAAAATAAACAATAACATGATGAACCATCACATCATTATTAAGTGTTTGAACCTCAGGGGGACTTTCTTTATGAGTCCACCATGATAGACAGAACAATGTAGTACATTTAAAACACATAAGCTCAAATGACCATGTTAAAAAACGGATTTTAAGGTTCATGAAAAGACTGTTTGATAAGTGATTGGTTTAGTTTATTGCTGGTTCACATTTCAAGCAGTTTATTTAATGGCTGGTCTTTCGAATGTTCTTGCTGTGTAAGTGAGTTAATCGGATTGTTAACATTTAAAAAACCATGGTGATAAGAGCAGTGAACTGAAACCCCACAGCTGGGGTTATAAGACCAAAACAACATGCTTAAAGACACTAAATTACTCTATTGAGCTCAGGGAACAGCAGAACGTGTATCCCAATCTTAACCAACAACAATTAGTCAATCCTAACCAATAGCCTCTAAAACCAATCTTGACCAATAGCTTTTAACGAATCATAACACTTAACCAATTTAAACCAATAACACTTAGCCAATCCTAATCAGCATCGTAACAGTGGCATTACAATGATGTAGATGCATGAAGGTTTCCTGGCTGGGATTGAAGCTATTGTACATTCAGTACAGTTCTCGTCTGGCACACCTCTGCTTTTTTGCCCTTCTGTTCCTGTCTTTCTCTGTCTCCCCCTGTGTTTTCAGGACCGAGTCTCGGGGGATAGCCTTTCGACAGTCACCATGGTAACAAGAGATTTGAGGCCAAGTTGGGTTGAACTACAGAGCTTTCATATCCTTGC
Source organism: Trematomus bernacchii (assembly GCF_902827165.1). Taxonomy (NCBI): domain Eukaryota; kingdom Metazoa; phylum Chordata; class Actinopteri; order Perciformes; family Nototheniidae; genus Trematomus; species Trematomus bernacchii. Next base: position 10,812,748 of record NW_022987648.1, on the reverse strand, counting down.
CCCCATTCTCCTCTCTTTATTCTTTGTCTTTGGCTCCTTCCAAATGTTTTCTCCTAGATTTTCTTTTCTCTCAGATTCTGATTTTGTATGTCACATATCTCCTCCTTTCTTTTCCTTTATTGCTATATCTCAGGGTCTCTTGACACATGTTTGAGTGTTGGCCATATTTTTCTTGCTCTACAGACATGAAGTGACACTACGTTTTGCCAGGCACTTATAAATATTCAAACACACTTTACAAAAAACTTTCCATTTATTACAATGCTTAAAGCATCACTTCAGTCTGAATTACAGTTATATTTACAACAAGGCAGAAAGAAAGGGGACTACAAAAGCTCAACGGGAGGGTAAAAAATATGGAGTGAAGTTAAAAATGGAGGACATAAAGAGAGATAAGAGGGCAATCCTAGACAGGCCCTTGGTACAATTTAGATGGTACTAGTCTGGGTGGGTGTGTGACACTGCCCACACACACTCACACTCATATGCTGTCACTCTGTCTGGGATACTGTCACCCTCTTTATCCTACATGACCTCTCCCGTGATTGTCTTCTCGCTCACGTACAAATTATTTTTCACACACACAGGCTGAGCTGAATCCTCCGGAGCTCCACCGGGGCCTCGTGTCCATCTGGAGAGTTTAAAGGCTTTTACGAAAACTGAAGAAACAACCACAGGGTCACTGGGCGATTCGAGATTTCCGAGATGTTCCCTTTCCAAAGGCAAATTAAGAGTATTATCTTCAACATCTAATACAAGGAGTGTTTGGTAACATTGTGCCTCATTCAGTAGCAATATAAAAACACATTTCCCCCTTTTTTCTGATTTTTTAGTACACATTAATTTGCGGAATTACAATACATTTGTTCATAGAAGTCACAGTAGTTTTTTTTCTACATTGGCATGCTATTTACACTAACTAATGCCATCAATACAAATAATCTGGATTTTTTTGATTGAGCTAATCATATTTGGTTAATCTGCTAATCTCCGCCAGGAATAAACCTGTAGAGAGTGAATGTGTATGTTCATGTGTGTGTATGTGTCTCCGCCTGTCTGTGGCTAATCTCTCATACTACTGGACCCTTCAGCCTAATATTTTTGTTCTCATTTATGATTGTATGCTCAAGGACCTCTCATGGTTATGATGATTCACAGCACAAAATCTATTCTATTGAATGTTTTTTACCATCGTTGACTGCTGACACTTCACTCCTGTTAACAAAAGAACCGTGATCAACAACAGCTCAGTAGCAAAAGGTATTTCTGCCAATTGGCCTAGATATAACAATGTGTGTGATTCAACGCACCTTTGTTTGGGAGAAGTGTTGGAACCACATGTGAAGGTCTGTACTAAAGTGACCCTTTCTTGTTATGATACGCTTTGTGTCAAGCTTTTGCCTGGATGTCACATCCATTGAATATTGTTGTATACTGATGAAATCTCATAGAAAAATTGTTTTATAGCTTCCCCTTTACTCTTCAGTATACATTTGTTTTTAGCTAATGCTTATCCATTTCATTAGGTGCATTTAAGCATGAAAATAAAATTTCAAGAATCCAGCGAGTACTTAAGTGCTACGTACAGAAGTTCGTTTTTTCTCTCTTTTACAACAAGTCCTCCAACTCATACGACCAAATAGGTTGATTGTTCAAGCGCTTATTACGACCAAATAGGTCGATTGTTCAAGCGCTTATTACGACCTATAATCACGTTTTAAAGTTTTCGACCTATAGCGCTCCCGTTGACTGCAAACGCTCCGGTGGGTCGTATATTCACAAATAACCCTCTCTGGAAAATCCTAAATTGTAGGATAGTTTGGCCATTTAAATGCTTTTTGATTAGATTTCTAGCGAGAAGTGTATATTGTACTTTTAGAATCCACATCCAATAAATATATACGTTGTAATATCTATCAAACTATAGATCCTACACATCCACTATGTGTAGGATCTATAGTTTGATAGATATTACGAAGATTATTTGAGGTCTCGCCAGGAGAACGTGTATACTACGTCTTTCCCCCTATTCATTTCTATTGACGGCAGCGTCCATGTAAAGTTAGCGTCAACCCTCACGGGGTGAAAACAGTATATCCGGTCTTGAAGTTTTAATAATAAATAAAACTATTACAGGTCTATACAGGTTCATGGTACAATGCATAAGCTTCAAATCGAGAGACTGAAACTGTATTTTTCTTTACCGTTCTGTTTTAATTTCACAATAAAGTTAATAGTAATATTATGTTTGATATTATTATGTTTTATTAACTAGACAACTGGGTCATGTTAAGACCATCTTTTCTGTCGGTTTGGTGTTACAAATATCAAAATATATATGTGTGGATAACAAAATAAATCTGTCATAAACTAAACTGGAAACGTATACTGGAAAGTATAAATGATTGTGTTAACACTGTAAACTTGACAGTTTTTTAACCCGCACCGCCTAGTGGTTAAAGCACGTTATTAAATTTTTTTGTTGAATATTGTATATTTGATAAAAAAATTCAAATATTAAGAGTAGCCTACATACAAAATAGGGGGAAAGTAGAAGGTCAATGATAGAAATATAGAATAGAAAATATCAAGAAGATACTGTAGTGATCTCTACAATAAAACAGTTTAGTGCAGGACGTCCAAAGATATTAATAGGAGGACGTGCAAAACAGACAAACTAATAAGGCTTTATTTAAACATTAAAGAATACTTTAAGTTAAGGTCTTCTTTTGAATAAGAAAAAAACTTTGGGGGTATCTACAGATAAATATTAAGCCTGACAAAGTACTTAACGTCTACTATATTGCATAGTTTATTTTGGCACTTGACAATCACCTTCCCTGAATTTTACTCAGGTGTAACTAAAGTCTGATTTAAGGGTTGTATATATTTCACATCATCAATCAGAATCTGCAAAGACACTAAAATAAATGTAGTGGAGTAAAAATACCAGGTTAACCTCTGAATTGTAGTGTAGTAGAATTACAAAGTAACAATAAATTGCATGTTGTACATGCTGCTGTAACAAAAACATTTCCCAACTTGGGATCAATAAAGTATATCTTATCTTATCTCATCTTATCTTAAAGTGGACCTATCATGCTATATTTGAATAATATAGTGTAGGACCATACCTATATAAGGCATATTTATACTTTTTTTTTTCAAAATACCAAACAGATCATGCATTTTAGCCATGCCTCATTTTGCTCAATTTGACATTTTTTAGCTCTGTTTTTGCAAGGGCAGATTCTGTGAGAACAGCACCATCTACAGGCCTGGCATATGTACTACAGCATCTCCAGCGCTTTCGAACGGCAATGGCCGTGGCTGTCTCCTCCTGATTGGTGGAGTTGGCCCAATAGCCGTAGCGCCACTGTCCTGACGTCAGGACAGTGTTCAAATCTGGATCAGTTTTTATCAGATCCGTTGCAGCCCCTTTTTTAGAGATTTGGGTATGGAGGAAAATAGAGAGGGTTGTGTTTTCTGACACTTGGTGAGTTCCCTGGAACACCGGGGACACATATTCATGTATAAAAGACGTACAAAAGTGCATTTTGCATGATAGGTCCCCTTTAAGATGATCGATGGCGACTGCCATATTTGCAAAATTTGCCTCTGAACCTTGACAAGTGCATGTTTCAGGCTTATCAATTAACAACAGGAGGGGTCACAGACATACGACCAGCTGTTAAATAAAGCTCTTCTGACCTTAGCTGTCATGCGGGCATATTAATGCTGCCCATTATGGACACAAGCAATTTTCACCCATGTATTATTATATGTTTTAAATTTGATAACACCAATGTGTTTCCCATCCCCTAAACCTCCAGGGATGTACACCGTTTAATAATGGCAACTTTTAATTATGGGAAATACGAAAACGTCTTTTAAAACTATAATTCCCAGTAGAGATGTGCCATAGAACATGTTGCGAATATGGTTGCGAAACACAATTAGCCAGCATGTGTAGTTCTGAGGGGTGGCTGGACCCGTTTGAATCCAGTTTTGGATAGTCTGCCGTGGTTTCATTCCATTTCAAAGAGCTGTTTGATGCTCGGCGTAACCTTGGCGCACTGCCACTCCAACATCCAATCACAGAGTTGAGGACTAATCACGGGGTTTGTCAAGCAAAGCGGATGTTGTAGTCCCAAACGATAGCTGAGGATTATGGGTAGTGTAGTGTCTTCGGCCATCCTAAACTCCGAAAAAACTATTTGTTTCTCCGAATCGAAGGTTAAAAACACAAAAGCATTGTACACCATTTAAACCAATCAATGTTATGTCATTAACAAGGATAAACCGATGTATTTTAGTGGATGAGTAATGCAGATATCACTGTAAAATCATTTGACACTGAGGGGAATACTTCCGGTTTTATTATGAAAACTTCGAGACCGGAAATACTGTTTTCACCCCGTGAGGGTTGACGCCAACTTTACATGGACGCTGCCGTCAATAGAAATGAATAGGGGAAAGACGTAGTATATATACACGTTCTCCTGGCGAGACCTCAAATCATCTTCGTAATATCTATCAAACTATAGATCCTACACATCCACTGGACGTGGATTCTAAAAGTACAATATACACTTCTCACTAGAAATCAAATCAAAAAGCATTTTAATGGCCAAACTATTCTACAATTTAGGATTTTCCAGAGAGGGTTATTTGTGAATATACGACCCTCCGGAGCGTTTGCAATCAACGAATTGTTGTTTCATATACGACCACTAGAGGTGCTAAACTTTAAAACGTGACTATAGGTCGTAATAAGCTGCTGAACAATCGACCTATTTGGTCGTTTTTTGGAGGAGGACAGGCTGCTCTTTTAATTGGCCAAAGTTCTGTCAAAACAGGTGGGTTTTAAGTCTGCAGCCAGAATGGCGAAACCCAACCTCCATTCCATGTTATGTAATGGAAAATAAGGTTGTTTTTATCTTAGACATCAGGGCCAAAATCTTTCATCCGGTCTGGCAAAAAAAGGAACACTGGCTTCTTATGTACTGGGGAGCCAATAGGGTCATCTACCCTCCATATGCACATGACATGGATTGACCCATTCAGAAAGTAGCAAGTAGCACACAAGCATTGCAGCATGCATGTAGCAACAGTACTAGAGAGTATTTTGATGCCATCAAAAATGGTATTGAATAATTTCTAGCCCGACATGTCTAACTAGTTGCTCTAGAGAGCTGCCTTTGAGAACTATTATCCCACTTTGGTCATTTTTTAATGGGCAGTGTTTTTCTCAGGGGCACTTGATCCCTAGTTCAGTAGCCCCCACTTTTATAATTTGTTAGAGGAGTAAAGCTTGTACTTTCTTAAATTCAAACCCTAACCCTAACCCCAACCCTAGCCCAAACAGTAAACTAAATGGTTTCTCTTTTCTTTCTTCCTTCAAAACGATCTGCAATCTCTGTTTTCTTTGCTGTGGTTTAAGGTTAACAGGTACGCATCCGGTGATGTGGGGGGTTGTGATCTTGAAGATGATCGCCTCTTGGATCTAAAAGCCTCTGTGTGTGACCGTTGACATTCCACAAGGGCCTCTGAGAGGAGTTCAGAGCTGAGCCCTGCTGTTTGAAGCACTGACGCATAAACTGCCATGGGTTTAGCCTAGTTTTGTGGTTTTCATCCGTTATAATGCACACATCTATAAACTCTTCGAACTCTTAGTTATGCCTTTTTATAAGTTTAATTATAGGCAGATATCATTGGGTTAATGCCAAGTAAGTAGGATTTCCTTTACAGAGAAATGTCAATCTTGATAACGCTTACAAATGTCAAAATGTAGATTCTAAACTTGTGACTAGAGCCTACAAGGGAACATCAGGTCATCCTTTGGCAACTTCCAAGCCATGTGTAATAAGTTATCATGTTACCGTATCATTTAAAGCAGATTGTACAAACATACAAAGTCAACAGTCCCAGGAAATTGCTTGAATTGATTATATAAAGTGAATATGCTGAAACTGTTGCATATTCAGAAATAATAATTTGGACACAGACTATGTGAGTTACATGTACAAGTGCAAAGAAGAAAAAATAAACTAGGCGAAAATGTAATTTTAATAAAAAGGAGTTTACTGCTACTCGGGTCAAATCTGTCAATGTGAGGTCTAACTGCTTATTCATCCTTGTATAATAAATCGATGATCTGAACCTCTGTCTTCAAAAGCACTGCAGTGAGTCAGCTGGAATGTAATGATGGAGGCACTTTAAGCGCACACACACATGGCTTTGTTTAATATTCAGTTCCCAAAAGAACAGATGTCCTCTCTCTGTGTCTGTGTCATCTGTCTAGAATCTCATTAGGGAAGCATTTAACATCCCTCAGCTTCACCAGCATCCCTTCATTGAGCCTATTTCTAGTGTCTGCCTAAACACACGTAGCATTCAAACACATTTGTTGTGTATCTGGTCAGTTGGCCAATAAAACAATTCTTCCCTTGATATCGTTTCGGCAACTAATATTTAAACAGTGTGTGTTGTCTCCTGGCAGCCATTCATTTATCCAGTTTCTGCTCTCAAGCTCATTTGGATGTGGCAGCCGTCTACGTGGTTAGCGCCTGCCAGCAAATCGATGCCTCTCTCGGGGCAGCATACAGTGTGCGGTGTTACATCCTTTGGGTTGCTACTTAATCAGGGAGGCAAGCATGCGTGACCAGTGCTAACAAGACTGAGAAAACTGGAGAAAAAGGGGAAAGGAGGAGGAGGTGGAATGGAGTGGTAAAAGGGAGGATAAAAAGAAGAGACAGGGAATTCAAAGACAAGTAGGAGGATTGGAAGAAGCAGAACTTGAGAGATTGGACCAGCAAGAAATGAAAAGGAAACAGTCGAATAGCGTTTGATGTGTCTCCAAACAAGGTGATTCTTTGCTGTTTTTCTACAATGATTCTAATCCATGAAACATGAGGTTGCCTTTTTGGTCTATCTCTAGGAATTGGTATTCTATTTAATTCTATGTTCCCTATAGTCCACTCAGATGTCCTGCCAATACCTGCATAACACTTGGCAGCAATAAAACTCTAATTATCGGTGAGTTATGTAAGTTATGGGGCTCAAGCCAGCACTTAACATCCATACTCTCTCTCCTCAGTGATCACTTGGCACTGATTATAATTCCATGATAGATGAAGAAGTATCCGATCGGACATTAATGCCAGACCAGACATTGCACTGTTGTGGGTGTTTAGAACCAAAGCAACGTACAAGCATTTTAAATACCCATGGGATAAGTGGTAACTGTCCTCTGCTTCATACAGCATTAAATTATAGGCTTCATGCTTACATGTGTTTTAGATGTGTTCAAGCTTACAGTGTATACCCAAAACAAAGTACAAGTACACAAATGTTTATGAAAGTGACCATAAAAATATCAGGGAAAAGTTGATTTTACAACAGGTTTTTATAGGTGCTGCTCTAGGAGAATCCCATAAACATAATTGCTTATTATATGGGCCTTTCATATTAGTTTTGCAAAGTTACCAAGCAAGCACTACATAGCAAAACGCATGTCAATGAGGTAGATTGGATTTGTATCTTTAGCATTGCAGGTCATTTTTGACATATTTATGTATCAGATAAACCCTGAGCCATCCTTCTTTACTCTTCATAATGGTCTTTATGGCCCCACTTAAGGACATATTAGAGAAAGAGAGGGATGATGTGCTAAGTATACCCCAAATAAATAACCAACCCTACAACTGCACTGATGTAAACACTATCTGTTACAGGAAGCGGAGCACGTTTAACGTTTATGGATGACACTTCACCGGAAGACTTAACAGAAATATACCTGTTATTTCAAGAAGCCAGCGCAGGACAAGGCAAGACAAGGCAAAACCAAACAGAACTTTCTGAGGGACTACATGCAAGGATATGAAAAGGACTAACAAGGACCAGGAACTAAAAACTATCAGAAGAGACAGCTGGAGAGGGCAGGCAATAACACAGGTGGGAAAACACAAGACCGGACCTAAACTAGACAAAAGACAAAGAGAATAAAACAATAGGGAAACACTATGACAGATTATGACACTATCAGTCTCTTAAACTAAACTATTTGCAACTCAGATGGCTATATTTTTCAGTTTTTCAACTGCTCTAAATCAAAAAACCGAAGTAAGCTAACTGAAATGTTAGTGAAACCATAAATCAGTTGCCAAGGTCTAGACTGATAAACTGGGCTCATGCTTACAGATGTAGCACTCTAGAATGGACTCCACCCAACGGATTCCAGCCGAAAACCTATCGGATCCCAGTGGCTGGAAATGTAAAGCCCTCCCACTATTTCCTGAGAGGGCGTTTCCAGATTTTCAATTTCAGGATTTAACCATGAGATGGCGCTTCATTCACAAATACACAAAGACATGGGTGAACTTTGTTCTTCACTTTGTTTCATGGACTTTCAGTACTTCAGTAATGTTTGCAGCTCTGCAGTTGTGTTTGCTGATTTAAACACATATTTGTTATGGTTTTCACTGGCTACTATAACGAAAAAACATCAATATTTTAGATCAAATAAAGTATATCTAATCTTATTATCTTAATTGTAATTCAATAATATATGTGACCTGCTCTATCGAAATCAGTCGGAAGTCGCAACGGCTCATTTCAAAATAAATGTGGATTCGGGTAAAAAACTAGTTTTTCGGGGTTCGGGTGTTTTGTTTGATTTTAAATAAACAAAGTCTTGGCTTTCAGAATATGAAACTTTTATTTCCAAAATCACACGATAAATACATTTTTGAAGCTTTTAAAGGGAAGATGACAGGCACCTCTCACTCGCAATCTGCTCTTCCGTAGCGCCGCACCCCCTCCCTCCGGCTGACATTATGAATGCAAGGCATATAGTAATCATAGATAACACGGCAGGGTCCGTTACAGTTTGTTTTCATCTGATTTCAAATAAACAAAGTCTTGGCTTTCAGAATATAAAAGTTTTTTCTGCAAATTCAGATGATAAATACAACTTTGAAGCTTGTAACGGCATAATTACAAGCGGAGACCGGAGTAACTTGACGTCACAGCAGGCATAACAACAGCCGGTGTCTCTCGTGAGTGTTTTCCCCGGGAAACAAACACAATACACACAAACGCAAAAATACACAAACACTCACACACATACATACACACACTCGCGAGCTTCCCCCAGACCAGTAATCCAAACCAAAATATTTTCCCTCTGGACTATTTTGATCATTTGCTCCGCTAATAATCAATCAGATCGATGGATTCCAGAGAAGATGAAACTTTAAAGGCATTTTTCTCAAAATGATGACTCTGTGACAGTCTCTGTGATATTTTGCTTAATATTTGGAGTACAAAAACAATCCTGATATCATTAGAAAGCTAGGAATCCCCTCTTTCCAACAGTGTATACAACTCAAAATGTGTCTTCGGGTCAATGCGACTGATTTCGATAGAGCAGGTCACAAACCCATAGAACAGCTGTACAAGAGAGCTATCAAGGTGTTTGACAGAAAGCCTAATTTATACCACCACTGTACCATCCTAGAGAAACGCAATTTCTTGAGTTTTGACCATTTTAAGTCTTTTAAAAGTATGTGTTTTTTTTATAAATGTTTACATGGACTGGCCCCCCCTCCCTTAGGGGAATTCATCCACAAAAAACACACTGGACGCTGTATTAAGGCCCAGACACACCAGGCCGAAATCGGCCGTCTTCATTAGTCGGACGACGAAGCGTGCCCTGTCGCCCAAACTCAATTTGGTGTGTCCCGAACCGTCGGCCGTGACACGCCTTATTTGACACATGGCCAAGACGAGGAGAACACGGCGACGCAACAGTCGGCGTCGGCGTCGGCGAGTTCTCTGGTGACTGCTTGGTGTGTCAGGGCCTTTAGGTCAGAAACCAGAGGAGACTGTGAAGTCCACCACAGACGGACCACCTTTGGACAAAATGTCCTCTCCATTAAAGGCAGCTCATTGTGGAATAGCCTCCCAACTGAGATACGGGATTGTTTCACTCTCAATAGTTTTAAAGGTCAACTAAAAGAATGGTTGAGAAACAAACAGACGTGTAATCACCGCTAAATGCACTTTAACACAGGGGTATCTCCTCTTGCACTTTATGTAGCTCTTTTTTTGCACTTTATGTAGCTCTGTTATCTCCTCCTGCACTTTATATGTCGTTGCTGCTACATTGCACTGCCTTGTGGTAAATGCTTGTATGCTGCTCATGCTCTTTCTGCATATCATGTATTTCTGTTTGCCATGTATATAAATGTTATGTTCATAAATGTTGTATGTGACGGGACTACGGATGTAAATTAGCTCAAAGCTAAAATCCGGCTCATTTACATTTCAAAGCATTATTTTGTTTAAAATGTTCATTAGTGCACTGTCCCGGTTCAAATAAACGAGTAAATGAAATGAAAAACATATGCAGTATATTTTTTGTTATATTGTTGTGGTGTTTTTACACAGTACAGTAGATCAAAGTAAATCAACTTATACATTAAGATAAGATAAGATAAGATGGACCTTTATTAATCCCCGTGGGGAAATTCAGTTCAGTTCAAACAGCAACAGGGTGAGAGTGAAAAACAGGACAGCAAAGATTCACACAGATTAATACAATCAAAAATAATAATAATAATAATAATAATAATAATAATAATAATAATAATAATAATAATAATAATAATGAGAAACTATGAAATAAGAAATGAATACAATTAAAATTAAAATTAAATTATCATATCATATATTATAATGTATTGTATTATTAAGTAATATCATACATTAACCCCATTATAGCAGATGCCACATTGAATGGATGAACACATTTATGCATCAATAATTAGTGTATGAGTATTTCTAAATATAAGTTGTAAAAATACTTATATGCATTTAATACTAATAACATAATGATTCATTTTACTTTCAGATGATAATACTTTTCACTTGGGCAATTGACAATTTTGAATGCAGGACATTTACTTCTAACACGTATTTTTACCTAGGTAAATAATCGGAATACTTCTTCCACCTCTGAGTTTGGACCCCGTCACTGTTTTTAAAACTTTAATTAAATGTTTGACATTCCAGAGACCCTTTTAGACCAGCAATGCTGCCCTGCATGTGTTGATCACCTTGAGGGGGGCTGTCGAGCCTACAGTATTTCATTTGTATTAAAGCCAGACCATTTTCAAATATAACTGTCTGATTTTGTCATTGCACAACATTTGTGAATAAACTCAATTTGTGATTGGTATGGCAATAATATTACAAACATTTTCACAGCCTCAGCTTGCAATGTTTTAATTGTTTTATACCATTTATCAAGACCTATACCAGCAATGGAGAAGAAGGGGGATGGGAGAGTTGTCACATTCCGATGGGCCATTATTTGAAACAAAGAGAGTCCACAACATACTACTTGCACTCCAAGCTTAGTTAACAGAGGGGGGATGGGAGAGTTTTGTCACATTCCGTGGATAGGAGAATTCAAAAGGATTTAGGAGAAGAGACTGCGGTGCTTTGAGAATCCGACTGCACTTACACTATCAACGTATTTATGATGCGCCAGCGGACGTCATGAATGTGCGTCTGCTGCTGTGGGGAAACATCATTTTGTAAATGATTACATGTCTCTTATTTAGCACAGAATATGATCCTATCTGTGACATATGGATCTTAACAAAGATCCACTATATCAGATACCTGTAGATCTATCAGCTGTTTATTTCACATGAGTTCCAGTGTGGCAGCTTTTTAATCACTGCTCCCCCTGGTGGATCCATGATCCATTGTAGCTGGTTTCATTATAGTTTAATTCATTTATCAAGGGGGCGTATCAAGTCATGCGGGGGGTTTTCCTTTCAGCGAGGGCCGACCCCGTGCCGATCACGGCCCCACTACGATAGGGGCGTCCGAAATGAGGTGCTACATCTGTAAGTCTTTGTCCAATAGAGTGCCACAGTGACACGTCCTAAAACCCGGAGGGAGTTCCTTCCGGTTCCTTCGACAAAAAAGCAATGCAATTTCTCCATAGGATTTTGGAAAATAGTTCGAAATAAGATCTGTGGTTGACACACATTTAAGAGACGGATCACGTTTTGTTCAGCCGGATAATATCCACATGTCTACCCTACTTTTATAATTTTCAAATCATAAATCTAGTCCCCAGAAGCATAATGCTAACGTTATGCTATAAACAAACTACAGCAGGGTCGCTGCTTCAACGTCACGCCAACTTAAGATCCATATTCAAACATACAGATTCAAAATTGTACAAGTTGAAGCGTTTGTTTGAACAGTTTGAAGGAGGCAGGTACTTGCTTTCAAGCAGAACACGGGGAAAAACAAACTTAGCGGGAGTGTTTTACATGTTCGGTATAATGACGTACAACGGCCTGGACAACTTCTGTAGTCCTATTCAGCCACATGTTAACAACCATCGTTTTTCAGACACGTAAACTCTTCAAAAATCACCAGTGGGGTCACTGCTGATGTATTTAATGTCGTAGAACAAAACGTCATCTGTCTCTTCAATTTGTGTCAAACACAGGCCTTATTTCGAGCTATGTTCCAAAATCCTGTGGAGAAATTGCATTGCTTTTTGGCGAAGGACCCAGAAGTGGTAAAATGCTAACTTACTTCCGGGTTTTAGGACTGTGGCACTCTATTGTCTGGTGATAGTCACAGTTGGTCCAGACAAGCAATTTCCACACCACACTTTCCTTTTAATGACCAATTCAAAACACCCCTGCTGTTGTACTGTATGAAAAAAACGTCCATATCACATTAGAAGAATCATCGCAGCCAAACAGAAATGTAATTACGTCCTCCTCTCTGTTCCTCAAGGGCAGGAGCTCAACTCACGGTTGTGTGAAACTCAATTACTTCACAAGGAGAAAAGGAATAATGTAGGAGGGGAGGGAATGAGAAGGAGGGAGACGAAAGCAAGAGACAGACGGAACAGCAGATGGACAGACGGACACAGAGCCAGACTGGGAGGAAGTGTATGTGAGAGGGCAGCAGTGAGAGGATGGATAAAGTGAGAGAAAGAGAAAGAGAAGACATGAGAGAGATTGTAGGAGCCGTTTTCATGCTGACAATCAGTGACTCTCTGAGCCTCCAAACCGATCGAGGTTGACTCATCTGCGTTAGCGCTCTGAAAAGGCTCCCAATAGACACATTTATCGAAGTTGAGGAAAACCACTTAGCAGTCCCAAGATGAGGCAAGGGATGCAAAGTGTTAGGAGGATGGTGGTGCAGTTCAAAGGCAGTTCATTATATTTTTGTATAGCTGTAATCTGCATAATGTAATGATGAGAATGTTGATGATAAGCAGAGGCGGGTAAGTAAGGGTAAGCCAGGTCTTTTAAAAATTGCTTTATGTACAACGAAACTGCACAGACAATAACGTTTCAAGGGAAAGATCATTGGTTCTGGATTATGGTTGTTTTAAGCGTATCACAAATACATTTCTAATAAAAGTCAACCGAAGTCCGCGTATGGAGGAGTTCAGGTTGTATGGGTGAGTCAAGTAAACATAGGATTTTACCCAAGGAGAACATTGTTTGTTTCCTGTAGGAGGTCAACACTTTTTTTTAAATATACATCCATAACATAGATAATTTATTTTAAGCCAAACTGCAATATTTTTTCCAAATGTAAACAAGTAGTTTGTTGCATTTTTGTTTTGTTTAAAGTGTTAGCCATGTCTTTAAAACATCAACCGTAATCTTTGAAAAAACATGTTTCTTTGAAAACATAATAGCAGTTTAGTTAAATGGGAATGTAATTATATAGGAGAGAGGGATGGATGAAAATAAGGGAGGGAAGAGGTTAAGAGAGAGGAGGAAGGGGCATGTGGGAGCAGACAATGAGGAGAAATTATGCATCATTAAAGCCAGAATAAACAAGATTTTTATGCAAATACAACTGTCAGGCCTGGAATGGAAAATAACATCCCCTTAACACTGTAGGTTACAAGACTTCATAGGTGGAAAACGAAATGCGGTAGTAATACCACTTTCTCTATGCTATGTTTGAAAATGCAATGTGACCTTATGCACCTTATAAAGTTTCAAGAATTCAAATTAAATATGAAAATAAATAATGTTAAACTATTGATGTGAGTCCCTTTGGTTAAGTGTCAGCTGAATGAATTTGAAATGTAATGTTATCATGACATTTCAATGTCCACACACAATTGATTTGCGACGCATGTTTTTTTAAAGAAATATAATTACATACGAATAACAATCACTATTAAAGGGGCCCTATAATGTAAATATTCAGGTTCATATTTGTATTTTGTGCGTTTGTTTATATGCTTTTAATGTTCGAAAAGTGCTTTATTTTTCTCAAACTGCCTGTGCTGCACTATTCACCCTCTGATAGGTTAGCTGGACCAGCTCTGTTGTGATTGGTCAACTACTTAGAGATGTGTCTCACCTAGTGGGAGAGAAACTCTTTTCACCCTCTGTCTAAAACCTTACGCCAGTCTGCTCTGATTGGTTAGCGAGCCGGCTCTTTTGTGACTGGTCAACAACTTAGAGATATCCCGCCCCTTAGCAAATCACGTACCATATGTTTGAGAGCTAGCCAATAGAAGCGCGAGTGTTACGTAGGAATGCCACTCTGTTTAGGAGAGTAAACAAAGGTGTCCAACTGAGGCGTTTCAGGCAATTCGTTTTATGATTATGTTAACAACATAGTGGCCATGATTATGGCCAGGGGAGGATTGTTTCCTGCTTCAAAACATGAAAAGAACAGAGTGACTTGAAAGACGTGTGATGTGCTTATTAACATTTAACCGCAGACACCATCTTTCCCAAAACATAACCAAGTGCTTTTGTTGCCTAACCACAGACAAGAGTCTGCCAATGAACCACATACTGGTGTCAAAGGTCTGCTTTGACACCACAATCCACCCCTCTCTGTGGCTCCTATTCATTCAAAAAGTCATTGCCTCTGAACATAATGCCAGCAGCCATCATGTTGTGGACTAACAAGCAATATGAAAAACCATGTTGAGGAGACATGTTTGAACGACCAGTATGTGTGTGTGTGTGTGTGTGTGTGTGTGTGTGTGTGTGTGTGTGTGTGTGTGTGTGTGTGTGTGTGTGTGTGTGTGTGTGTGTGTGTGTGTGTGTGTGTGTGTGTGTGTATTGGGGGGGGGTTCTGTTTTTTTGCATTACACTTGGGCAAGGAGTTAACACAAAGGCCCTCAGGATGTTGCTTCCTCATTCATTAGTGGCTGTTAATGGGTCTACACTCCCTCTGATGGCCACACATACACACAAACTCACACAATATTGAATTAAAACGCACATCTGAGCACAATAAGTACTTGTATATCATCAGCAATGCACTTCCAACACAAACGCACACACACACAATCCTTGCCCCCTCAGCAGACACATCCTGCGACCGTTTGCTGCAAAATATTGCGTTTAATAATTCAGGACCTGTACTGCTCAGTTCTGCAGTGTGCCTGGCACTCTGGCTGAGTTCACCCTGCAGAAACTCCTACTGGGATACTTCCTCTTTCAATACCTCCCCCCCCCCCCTTCTCCTCCTCCTCCTAACTCCCCCTTTTTTCTGTCCTGCTTCCTCTCTCTGTCCTCCGTAGACGGCCCTTTTTGGTCCCTGCTTTTGAAAGATAAATCCTCAATCCTACCTTTTCTGACTTTCCTACCAGCTCTCTCTATCTGTTCTGTCTCCGTCTTCCCATCCTTCCTCCCTAATCATGCATCCTATAGCTTAGCTCTTACCTGCCCCTCCCTATCCATTTCCATCCCTTTCATTTAGCTCCTCAATTTGTCTCTTCTGTTTCCGCCCCTCTCTCATCTTCTCCTACATTAACACCCCTATATTTGTAACACTCCCTTCTTCTAGTTCTAGTTCTAGGGCTTCCTTACTTTTTTGCTCCATCAGCTCTCTCCCTTATAACAGAAGCCCAGCAGTATTGATTTGTAGCTGGGCAGACGTGCACGGCGAGGGATGTGCCATCTGCACCCGGCTTGGCACTGGGGACCAGCCTTGGTTGGTGCAGAGCTTTAGCTTCGAGAAACACACAGCTGATTGAAATAATGCTTCCTAGGTACCTGCCGGTTTAAAGAGCTTCATTCTAGAAACGTTTTAACAGCTTAGGAAAATGCAAAGTTTTTTTCAAGATGTAACAGGGTGGATGTATGGAAGGCAGAAACCAAATGCATTACCAAAGCAGGTATAAATAAACAACATTTTTAAATGTATTTAAAATAAATACAAGGGTATTTATTATAAACTTGCTAGGCCTTTATTATAAACTTGCTAGGCCTTAAACAAAGCTAGGTGTGTAAACAAAGAGAGTCGCACACAGCTGATCAGCTGATCACCTGAGAGCTGCCGAGTTTCAGACTATTTAAAAAAAAACAACGGTCTGATTTTATCATTGACACACAACAATTCACAACAATGAACTCAATGTGTGATTGTTATAGCAGTAATATTAAACACTAATAACACAGTAAACTATTAACACTGTAAATATGATTGTTTGCCCGTGGTGAGACGACGAGGCTCTATTAAAAATAAACCTTTTTTTAGTGAATTACTGAGTTTAGGCACGTTAATAAAGTTTTAATGAAGCTGACTACAGCATATTCATATTTGTTAGTACTTTCATGTCAATTCGGCGAACATATGATAGCCTACTACATTAAATGATCGTGAAGATGATGATTAAATTAAATTATGATTAAAAATCGGTAGTGAGAGCCGGGTTGCATTTCCTCCCGTCGGATGTGATACAAAAACAAACCGATTATTTTTGTAGTTGTAAACTCACGTGGATTAAACCACATGTATTTTGTTAAATAGAAACGAAATACGATTTTTTTTAAATGATTAAATGTGTCTTATTCAATGCAGAATATGATTATATCCGTGACAGTGGGAATAAAAAACTATAAGCTACAGTATAGTAATAAAAGATAAATCCCACTTGTTGTGAGACGACAAGACTCCATTAAAAATAAACCTATTTTTAGTGAATTACTGAGTTTAGGCACGTTAATAAAGTTTTAATTAAGTTGACTACAGCAAATTCATATTTGTTAATGCTTTCATGTCAATTTGGCGAACATATGATACATTAAATGATCGTGAGGATGATGATTAAAAATCGTTTGTTTGAGCCAGGCTGCATTTCCTGATGAAAAAACGAACCGATTGTTTTTGTAGTTGTACTACGCCAACGTGGATTAAACGACCATTATTTTGTTAAATAAAAACATGGTGATGTTTTGCAAATGATTACATGTCTCTTATTTAGCACAGAATATGATCCTATCTGTGACATATGGATCTTAACAAAGATCCACTATATCAGATACCTGTAGATCTATCAGCTGTTTATTTCACATGCGTTCCAGTGTGGCAGCTTTTTAATCACTGCTCCCCCTGGTGGATCCATGATCCATTGCAGCTGGTTTCATTATAATTTATCAAGGGGGCGTATCAAGTCATGCGGGGGGTTTTCCTTTCAGCGAGGGCCGACCCCGTGCAGATCATGGCCCCACATCGGTAGGGGCGTCCGAAATGAGGTGCGACATCTGTAAGTCTTTGTGGATATTAGCATTGCTACCCCCCTTCGGCGCCCAGAAGGGAAAGATGAGGAAAAAACCTGACCAAAGCCATGTCTCTTGAGTTTAGCATGTTCTGGCTCTTTTAAATGCATTTCTTGTAAATATACTATTCCTGCCTTGTCTTTTTTGTTCAAAATGTTAGTCCTTTTGAAAGGGTTGAGGACACCTTTCACATTATAAGTAACTACTCTGATCGGAGCTGGATTATCTTCCATGTCTGTGTCAAAATTGAGATAACTCTTAACCAATGCCTTCCCCCAAGGCTACTCAAACTTAATGGGAACAGGATCCGAACAAAACTAAGAACATAGTTTGGATTGCAGACATTGAATAAACAAAACAAATCTGCTCCTGAAGAGGTCATGTTTGTGACCTTGTGTGAGCCAAGATGTATTAGTGGCTCGGAGGGATAGTCCCTGCAGCCTCCAGGGTTCAGAGGGTCCTACCGTTGCTCTGTACTTGAACGTGCACACATAAACCTGAGCCCATGACCCTTAAGTGACTGTTTCTGTAATTAGTCTCTGGGGAAACGTCCACACACTTTGCTCACAAAAAATATCAAAAATATAAGTCTTCCAATTTCAGGGCTATTTATATAATAAGACAAAATAAAATGATTTACCTCAGTTTGGTATGACCACAACGTTTAAAACAAACATGTCCGTGTAATACCCTCACTTTCTTCTATACGTCTCCAGTTTCTTCTTGTAACCCGCTCTCGTGGTTACTGGCGGAGTGTCTTTTGCCGAGGCTCCGGCTGTCTGGCACATCGAGGATTTAATCTTGTCCTCAGCCTGGCCGGGAATGGTGTTTGAAAGCGTAGTTTATTCTCCCTCAAAACTCTCTTCGCTTCTGTGTATTCCCAACGCCTCTTGAGGATCTCCGGGGCATAATCATGGTCCAGTATCACTTTCCTCTCCTGGTGCAGAAACCCCTTTTTCTGCCAGGCCAACCTTAGCACGTCGTCTTTGGTTCTGAAGCTTGAGAATTTCGCCACTATTGATCGCGGAGGGGCTTCGGGTGGTGGCTTTGGACCCAGGGATCGGTGGGCTCGTTCAATCTTGAGCTCGGTTGTGGCAGGAATATCTAGCTTTGCTCGTAGCAGATTCTCCACAAAGGCAGCCACTCCCGTAGTGTTCTTCGGCCCCTTCCACTATACCGTGAAGTCGAATGTTGTCCCGTCTTGACCGCGCTTCCTGATCTGTGAACCTAGCCTCCAGTCTCTCCTGTAGCTTTAGCACCTCTAGCAAAGCCTCCTCCATGACTTGCACTTGTTCCTCTGCCCCTGAGATTCGGTTTTCAGCCTCGTCCACTCTCTTGTTTGTTGCATTAATTTCTTCCTTAATATCACGGAGCACGTCGCCGTTTTCCCGACGAAAGTCTCTTAATTCCTGGAGTATTGTCTGTAGGTCTGCCATATCGTTAGCTTCCTGTAGTGTTAATTCCTCAGAGTAAAAATTGCTACCGTTAGCCGTATCGTCCGCGGACTTTTCTATAACTGGAGGCGTCTGTTCTTTCTTTTGTCCGGCAGTTTTCCATTTCCCCTTGGTCATTACACCAACGCCTTATTCATAATACTGTCTATTAGAATGTTTTAACCACAGAAAGTAGGCGTTTAGCTGTCAGGGTCAAGGAGCTCCAACTCTACGCTGCCTACCTCAACCGGAAGTCCCATACTAATCTTTAATTTCGCTAAGGAAGGTTCCTAATTTAGGGGATTGACCCGGAAGTACCTTAGTGGCAGTCATGATAAGAGCTGTTTGAACTCTAGATGATAGGAAAGGAGCTTAAATGCTTCCTTGTTTAACTCCTTTAGCACTGGACCATCCTTTATGAAAGGATAACAATTCCCTGGCGGACGCAACATTTAAGTGATGCACCGTGTGGTCATTAATTAAGTTAATTGTGTCCCAGTGGCTACAGGGACTTTGAATGCACATTTTTACTTCAACTTATGTTTATATCAATATTTATTTTATCAATAAAGTATTTTGATTGATGATTGAAGCAGTATTCTTTTTCAATATTTTACATATTTATAAAGCCCACATAAAACATCACCATAAGACACACAGGGTTAGTAGAGTTGAATTCTCTAAGCAGTTGCCTTTACTAAGTCCTGACGATTTCTCCTTCACATGTTTCCTTAACCCCATGTCATTTTTCACTGAATGAAAAGTGGTTAGGAAAAGACATAGGACCTTTTATTGACAATCCGACTGCAACCAAGAGAGAATACTTTTTCAAATAAAACAGGAAACACAAAAACCAAGACACCAGAAAATAACCTATGTAGGGAGTCCTCTATCCTGCTCAAATACCAAGTCTGAAATGTCATGGAGGGATCGGACACTACTATGTTTCCTGAATAATAATAATAATAAAACAAAATGTACGACATAATGCTTCAGGATTAGGCAGGAATTATAGTCAAGAAAAACCCTACAGTCATAAATGTTGGTATTTCCCCGTACTGTTAATGTCCCCACAGCAGGGAGAATTAGTGATATGCACTTAGCCAAAGGACATCTCGTTGAAAGTGTGACAGTATTATGAGGGAATTCATTACACATAATATCCTCTCAAGGTCTCACTTCTGTGGTTGTGTTGAGCTACACCACTGCGACAGCCGGAGTTCAGCTGAGGAATAGTTCCTCTCAGAATGTGCATTGTGGGACCGGCTGATTTGTCTGAAGGGTAAAACATTTAAAAAAAAAAAAGGTTTTCAAAGGTTATTAAACACTAGGATCCAGTCTTTTAAAATCAATGGCATGATATGATACAGCCAGAGGCTTTATTCATCAAAGGTTTTAATGGTAACGGATTAATGGATTTAAATGGATACATTTCTTACGCAGTTATTCTGAAGAACACACTATTTGTATCTCAATTATCAGGAAATGTTAAACTATAAAACTCTTCATCGTGCCTGTGCATCAGCTGCAATGCTTGCCAAAAGTCTATAACTCTTCTTGTAGCAATATCAAGAACAATACATTTAATTGACTCTCTTTGGATTTTACTCCAAGAGCATCATATACAAACAAGCTGGTTCATTTGATTTATTATAGGAATCATATAACTAGATATCAAGTTGTAATTCAAGAAAAGCTGACATCAAAGGAGGCCAACTGCAATTACATTTTAATGAGAAAGATTTGGGACAGAAACCACAGTAGCACTTTTATTTTTTTTAATAAATGTTCTGTTTATCAAGGCAAATTAAACGTTGCACATTAAAAAGGGCCTACTTTATAAAAATTGTTTAAAGTTTTCTCTGCCCGTTCTTAACCAGAGTGCAACTGTGTTTCACAGATACAATCTCACACTAAAAGTCAGTTGTTGAAGCCCAAACTTCTGCCAACACTAAGCTAGTATCAAACTGGAAATATGGCACCTTTCGATAGCTCCTCTCTCTTAGTGTTTGTGTTAGCGTAGCCAAATTGGCTATTAATTGCCATAGTTGGAACACTGTTATGGAATATAGGTTAACTAAACCTATTGGAAATTACGGTTTCAGATCTCCAGCCTCAATCTAATTCTGCTGGTGTGGACCGTAGGATATAGTGCTGTTGATTCATAATCTCTATTAACAGATATCAGAATAAATAAAGAACTCTGGCAAACCGAGAAAAGTGGTTTGCATTAGTAGTCCAGGTAGCAATGACTGAGCAGTATGCAGTTAAACACTCCAGGTGGAGAGCAAAAGATGTAGAAAGCATCGGCCAAAATAAAGTCTTTAAAATAATTGGCTATGTTCTGCTGACAATATACATTTTTAACAGCTTACTTTAAACTTGTGAACCCGCTACTTAAAAAGGGATATATCTTGGAAGTCGTCTCTAAACTCCAACACCATTATCACGTCTCTTTTGCTAATAGGTGCGAATCAAATGTAAACAATAATGAGTTTTCAATTCAGTTCATATATTAAAAGTAGGATTAAGCAACATTTCAGCAGCATATTATCAGCAGTCCTACATCAATGTCTACTCTTACAGCCCTATAATACAGTCCCTGTAACATGCAATAGACTTTTAAAACAAGGATTTACAAGGGAAGCAGTTAAGCTGCAAAAGCTGCTAAAACAGTTAAAAAGAAATTCTAGCATTACAAGGCATCATTACTTAAAGGTCACCTATTATGCAAAAAGCACTTTTTGATGACTTTTATACATGTAAGGAGACTCATAAAGTGTCCGAAAATACCACCCTCTCTCTTTTCCTCCTTACCCACACCCCAAAAAATGGGGGTACAACGGAGCTGATCCAGATTTGCTGTAGACTTGACTTAATATCAGAAAAGTGGGCTGGCTAAACATTGAACTCCTGGCAACGTCCCGCCCACGTCTCTTACGAACAAGATGTCTAACCCCGGGATTCCACCGGGTCCGTCTGCGCCGCGTTACGGCTGCGCCGCGGCGTTCACATCGATCGCGGCCACTCTAGTCAATGGGTCCTATTCCACCAGACCAGTGGCGTAGCTGTGGGTGGGCCCGGGTGGGCCTGGGCCCACCCACATGCACGTCTGGCCCACCCACAGCCAATCAGCGCTTCATAGCGCAGAGCCGGGAAGCCCAGAAGGAAGTGCCATAAACTGCAGTTCATCTAGTGGCCGACAGGGGATGACTGCAGAAAGGAGCAATTTCCATAGACCCCCATTTTAAAATGCCCACCTTTACAGCAGAAATAAACATGTTTCTAGCCTGGATCCAATAAAACTTATTCTGGATATAGTTATATTCCACCTTCATGACAATGGAATAGGGAGTGCATTTTTTTACCGTGAGTTTTTATAGTAAGTAAAGTAAGTTTTGCCGTGAGTGAATGAAAGTCTTATTTCTTCTTGAGGTCTGCAGTTTAGCGTGTACACATTTGCTGAATATGAAAACACTCAGTGTGTGCCCACTGTGCGACTGTCAAGGATAAACAACCTGTGGCCGCCGATATATGTCATATGTATTATTGCTACACAAACATTACATTGCAGTTTTAGTGTCGCCAACTCCGTTTCTAATATGCAAAAAGACAGCAAAATGCGTCTATGACTATTTTTAGTATTTTAGATCTTACCAATCCAGACGAGAGATCTCTCCCCCGTTTGTGTGCGAGGGGGCGGGGCAGTTTACACACACGCAGCTGCTACATGCAGCAACACACACACACGGAGGAGATGGCGGAGAGAACGCGCTCCGAGGTTTGGTTAAACTATAGCCGTGTCGATGTGGACAATGCTCGTTACCAAAAAGTGCAATAAGAGTTTAGCATGTAAGGGCGGTAACACGAGCAATTTGTCGAAACATTTAGCAAAAGTGCACCACATTCAGACGGAGAAATGCACCGGGTTCGACTGTCTTTCTAGTAGCTCTGTAGCCCCATCCACGAGTAATGTTTCCACGTCAGGTGTGTTATGTATGCAGGGGCGGATCTACCGGGGTAGCATGGGGTGGCAACTGCCACCCTAAAAAATAGCCTTGCCACCCCAGCTGCCACCCCAGTTGGCATCTTTGTTTTGAAAAAAAAGTTGTGGCTCATCAGACATTTATGAGAGAAAATCTCTAATGTCCGAGTGCAAGTGAATGCAGCACAAGAAGCAAGCCTTGTAACCCCTCCCCTCACCCTGGCGTGAGCTTGGAAATATGATTGGCGGCGATTTCATTTGAACGGAATGGCGCAAAACGAGAAGCATTCGGACCCAAGTATACTGAAGGAATGAGGTATTTGCGGTCTACAATGACAGAGAAGAGACTGTCAAGTTTGGCTGTACTCAGCATTGAATCAAAATGCACTAAAGCTGTTGATCTTAATCAGTTTGTGAGGCGTTTTGCTGAACAAGATGGTAATCGCCGCATTCAGCTGTTATAGGCATGCCAACTTGATGCTCTGCTCACGGATGACTCGATGAGCATAAAAAACTGATAAGATGATGACCTTGTATGTGTGTATATATTTTTTTCTTTGTGGGGGTCTGCCCCCAAAAAACAGTTTTAAGTCCTGAGAAAGTCAAATAAGACGTAAAACTACACTGCCCAGTCAAAAAAAAGTAACCACTTTGATTTAACTAGGCCAGTAGGTTAGGACTTTCCACTGGATAATAACTGTAGCGATGTATATGTTTTAGCTGAATACACGTTTTTTAACCCTAATTGATGCAGTTAGTCACTTCTTTAATGTTTGTTCTTTCTGATGTAAAGTCAAGGTTGTAACTGTTTGCAGTAAAGTCGTGGGGCGCTGAACTGTTCCTTTGAATCTTTTGAATTTTGATACATGATATAATTACTTGTCTTTCAAATTTGAAGGAGGGTGAGCAAGCATCTTGAGGAACATTCATCATTAACTCCTCCAAAAAATATAGTTTGTTTAATAATAACACTGAATATGAATCATAACAGTGATTGACAGCTGATAGGAATAATATGATTGTTAATATTATCATAATTAATGTACTTATTGCAGCAGTCTGCATAGATTTGGTACCCCTGCTGGTCTAAGAGTGAAACAAAATCATTCAGTTATTGTTCAGTGAAAATTCATTAAATTATGTCTGCCACCTTATATATATTTATATGTAAGGCTTTACTGATGTGCCACAATAATGTCACCTATGTTATTGAGTTTAAATATTAATATTGTGGCTTTCCAAGTTAACATTGATTGATATGACTGCGATTAAATCAGCATATACTTCTGCCAGGGGATGCCACCCCTCAGAATCTCCTGCCACCCTCTTGCCACCCCATGAATATTTGTCTAGATCCGCCCCTGTATGTATGCAAGCAGCAACACACGGAGTTAACTAAATTATACAAACATGGGTTAATGATTAGAGGTAACTGAGTTATTTATATTGTTAAAGTTTCAGCTATTCTGTTTAAAATTCTGTCATCAGATTATTTAATACGATTTGTTAAAACATTGTTGTTTCTTTTGATGTGAAATATTATGTATTTAATTTAAATAAAAAGCAATGTTAGTTTTGTTCACAATTTTTTTTATCGGTATCGATAAAAGTAGTAGTAGGCCTACCGTTAAAACCTTAACGATACCCATCCTTAGTCATGTGGATGTCAGTATTACACACATTCTGAGGCCGCCGTGCCTGTGTTTTTGTTTTCACTGCTAATTTATGCTTATGTTCTATTAGTGCATTAAAAAATCATTAAAATCATTAATGAAGTTTCAGCTCAGACCCCACGCTTAATATGTCTCCCCCTGGCCCACCTACATTTCTCCAGGCCCACCCACACAATAATTTCTGGCTATGCCAGACGCACCGCGTTACGGCTCAGAAGCGTCCCAGAAGCGTCTCGGCGATGGGCTCCGCTAAGAATAGGCGGCTGGTCTATTTTTGGCGCGAGACGCGAGGCTTTGCATAGCGCCGAGCAGGAAGTGGAACATTCAGAGCATCCAGTCAATCCCCAAAATAAACTAATTTTGCAGACCCTATCCCTCCGTAGTCTTTCAAGTAGGAGGAGAAATGCCAGCGTTCTCCTCCGGTTTACAGGCACTGTGTAATTTATATATATAGAATAATTCTGATGATGAATGCATTTTTTTACCACTAAAATACAGCAACATATCTTTGATTCATGTCATTTATAACTGGACTATTACAATTAATATGAACTTTGTCTGTACAAAAACTGCGAGCCGGCACGCAAGACGCTCCGCTTCTGAAACGCGCCCGGTGGGGTTTGACGCTGTAGGAGGTCGGAACAAAACCGCGGCGCAGCCGTAACGCGGCGCAGACGGACCCGGTGGAATCCGGGGTAAGGCAGTCAAACATTGTGCTGTTGTTATTAACGCAACGGGATATGTAGCACAGCCTCCTTTACAGATGTACCGTTGCAAGCACCGTACCAACACAAACCGAGTTAACGTAAAATAAGTAGTGACAAAAGCTTGTCAACTTCCATCGAAACCTTGTCTTCTTCAGGATCATATTCATAATAAGCTTGAACAGTTTTATTTGTGTGGGCAGACATGTTTCCTCTTCTATTCTCGTATTCACTGTAAGCATGGTAACATGACGCTGGCGGAGAGTCACAAACACTTCCACAGAGGGGCGTGGCTAGCAGCAGCTCATTTGCATTTCAAGCTACAGACACAGATTCAGCACTTTCGAAAACAGGGCTGAAACAGAGTGATATGGGACATGCTAAAATGCACGATCCGATTGTTTTTTTTACGCAGAACACTTCAGAGTTATGTTTTTTATATATCTGAGACCTATAATGTATGCCTAAGAAAGAGTACAATAGGAGACCTTTAACTTATTTTAGCATTTAATGAAAAAAAAACGTTCTCATTGACTGGTAACAGCAGATTTCTATTTACCTTTTCCCCCTCTTTTGTTTTCCTTTTTCAACATTCACTGAGGCCTGTCTCTCTCTATTGTCAGCCCATACTCTCACTCATTTAATTACATCAGAAAAACCAACTCAACTATAGAGTCGTGAGTGCTTCCTCTGGGGTCCATCAGAGCTCCTGCGGGCTGAAGCATAATAAACCTCCCCACTGTTTACTGTTTACCTTACTAATTTATTTGCTTTGATACATTTCAAGACTTCCAGCGATCCCTGGCAGGAATACAGTGAGCATTAATTAGCACAAATCAAGACGCTTCATTATCCCAAACTAGACAGCTGCTGCGGCTAACTCTGAGCAGTAAGGAGTGTGCTAACAGCTTCAGTGAGGTGTGCGGGTAACAACCACAGGTCTGAGGAGGCACGATGACACACACTCACATACACACTAACAGGTACTCCTGACAATACATCTAGCTCATGGCAAAATGGATTCATCTGATTCTGTGTTAGCACTTCAGTGAGGATTTCTGTGAGACACCTGAGTCACTACACTGCCATTTCTCTCTCTATCTATTTATCATCAATGATGCTTTATATGCATTTGAGGGTTACAGTAATTCCGCAGCCTCTCTTTGTATCACTATCTGTCAATTTCCCATGACACCTCAGACTGAAAGCTTTTTTCTTCTCTTCTGCAGAAACTGCCAACAATATCCTTTTTACAGTCTTTTACAATTGAGATCTAACTTGATTGTGGTCCAATCTGAAGCGACATTTTCAAAGCTCTAATTACAAGTAGCACAACATCCGTCAAGTTATGGACCTTATGAATGACACAAATAGTGTGGTAATCATAGAATACGCAATCTAAAAGGCTCATATTTTCTAATACCAAAGTAGTACATCTATTTGATCTCTTTACAAATGCCAAACATAAAATCATCATATGCAAAACATTAAACCTGGTATCAACGTTCTGCTTGTGCACCTAGAGCAGTTAAAAAGCTATATGAAACAACTATCGTTTTGAATAATCATGGAAACTTTGAGAACAAGCTGAAGTACAGCAAGTTATGTTAAATAGCAAGGTGTCAAAGTCATTTTTGCATTTTATTTGTGGAGTACAACACAGAGTGCCACACAGAAAAAATTATGTCTGTAGGATAGGGATGTTAAGATTCACCGATTCGCATCGGTGCACCGGCATAAACGTTCAAGATGCGAGTGCACCGGTTGAAAGAGTGCACATCGGCTACAGTTTGGGTTGAACTCGCAATGCATCGATTGTAGCGTCTTTGCATCAGTAAAAAAACGATTCATTCATATAATATCCTCTCATCCTGTCAGCACTCAGCAGAGACGATCTTTGATCTTTGCTTCGCACTACGGAGGCCGAGAGTCTCGGTTATCAACACACATGGAAGTCGAGGAGAAAGAGAAACACAGCGCAGCGAAAAAACAGCTACAAATCAAACGTTTGGCAACACTTCGGATTTTTCAAGAAAGACGGTCAACTTGAAGAATCGCTCGCAAATTGTAAACGATGCCGTGCCACTTTAAAGTACACAAGTAGTACGCGGAACTTAGCGACGCACATAGAGGCAACATGGGGTCTGCGGCTGAAAAGAGAAACCTGAAAGTTAGACATATGAGTTAAATCACTCAGTGAGGTGTTCTGTCAGTGAGAGTGGTGTTTAGTTTACAACAGCCTGTGACTGCCAATAATAGTTTAAATGTCTTCCTTACTGTAAGCAGTTATGAAATACCTGTTTGTGAAAGGTTATTTGTATTCTTTATTGTTCATATAGAAACCACACCACTGCTTTCTGCTCACTGGTGAGTTAGCCTATGGATGAGTGTTAAGCACATCAGGCTGGCAGTTGTATGGGCATTGCACTATGGTAGTTGTTATTTGCACATTGTTAATCATAGTCAATGCATCCTTAAATTGTTTAACTGTGAGGTGTTATACAATTGTACTGTACTCTGGAGAGTTTTTTAAGGTAAAAAGGGTAACAAAGAAACAGCATGATGGGATGCGCAGTACTAGTAGAGAGAACCAAATATGTAAAGCACTTTTTTGTTAATCTATGATTTGCTGCATATAAGGAATAAAACAAAAATCCTCTGTCGTACCATAAGTATCATTATTTTGCATCGTGTTGAATCGCATCGTATCGCCCCGTATCGCATAATGTTGAATCAAATCGTATCGAACTGTATCGCAACAGGGGTGAATCGTATCGTATCGCATCGCCTGGTGTTTCAAATGTATCGTTAATGTATCGTATCGTTGGCAACGTATCGAGATGCGCATCGCATCGGCCTTAGTGATGGAGATGCACATCCCTACTGTAGGAGGGGGAGCAGAAGCTGGACATTTGGTCAAATGGTGAAGATCATATAGATTAGAACCAAACAGATCATTGTGTGTTTTTCATCCTTCTGTGCCCTGTTTATTGCATTTTTGTATTTTACTTTTACACATCAATGTCAGCAATTGCATGTTTTATATATATATATATATATATATATATATATATATATATATATATTGGCAGATTGCTTATGAAGTATAGCATTTGAGTTAATGCATGTTTTCATTTTTTAGCTTGTAAGGTGATGCTTGTTGCCTGTGGTCTCTAAATCAAGCTTAATTTATTTTTATTCTCACTTTCTGATCTCAATGCATTCTACAGTCTACTGTACATCCTCATCTCTGACTCTCACTGTTAGTGTATTGAGTAGGTCGCTGTATCTCTGACCTTGAGCAAGTGCTGATTCAGACATAACTCCAGTGAGGACATATGTTCGGCATACAGAGTTATATCAAGGGAAAGTGAGAGATTGAGATGTGAGGACGTGTTTCTTTGCAGTATTATACATCCTTAACAGACACTTGGTATGCGTGTGTGAAGTGTGAGGCAAACAGTGTTTAATAATGAGCTCCTGCATAATGAGACACGCAGATAGTAAGAGGTGCCTGGGACACATATACCGTATAAGTGGGCACACAATAGTACACACACAACCACAGACACACACACACACACACACACACACACACACACACACACACACACACACACACACACACACACACACACACACACACACACACACACACACACACACACACACACACACACACACACACACACACACACACACATAATATGTAGTCTGCTAGCATTGGGAGGTATAGAGGTTATTTCTGATGTCACACACCAATTAGTGTGATGTTTTGTTAGAAAATATTTAAAATAAATATTGTAAGTGTGAGTATGCATAGTTCTTGTCTTCTCTCGATGATGTATCCAAGCAGTCATGACAAAACAATAAAATATTTAATTTTAACAACAAAAAAAGACAACATAACACACTACAGGAAAAGGGAAAACCTCCAACAGCTTAATAGGGCCTTTAATACGCTGATATACCAATCAGAGGGACAGTGGTTTGATCCAAGTCAACACACCTGCCCCACCTTTTAAAAATGCTCTTCAGTGCATCACCGCTTCATTATATGATGTAAAATATGAGTATAGAGCAACAATATAGGTTGAACACTAACCCAGTTTTGTAAATATTTAAAACAATTTATTTTCTCTTGCTTTATGTTAAAATTAAATGCGTCTTCCTCAGTCCGTCTCCTCGTCTCATTTGACAATGTGTAACATCAGTAAACCTGGAAATTAAACACCAAAGCTGCTGATTCGTGTCATCAGGGTCATGGTGATGCATAAACAACAGCGACTACCTTTTCTGCCACCTAATTGAATATTCAAGACTTGAAAACATCAAGATTATCTCCATTACATGGCAGTGGTTTGTTGAAGAGAAAAGAAAACACCTCAGTGGATCATTTACATGACTATTATACATAAAAAAGATTCTGATACAATCCCAAACGGATGTTCAATGTTTAAAAATGTGCTATCGATCAAGAACAAGCCACAGCTGCAAAGACTACCCGAGCATTGTATTTGATTACAATTCCTCACCTTTCCTGAGTTGTCATGAATCACAGAGAATGAGCTGGCTTTGGTATATAACACTTGTCAAACTCAAGGCCCACAGGAGCAAATCCGGCATATAAATTTGGTCTCAATACATTTTTGCTGGCCTCGATGTAGCTGAACAAGATTTGACAAAGTTGCATCAAAGAAAAGATGTCAGATGGCTGGAAATAGGCCAATCTGTGTGTTAAAGCATGCCAACACTGATTCTCATAGGTCTGGGAAATAGGTTGCATGTGAGCTTTGCTTGACTTTAAAGTTTATTTGTAATGTTGAGGGTTTTTTGTGTAGAAAATTGCATGACAAAAAGTTAGGCTGAAGGGAATATGTAATTCATGCTTTTTTTTATTAAACGTCCTTCGCAACAATTTACTTTTCATATTCAGGCATGTGACACGGGTTGTTGTGAGGTAGCTGTATAAATGCCTTTTCAAAATTGTAATCAGAATGCATTATTTTGTTGACTTTATGCTATGATGGCTAAACAGAACTTTTAAGTTGACTTTTTCAGGGCTTTATAGAGACACATTGTAAGTCAGAAGGCTATATTTGACATTCACCAATAAAGAAATATGTATCTTTTTCAAAATGATATAACATGGTGGCCGACATGTGCAAACGCGCTGCAGCTTAGAAAAAATGCAATATAAAAACACAAATGTGCCAAAACACATGCAAACACACACACACACACATTTCAGCCTGGGTTTTGAAGCTGCTACGTGTTTGTCCTGATGAAAGTGTCTTGGGCCTTGGAAGCGCATTTGCACTTGTCGGCCACCGTAAAATAATACGTGTATACACATGGAACCTGCACCAATAAAATCAAATATTTATTTTAATTAAGGTACAAATGTGTCCCTATGTGAAATTGATTCCAACAACATCCACTCATGATAACTAGAGTCACACTCAAGTCTACTCATACTGTAATATCTTATAGAGAAATTCAACACAATAATTGACAGGGAAATACTTGAATTCCATCCGAAAAAATAGATAATGTTTATATTTACAGCACAAAAGTATTCCTTATATCAAAGGAATGGCCAGTCAACTATAGCTGTAAAAAATATGCCTTTCAGCAGACTTTTACCAAAGCACTGTCTCCTAATCTTGAAACAGCAGACTTATTATGTCAGGTGATGATGTAACAGTGTTTCTAGTTGCATCTCTAAATCAGTTGTATCCTATGGCTTGATTGTGTATTTCTACATGTTTTTTTTCTTGTGACAATCAAAAAGACATGGATTAAGGGTTTCCAAGTGCACATTGGGACAAGCAGTCCTGTCATGGAAACCGGGCCCGCTGTTTCATCATCATTCACCGTGGTAACACCAGCACAGAAGGCGCTAATAGGCTTCTCTGCTGAAAACACTGTGACATGTACAGGACTCAATGGTGTTTGGTAGCTGAGGAAATTCATTGAAGCCATTAGAGAGTGTGGTTAAATCAAAAAGGAATGTCTGGATAGAACTTGACATGAAGCTAGATAACAAAGGGTTACATTATGAAGTTGCGGCGACAGCATCCTCGTAAATGCTCTCTTCTGTGAGTTGTATACAAGAAACAATCACAGTCCATCTCTTTGACATCTAAAACATTTGTTTCCAAACATCTTACCTAATATATTGTCTGAAAACGCTCTTGCTTTTAGAAAGGTTTTTTATAGCTCTGTTTGAAGAATGGCGCTCACTGCGAGCTCACCCACATTAATGCAGAGCAGCTACAGCCCAGTTTCACTAATTCAAACAACTCTGCACTCAATACACCATGTATTTCATCTAGCTTAAAAATGAATGAGGTGTGAGTCATGACTAGCAACTATTTCCATCTATTTTGATCGTCTGCTGTTACTTTCTATTACCAGCATCTATGCTTCTAAGGAGAGGTAACATCAAAAGACAGGTAACATATAACATTGGACTGTATGGTCATGTGATTGTTTGATCCAACTAATCCATATCCATCCAAGAACAAAATATGAGACATTTAGTTGGTTATAAGTATTCTCCATTGTATTTGTTACAAAACTAATCTATATATTTTATAGATCCAGTAGCAATAAAACATGGTAATTGCCACCAGTTATCTACAAAATATGATTGTCCGGAAAATCTGTACAAATATAGTAATTGTGGATGATTTTGAAAAGGGATATTGCAGAAATGTTAGACATTGAGATGGCTGAAGCTCCAACCCTAACCCTAACCACCAAGATTGGCGGTTTGTTACCAAGCACCTTCAGTCTGCATTTCGGAGAGTGTACTTGGGGAAGATACTGAACCCCAAATTTCTCCCAAAGTGAAAGCCAACATGATTGAGCATTATAATGTTGGCCTGTAGTGTCGTGATGTGAGTAGTTGTTAGACTGGAACCTTCAAAGTCAATTTACCATTGGGTGTAATGGCTTACACCCAGGCGTTAGTGGTTCACATTGAAAATGTTTGCTAGCATCATACCTATAATACAATGGTATATCTGTAGAATATGTAGGACACAAGACATGAAGACATATGTACTTTTAACTTAGCACTTTCAAGTTGTCTCTACCATGAAAATCTAAGAGTTGAGATATTTCAGTGTTGCTTTTTCGTCCTAAAAGTAATAATGGGTGTGTTGGTGAGACGTTTGATGGTTTCAACCTCTTGGAACCACAATCACGTCATTTGTTACATTTGTCATTGTAATCTTTGTTAGAAGCAGTGCATGCTAGTCATTCTAAGTTATCTAAGACCATATTTGTTTGCTTAGACTACTAATCTTTTTATATCTCACATGTGAGTCATTGTTGGATACAGGATGTAACAACCTTAATATGTTGCGATCCCACGTCAAATATATTATTCAGACACTTCAAAAATAAAATAGGCCAAAATACAAAGCGGCCATGAGTGATTAGCATTCTAAGTATAAAAAAACCCCAGCCATATGTATCTTCTATCTTAACGGTTGATGATCTCTTTCTTACTATATCATATAGTGTGTGCCTGTGCTAAGTGAGAGGTTGCTACTGTCTATAAAGTATGTGCTTTCATGGGCTGGAAGTGGAGCTGTGCACCAGATGGGGACAAATGACAGCTGGTATTTCATTTGAGATCGTTTTACTGTATTTGCTATACTCATTCGATGAACATGGCAAATATCCAGTGCTATTAGTCACTTTATAACCAGTTTAAAAATGTGACATACACCAAATGCACAACTATCCAGGATGGACATGTCAATATGTCAGAACGATCAGACAGGCATTTAATAAAGCAGTGTTACAAGGTCATTTCTAGCCGAGGACAAATGGGTTTTGTCTCAACACTTAGAATAAATGTCTTGCAAGCATCAGTCAACCCTTCATACCCTATCACTTCATACACACCTACAGTACAACAAACCATTGATTTTAGTTAATGTCCAGAATTACTATACAGCATGGTTCCAGTATACTTAACAATAAAAAAATACATATAACAAAGAGAGACATGAAATCAAAGAAGATAATGCCATCAACATCATATAACATGGATGTTTAAAAGGTAATTTTGTTTGCATTTCAACTGAACATACGTCTAAAGCAGGGCTGTCAAACTCAAATACACAGTGGGCCAAAATAAAAAAATCGGTACTAGTCGAGGGCCGGACTGGTTCAATGTTTATTGCAGAACTTATTGAAATGAACTTATTGCACATATTAAACCTGGGACTAACAAAGCTTAAATGATTGCATATAAAAACAACATTAAACATTAAATAATCAGTTGCATTCATTTCTTATGGCTCTATCTGCAGCTCATTTCTTATGATTACATTTTTCCACAGGCCAACAACAGCTTCAAAAAAACTATTTCCCTCAAAGAAAAAACCAAACATGCCCTGTTGTCACAAGAAAAAAAGGGCAGAAGGAAACCTCCATTGAAACTCAGTGTGCTGCTCTGTGATGCACACTAAGCCAGATACTTGGCATCTCATCTTGGGGTGCAAGTTCATCAATGTTTGGGGTCAGGCTCTGAGCTGAGGAAATCCTCAGGATTCAGTGAAGGTGTGCGTGCAATATATAGATATACAGGATAGTTTTTAATTACTATTAGATCTGGCCCGCCGGTATATTATATAACAAACTTGTATTATCTATTTACACAGTTAAGCAATCAAAAAGGAATACTAGAAGAACAAATCAAAGTCCAGCTACTGTCATTATTATGACAGGAGCATTATCAGAAAGTAGTATTAATATTGAGAGACTCTTCAAGGGATGAAAGTCAGGACACAACATAAACTATCACATTTACTTGTACTTGTCTTGTAAGTTAAAAGAAGAAACACCTTACAATCAGATGTTAGTTGTGTAGTTATCAAGAGAAGATGGCATAAAGAAGTGTTATAAGCTCCCATGTTGGCAGTATTACAAGATTACAAAAGGCCGTTTAGTAATAACGTTGACACTACACAGGAATGTCCGTCTAGAAACTAAGTACATAATCACTCAAGAGTCTTAGTAGAGTGTGACATATTTTCTACAGACTGTTCATTCAGTAAAACATCTTGAGTCACTGTTATAAAAGATTGCTGAAATTGTGTAAGAGAAATCATTTTCTGGTTTTCTTATTCTTTCATCCACACATACAGACAGACACAAACACACACACACACACACACACACACACACACACACACACACACACACAACACACACACAAACAAAAAAACAAAAAAAAAAAAAAACAAAAAAAAACAAAAAAAAACAACACAAAAAAAAAACAAAAACAAACAAAACACAAAAAAACAAAACAAAAAAAAAAAAAAAAAAATAAGTCATATTACTAGATTGGCTGTTTTAGGAGAGGTGGCTGTGGAAATGTAATGCAAATTAGTCTTGTTTGTGTGTGGTGTGTGTGTGTGTGTGTGGTGTGTGTGTTGTGTGTGTGTGTGTGTGTGTGTGTGTGTGTGTTTGTGTGTGTTTGTTGTGTGTGTGTGTGTGTGTGTGTGTGTGTGTGTGTGTGTGTGTGTGTGTGTGTGTGTGTGTGTGTGTGTTGTTTTGACAGAGTCGTGAATGTGGCTTACTGCTTGGGGGATACAGCCAGATCAAGACAAGACACTTGTAACCTCTCAGGTTTAAATTGCAGCACAGCAGTAATCCAGGAAGAAGTCGACAGGGCTATCTAGGTTTTTATAGAGCACGAAGCCTGCCACTGATCAGTGAAACAAAGAGCAGTCATTATTTCTCAATCCATCCCATAAAGGCTGTTCATTTCCAAGATTCGTTGGACCGAAATATGCAGTGCTTGACCTGAGTGCTGACTGTAGTCAAAATTACAGAATTGGAAAACAGCTGAAAGTTCAGTTCAGTTTACTAATTAGAAAACTGACAAAGGATAATTTAGTTGCATAAAAAAAGCTGAAATCCTACCCTAGTATGCAGAGCATTTATATATTCTTGTGACACCTAATTAAATGAAATAAAATATCTGGTACTACATGCATCGTTCCCTCGACCTGAGCTTCAACTGACACCCACTAAGCTAAAACACCCCATACCATTCAGTTAAGCTCTCTAACCATATAACAAAGATGTGGTGGTTGTGAATATAAACTTGTGGGATGATAATTTAGTTGGATAAAGATATCATTGGCAAACAAATGGCTTTAATCAGTGAATCCCTGAACGTTAGATCTCAACTGACTCAAAGCTCAAGAGAACTGAGGAATTAACAGATAGTTTCTGGAAGCACTTTATTCCGTTCACCTTCAAGATTGGTTCTTCTTCACAAAACCTTTTGTAATGAGACAACCCTTCCCATGAATAAATGCTGCATACTTGCAAACTTTTGTTTACCAACTCTATACGCTGTTCCATTAATGTTACTCACTCTGTCTGATTGCCTCGGTTTAATCTGTCTGCCTGACAGACAGACAAGTCTCTGACTGGGTTGAGCGCAGAGGAGGGTTTGTTTATTTTCTTACCAGCCTAGTGGTTGCTCACAAGAGAATACTATGACTCAGTAGTGGAGAAAACAAATGAGCCAATAACTAATAAAAGAAACTTGTGTAAACTGTGGATGAATACTTAGGGGCATGTGCTAGTATCATTCACACTTTTCCTTTAACCCCGACAGTAACTTTATAAAAACTCCAACAAACCCGAATGACTACATCTTCCAAAAGTAAAGGTTAAACTGATTTAATCGTAGGTAAGGTAGTAGCTGTTTCGTTCATCCTGAATGGAATACTGCAATATAAAGCATTTTGTAATTCAAAGGTAGTGTTAAGATCAATACCAACGCCTTTAGCTAACCCAGTTTAACATAAAATCTGAATCAGTTTATTTTTATTTTTGCAAAGTATGTGAAACACTGAACTGCTGATTAACTGTTGAACCATCATTGTCCAATGGAATATTTGGAATTCAAACTAGACTTTTCCAACAAAAATAACAAAATAATCTAAAAGGAAATAAAATAGCCAGAACTGTACTGCAGCGAGCTCTTGTTTAGTTTCTATAAAAAAAAATGAACAATCTATCTTCCCCTTCCATTTTGTTCTTTGCAATTGTGAACTAAATCGCTCCTGAACCTTTAGAACTCTCAATTTGCTGTCACTGTTCTTTTCTTCTTTCTCACTTATTCTCTTTTCAACCTGGCCTTCTATCGCCCTTCCTCTGTTTACCCTCCTTCCCTTGGCACACACCGGTCTATCAGCTAACACTCAGTTAATACAAACGTAGAAGTAGTTTAGTTGTGTTAGCGTTGGGTTTGAAGAGGATGCTGACATCAATTTTGCCAGTTATACCTCAGTTTTCAGCCTGGTCTCCCAATAGTTACGTTCCCATACAAATAAACTGCATTGTCGATAACGTTTTTTTCTTTACATATCACAAATACGTTTCTAATCATGATCTGCGTATGGAAGAGTTTGGTATGAATGCATATCTCAAACAAGCACATGACTTTTACCCAGCAACAGCTGTTTATGATCCGATTGAAACTAACCCTAACCCTAACCTTAAACACATGGTCAAAACTGCATTGTTAATCCGGGAGAAAATTAAATGCAACCTAATTTTTTAACAGACCGGGTTGGTTTGCTATCCGAAGCAAGTGATTGAAAATACCATGTGGAGTGTAAATGACATGTCCATTTCATTTGCACTTTCTTGCTCTCACTTCCTCACCCCCTTACAGCCATACCCCTTCCAATAATTGTTTCACAAGCTCAACAGCATGGGGTTCAATATAAAAAAAGTTATGCATTAAGGGGAAAATGAGGCTTACCCAGTGCACTTTACCTAAGGCAATTCTCAACCCCATATAATCTATTCCCAGACAACAGATTGCAGCATGAGGGAGCCCAGGCCTCTTGGTAATGGATCCATTGCAAGCATCAGTTTACCATTGATCAACGTAAAACTAGCTGCCGGCTGCTGTGGGAGTTCCTTCTGTGTTCCACCATTAAATGAGGCAAGAAAAGCTAGTAGTTCAATAAGAGTTCATTACACTAGCTCGATTTTTGAACCATTGATACATTGAAGGGATGGTCTCATACATGAAATCCTCTAGAGCAGGGGTGGGCAATTATTTTTTACAAGGGGCCACTTCAGAAACTCGAGCTGTGTTGGGGGGCCGAATCAAAAATAAGTTGAACTTAATTCTGCTCAATATACCAATACTGAAAAGGTGTTTTACAGTATGTTAAAGATAAGAAATGAATCAGCTTTATACAAAAATAAATTAGTGCTTTTGATTTTTGTTTTTCAGTTAATTTGACTTGTTCAGTGAGAAAAATCCAGTCTGTCTTGGGCTTGAACAAGTGCACGGAAATCTGGTTCAATGTCTGAGGTGGATATGCGAAGGACAACTGAGAGGTGATCATCAGTGATAGAGGATCTGTATCTGGATTTGTTGAACTTCATCACTGAGAATGTCTGTTCACATATGTAGGTAGATCCAAAGAGGACCATCATCTTCTGAGCACGTCTCCTGATGTGTGGAAAGTTCTCCTCTTTCAGGGAAGAGTAAAACTCAGGCAGTGAGACTGACCTAAAGTGCTCTGACAGAAGTGTGTCAGACTGCAGGTCAATGAGTTCAAGCTGAACATCACTGGGTGCATCATCCACATGGCATGTAAATGGGGAAAATATCATGTTTATTTCATTCTCAACTGTTTTGAAGTCTTTAAATCGCCTTGAAAACTCACCATGCAGTGCTTCTAACATGGATGAGTACCTCTGGAGGTGATCAGCTGATGGTGTGGCTTCCTTCAGTGTTGGCAAGTGCGTGAGAATGTTGTCCTCCATTTGGCTTGAGAGAAGCTGCAGCTTTCTCATGAAAGCCTTCACTGCACTGTACATGTCATGCACAAAAAGGCCCTTGCCTTGCAGTTTGACATTTAGTTCACTCATTAGTGCAGTCACATCTACAGCAAAACCAAGGTCTGCCATCCAGTCTGCATCTGAAAGCTGTGGGATGTCGTTTCCTTTCTTCACACAGAAGTCTTGAATCTCTTCTCTCAGGTCCCATACTCTTTTCAGCACTTTGCCCAGGCTGAGCCACCTGACAGCTGCATGGTAGGGTATGTCACGATGTTCAGTCTCACTTTCCTCCAAAAGTGCAACAAACTGTCTGTGATTCAATGCTCTTGCCCTGATGAAGTTAACTATTTTAGTTACAACATCAACAACATGGTTAATTTTTAACACTGACTTACACAACACTTCCTGATGTATAATACAATGCAAAAATACCAATTTCTGCTCAGGGTTAATTTCTGTCACTTTATCCTGCATTCTCTTTAATAGTCCAACATTTTTCCCTGTCAGATTTGGACAACCATCCGTTGTCACGCCTGCCAGCTTGTCCCATTTCAGTCCCAACTTTTCCACACATGCATTTACCTCCGTGAACAAATCACTCGCTGTTGTTGTCCCTTTCATTGACTGCATGGCTGCCAGCTCCTCCGTGATTTTGAAGTCTGTAGTTATCCCACGTAGGAAGATGAGTAGCTGGGCAGTGGATGGGCTCTCATCCAAAGCCAAGGAAAAAAAGTCAAAGTTGACCGCTCTGTTCTGCAGCTGAAGCTCCAGATTTCCCGCGATGTCCTCAATCCTCCTCGTAACAGTGCGTCGGGAGAGCGGTACTTTCTCAAATGCCTCCTTTTTTTGCCCTTAGCGGACATTTCGAGGACTAGCCGGCCAGCATCACTCGTAGCTGTTACGGCATGCGCGTTTACGTAAATAAATTTAAAAAACAGCAGCGCCCTTTTCAAAATAAAAGCAACACAGTTAGAAAAGTATTTACGCCATGCAAGCAATACAGCTGTGTTGCTTTTATTTTGAAAAGGTTGCTGTTTTTTTTCATTATGTTATAATTTATGATCAACCTCACATGGGCCGGCCAAGGCCGGCCAACGGGCCGGATGTGGCCCGCGGGCCGTAAAATGCCCACCCCTGCTCTAGAGCAGCAGTTTTCGAAGTGTGAGGCGCGCCTCCCCTGGGGGGCGCCAGAGAGCTTCAGGGGAGGCGCAGCGTGAGAAAAAAATAACGAGAAACAGTGAAATCTAGCTAGTTAACTTCAGCTAACTTTATGCGAGCGGCAACATGGATCGATTTTTAGTGAAGTTACCTAAAGTGAAAGAGGAGACAGCATCTGGCAGAAAACGTCACTTGCACACTTTTGGCTGTCTGCGGAGACCGAGTTCCCCCACCTCGCCAAAAAGGCTGTAAAAGTGCTCATTCCCTTCACCTCCACCTACCTGTGTGAGTGCGGGTTTTCCGCATTGACTTTGATCAAAAGCAAGTACCGGTCAAGCAGGGGCGGATCTACTGGGGTGGAAACGGCCACCCTAAAAATAGCCTTGCCACCCCAGCTGCCACCCCAGTTGGCAGCTTTGTTTTGAAATAAAAGTTGTGGCTCATCGGACATTTATGAGAGAAAATCCCTTATGTCCGAGTGCAAGTGAATGCAGCACAAGACGCGAGCCTTGTAACCCCTCCCCCGGCCCTGGCGCGAGTGAGGAAATGTGATTGGCGGCGATTTCATTTGAACGGGACGGCACAAAACGAGAAGCATTCGGACCCAAGTAGACGGAAGGAATGAGGTATTTGCGGTCTACAATGACAGAGAAGAGACTGTCAAGTTTGGCTGTACTCAGCATTGAATCAAAACGCACTAAAGCTTTAGATCTTAATACGTTTGTGAGGCGTTTTGCTGAACAAGATGGTAATCGTCGCATTCAGCTGTTATAGGCATGCCAACTTGATGCTCTGCTCACGGATGACTCGATGAGCATAACCAACTGTTAAGATGATGACCTTACCTGTGTAAATATATTTCTTTCTTTGTGGGGTCTGCCCCCAAAAAACAGTTTTAAGTCCTGAGAAAGTCAAATAAGACGGTGTGTAAAACTACGCTGCCCAGCCAAAAAAATGTAACCACTTTGATTTAACTTGGCCAGTAAGGGCATTCCACTGGATAATAATACCCCTGCATTATAGCAACAACAACAATAATAATAATAATAATAACAATAATAATTGGGAGGGGGGGGGCGCGGCTGTTCTTACTGTATGTTCTCTGAGGGGAGGCTCACCTTCCCACACTTTGAAAACCCCTGCTCTAGAGAACAGTACAACAAGGGATTCCATGGGATTTTACAATCTACAGCAATCTCTTTGATTTCCTAGTGACTACAGTGGTGTGAGTCCTGCAGTGATGATGAAAGGTAAGGCACAGAAAAAGGGAACAAGGCAGAATATGGATTTAAAACACAGTATAGTTTAGGTTAAAATCCCGAAAAGAAAATGGGAATTGGCAATACTCCTGATTGGCCTTTAGCAGAACCAGTACAATGCATTTTGATATGCATTAGAGGGGAACTCTACTTCTACAGGATAAGTTTGCCAACATTACTCAAAATGTGGAAAGAGTTGTAAAAAGCGCTCTAGGACAGCTCTGTTGAGGGGAAAATGTGTTCGGTAGCCAGGCAAGACTGAGATGTGGGATAAATAAAACACAAGTACAGCAAGTGACAACAAGAAACCTAGAGTGTGTTGAGCCATCGCCAAAACATCATCATCCCTCAGTTGTTATGGCAAAGCATGCTGAGTCATTGTGAGAATCTTTAGATGGCCTGAGATATACAAACAACATTATTCACGCTGTAAGACCTGGCCATAAGACAATACAATTGATGTCTGTTTCTAGGAACCATTTGTCGTTCTAAGGGAAACTTAGTTATGGACATGAAATATAAAATATAATTGATTTGCACAGTGCTTCAGTTGTAACCAGAGATATTATCGGGAATGGGAATGACTCATTAGTCTCGGTTTTTAATGGTTATGCGCCTGACATCCTGCACATTGATTTCTAGCAGTGGAGCAGTACAAGTAAAAGCAAAAAATTGAATTCCCCTTAGCATTTATCATGAATCCAAGTGCATTTTAACGAAATGTTTTTATTTTCAACCATTAGTAAAGTAAATCAAGTAAAACAGCAAACCAACACTGCTACAGCCTTAAAGGGACATAACCCAGGTGAATATGGTTAACATTATACTATAAGACAACATAAATCATTGCCAGTTGTCTACTTAAATTAAAAACATATCTTGTATTACAAGTTTTCTAAGATGTTAATGCATGCAAATGAGGCATCCGATTAAATATGACATAAAAACAGTTAGGGTTTATTTTGTTAAAAATTAGGGTTAGGTTTAGGGTATCAAAAGTTTATTGAGGAAATATTGTACATCTTTGTATATCACATAAGGTTTTTAGGGATCACACAGTTGTGGATCAGGCTATGAATTATATAAATGAACAAACCCCCGAAAATGATGGTAGTGAAACAAGAAATGATGGTGTCTGTACATGCTATTGAGGTGGAGATTTATTCAGGTTATATATTTGTATTTTGTTCCTCTACTGTGACATGTCTCCATGCTTTAATGTTCAAAAATATCTTTATTTTTCTCATACTGCCTGTGCTGCAGCACCTCTTTTCACCCTCTGTCTGAAACCAGAGCCCAGTCTGCTCTGATTGGTTAGCTGGCTGGCTCTGTTGTGATTGATCTCCCGTTTAGAGATGTGTTGGAGATGTCCCGCCCCTTAGCCATCATGTTGGAGTGTTAGCCAATAGAAATGTGAGTGGTATATAGTTATGTCACTGAAGTAAACAAAGGAGTCCAACCGAGGCGTTTCAGGTAGGGGGGGGGGGGGGTTGTGTGGGTGGGATTTTAGCCTTTGCAGACCATTTACATGCACAGAAACCTATACAACACACTACAGGAAAGGGAAAATCTCAAAAACCATATTCGGGCTCTTAAAAGTTATTTGTTGGAAAACAATTACATTTTACAAAACTCTGTATTTTATTAGGGTAAACAGCTATAACTAATACATTTCACCAGTTGCTTTCTCACATTAAGATAATAATATTTTGTATTACAGTTCATATTCCAATAGAGCATTAACTAATGCTAACTTGTGGTGAATTTAGAAAAAACCTACAGATGCCAATAGACAAACTGAAGAAACATTAACACATTGATGTGTATTTTGGTTGTTTTCTTTCCACTATTAAAGAAGACTTGTTATTAACTCCTTTAAAATTGACCACTCTTTGAAAATACAATGTTTCTGCCTCTTGTGTCTCACCTAGCTGTTAGCCACCTCAAAATGTCAACACAGCAGCGGCCTGTGTGGTAAAGTGCGATCAATTGAGCTGCTATAAATAATTAATGACATTCACAAGGCTTTTCCTCTCCATATTGTCAGATCACATGCGACAACACCAGAATACGAGAGGAAGATCAGGGCCATGAGCATATAGAAACTGTAGGTATCATACACACAATCACTACCCACAATTAATCATGTCGGCCAGAAAAAACTCCATCATACTGTTTGAGCAAAATAAGCATTCAGTGACAGTAATGATAAGAAATAATATGTTCAAATGCAATGATAATCCTGTGATAGGACAATATTGTGGAAAATGTCCCACCAGGAAGTTCTCTTTTTATAAGTTATTTTTCAGCCGCGATG
This sequence comes from Trematomus bernacchii, assembly GCF_902827165.1. NCBI lineage: Eukaryota > Metazoa > Chordata > Actinopteri > Perciformes > Nototheniidae > Trematomus > Trematomus bernacchii. The sequence continues at coordinate 10,769,776 of NW_022987648.1, read as the reverse complement.
CCAATCTGAGCTGCAGAGCTTTTTAGATTAGCTGTGAAACGCTACACCTCGACAAAGGATAAGTAGAACATTACAACTACAGTGTGACTAACAAGATATAGCCACACACATACACACACACACACATTCACAGTGGGCTCAGGCACAGACACTCACTTCTGACATTTATATCCGATCACACCTTCGCTCCAGTGAGAAGTAAAAATAGTCAAGTGCTGCTGACTGATAAAAGGTGCTGCTATGCTGCCTATAGAGACCCTGTCGTATAAATATGCTACAGATGGAGGGGTTTTGACAGCCAAGCAAATACACAGATAAAACAACTGAGTAGCCTCTGATAAAAAATGCCTACAAAGAGTTCCCTGACACATCAACAACAGGCGAATTGTGTGAGAAAAGTGCTTTGAACAGAAACTCATACTTGTAATGATTTTATAATAAAAAACTAACTAGTTAGCATCATTGCTGAGCATTTTTATGACATTTGTTGTCATTTATCTTTTTTTGTTAATTCCAAAAACAAGTTGATGGACAGCAAAGGTCTACAACTTCAATCAAACACATTTCGAAATGTAAAGCTGTTTGCCCTAAACCTTGGTCTTGTCTTGGTTGAAAAATAAAGTATATTTTACCCTGCATCTGCTATTCAGTAGCCCTGCAGGGTTTTCAGGACAATTTCTCTTTGGAATGAGATCAATAGTGTAGTGTTACTGCAGAAAAGGGGAATATCCTTGATGGCCTCACCTTGAAAGCTGCAGCAGGCAACTTTGCAAGTTGGCAACTCAGAAGACAGCAACAGGTAACCTTCTTGTTGTTTTTTTAAGCCGTACCTACATTAATATTAACCTCAAAAAGCAAAATTCAACCCATATGTCCTATGAGTACAAATGTGGGAAAGGAGATGTAGAGGTGGATTTAAAGGTTTAACCACAATCTTAATTCTAGAAAAGAGTTAATGACATACTAAAAGGAAATAATAAATATGGACAAGAATAACTGAAATCAATTGAAGAATGGAATTCAGCCTGACTTGCTGATTCAATCCACCATAACATCTTTAACAATCTCACTGTTCTGTTTGTCATGTACTAAAGCTGGACCGGACTGGATTGACAGGATGCCATAGAGTTACTCTCTGACCCATAGGCCCTGCAAAAGCCACTGGGCAGCATGGTCGTAACATCTGAACACCTGTCACAAACTGCAGGTGGGATCAGACAGTTAATGTTGTGTGAAACCTGAACAGAAAACCAATCAACGTGAGTACAAGGCAGAGCAGCGACACTGATATGTACAGAATCACCTTGGCGACACAAGAAAGAGCTTGGATCCCAATGTAAACAAACTAGATTGAAACTCATTACAAATTGACAGAATGTTAGGGTTAGCGGTAGGAATGGGACAAATACGATGTTATCACGGATCACTAACAAAATAAATCATAAATTGAGCTTGGTGAGTTTTCCTTTTTGGTATAATCATGAATTTTCTAACGGGTGAAAGTTGTCGCTATCCTGGTTAAGAAGTGAAAAATAGATTGTGTTTGTAATAAAAGGATTATTATGTCAGTAAGAAATACAATGTTACTATTTTATGAAAAAATATATAGTCCCAAAGTCCAGTTAGGGGTAAGGTTTTTTTATGTACTTTCATGTATATTCACTATCACTGATTAGGTTCTATATATGAACTACAATAGAACTCGGAGAACACAGACAGCCGATAAGACCAATGCTTTATTGGTGTGCTCCTTGGTTGGTCCCATTTCTAGAGTAAGACCCCATTTACACGGGAACGCAAACGCAAACGAAACGCAAACGAACCGAATACGATATCAAAAAAGTCTTCCGTTCACACGAGACCTCTCGAAAGCGCTGGAGACGCTGTAGTACATATGTCGGGCCTGTAAGTGGCGCTGTACTTCCGCACGAGACCGCTCGAAAGCGCTGGAGACGCTGTAGTACATATGCCGGGCCTGTAAGTGGCGCTGTACTTCCGCCACAAAATATATACACCAAAAGCAGCGAAGAAGATCCCCGAGCATGGTTGCCATGTCCACTTGTTGCTGATGGTTGTGGTAGAGGAGCTGTAGATTTTGCACTAACATCTGTAGCATGGTCGAGCTGTAGATTTTGCACTAACATCTGTAGCATGGTCAGTAGCAGTAGCAGTAGCTACTGACAGTAGCTACTGACCATGCTACAGCAGTGAGTAGCAGAGGTGGGGAGAAGTGGGGCTATGGCTTCATCGTTATCAGGAAATGATCGGCGTACACACTGAGCCGTTTGGCCCCCCAGAGCGTTCCGTTTGCAGATCTATCCACCTTGGGACCCGTTATCGTTTGCGGGGTCCGTTTCTGCATTTCCGTTACGGCCTCGTGTGAACGAACGTGCTATACGAAAGAGAAAAGTAGCGGATACAACCGTTTGCGTTCTCGTGTAAACAGCAAACATTTTTCTGACTTGGGTGTGGTCATTAGCAAACAAACAGTTTCGTATTTCATAGGCAAGTGTTGCTCTGCGCTATGACACACAGCATTTCAGTGAATCTTTACCATTTAGAAACACATTTTTCAGATTATTCAGACACCTACACTAATGCTTTATTTTGCATGTTAACGAAAGTGCAACTTAATGCTTCTATCTGCCCTTGAAATCAATCTGTTTAAAAATGTAATGGGTTATTCCTTGGGTCATGCAACACCCTTCTACTGCACTAAGAGCCAGTATTCTTTCCTTATCCTAGACAAAAAGACAAACAAGTAAACAAACCAAGCCAAAAAACATACTTCTTGGTGGATATAATAACAAAACAAAATGCAATATACCTGCAGAATCAACACAAATAAACTGAGGGTAAAAATCCATGTTGTTCATTTTGCATAGTCCATATATGTGTCACTATGAGTGTTTGATCCAGCATCCACAATTGTATTCAGTTTAATCCCAAGATGTGATGATTGAAGCTGTGTAACAAACCATACATGACCATATGGTACACACCTAACATCAAGGGTTAATGGCACAGCACAGGTGTAAGTTAATACACATACAGTACACTCGATCAAAGGCTTTGTACCACAGACGCAACCCTAGATTATTCCACTACCATTTACAGACAAACACCATAGATACATTTTTTCAAATAGAACCTTCATAGAGATATTTTATTTCTCGTTATCAGTTTAACTCAAACATTCCTAAATATAAATATCCTCTGCCAATTGGAGAAAAAAAACTCCCACTAACAATTGTTTTTTTTCTTTTGTGTAAAAGTCTATAATTTATTCAAGTACATTATAATAACAAGAACAACTTCATAAAAAACATAAATCTAGTTCATTACTGGTCCAGCGCAGGATATTATCCACTAATGGATAGAGAAATGACCAGGCCTAACATCGAAAAAGAAAAATGGGTGTTCGGGGAACATTAGGACTGTGATGTATTACTCTGACATTATCAGCTGTGTTGTAAAGATTTCACAGACCTACAGAACAAGGGCTAGAGCACAAACACTAACCACCCCCAGTTTAATACACACATGTGTATAGATTCATGTACAAATAGCACAGCAAAGATATTAATGATCGGCTAAATGTTTTACATACTTCTGATTGTACCGCTTTAACAACTCTTATCATATCTTCAACCTACGCCATTTGGTGTCATGTGAGGATAGCACATCTATAAGTGTATGCTTATGTGTGAGTGTGAGGATTTGTCTGTGTCATATTGGTGCTGTAAGAGGAGGAAGGGAGATGTGACTGAAGCATCTGGTGTGAGAAAGTGAGAAGGCTGAAGAAAAACATTACTGCCGCGCTCAGAGGAGCTTCAGAGCGAGTGAAAAGCAGGGGATCTGTTTATTGTGACAATGAGGTACTTCTGCAGAAAAACCATGCAAGTAGTATTAAGAACCCACTATGTGTCAGAATGAGATTAAGTACCTGATAAGAGAGTGAATTATGACCCTCATAAACCTTAGTCCCGCCTCCAAATCCCTTTGATGTGGCACCTGTCACTCTGACATCCCTGACCTTTGACCCTTTTATCTTTTATGACTTGTTTGTTTATTGTTTTATTGCCCCTCATAAAGGATGTTGCACAATAGGGGGTGTGATAAGACTTTACATATCTGACCTTTGACCCTTTTATCTTTTATGACTTGTATGTTTATTGTTTTATTGCTACCTCATAAAGGATGTTGCTCAATAGTGGGGTAATAAGACTTTACTGCCCCTTTGATGTGAAACCTGTTATAGTGTCCTTAGTAGGTCATTACTGTCAATGATAAAACCAGATATAGTTCATGATGATAGTATGACTTGTTTCGGTCACCTGTTGTGGTTGTAATGCCCTCTATAAGGTAATGTTCTTTAATAGTGGGTTAATATTACTTATATGACATATGACATTTTATTGTTTAATTACTTTATTGACTATAAGGAAGCCCCTTTGAAGTTGTGTTTCCCTGGATGATGGAAATAGTCTAAGTGCCATGTTAGGGGGACATCACGGAGCTCAGGAGTCAGCCATTTGAGGCTTTGTTAACATTAATGCTTTTTGCTTTATTTGTGTTACTAAGATACTTTGAGATACACTTTGAAGTGAGCAACACTTTACAACTGGAAGAATATTAAGTACTTTGTAAGGAATTGGGTTTCTTGGTAGAATATTAAGTACTTTGTAAGGAATTGGGTTTCTTTAAAGGCAGTTTGTGATTTGTAGGGCTGTTTCAGTGAGACAATGCAATTTTGATCATTTAAGTTTCAAGGCTTTATTGTAATCTGCCCATTAGCTACAGCGTAGATATGTCAATGAAAAACGTAGGTCACAGGCTCCTCCAACAGTGCAACATATATATATATATATATATATATATATATATATATATATATATATATATATATACACCAGTAAATACACTTCTCTTTGTCCGCTCTTCAAGCCTCAAAGGGCGGACTCATGAGCTCCGTAATGTCCCCCTAACATGGCACTTAGACTATTTTCATATAGCAGTATTTTATCTGTTTTATGTCGTATATAAATATAGCACATAAAACAGATAAAATACTGCAATAGAATGTTTTGATTTTGGCTTTTTTTGCCCGACCGCAAATACTTAAAGAAAATAAGTCATGATACCGGGTTATACCATACTATTACTTTTTGTTTTTGATACATTTCGAAAATATTATAATGACTATTTGACATATACCAGGGCTATGCGATTGGCGGAGGTAATATATACTGGCCCTTTGAGTAGAATGTTAAAAAGTAAGCTAGTTCCTGACTGTAGTGCCCACTCTTTAGGTTGGCTTCACTTAGGTTAAATTACTTTAGTTAAAAATAGTGACGTTCTAGATATAGTTCAAATTGAGTAATTTAAGTTGTCTGATGCACTTTATAGTTTGAATTTTTTTTAAATACTGATGTGTTTATTCAAAACCATAATGCACACAAGCCTGTTTTTTTGTTTTTTTGTTTGCACTGGTGTGTGCACTTAAATTGATGTTGATGGTTAAATTAGTTAATGGTTCACATGTACTGAGTTCTGAACATGTCATCTAAATGTAGGAATGCCTTGGGCATATGGTTCCCTGATTTTTGCGTCATGCTTTTACAACATACAATATAAGCACTCCTATGTTGTGGTAGTACATTACTTTATCTGTAGCTATTAACATGATTGCTCATATTTCAAGGCATATTTTTCTTGAGCCCTTATTTTGGATCACTTCATCAACTGCCCCCATTCAAAAACTATTAAACAGCCCTGCTATATACTATGACCATTCTTTTCTTATTTATAATATGGTTCAAATTGAGTAATTTGAGTTGTCTGATGCACTTGATACAATTTGACTTTTTAAAATACTGATGTGTTTATTCAAAACCATTTCAACACACAATGTCATGACTTTTTAGACAAACTATACTACGACTTTCTTTTATATTTTTAGAAATCCTATACTGACATTGCAGACAAACTATATAATATAATTCTTAACTACATACTATACTTGGACTTTTTTCAAGATACTTTTGACATACTATACTAGTACTTTTAAAATAAATGTTCGAACATTCTACACTGTGACTCTTTTTAAATTATATATATGAAATACTATACTATGACTATGATTTGTTCAACATACTGGTGTATACAATAACCTTTTTCATATTTTGACTTCCTTCATGATATTTTCATAATATTCTATTCTTTTACCTCTTTTTCTCTATATTTTCAACACACTATACTATGACCGTTTGGACACTATGTTATTTACTATTTACCTTTTTTTATTTTCGATATATTATTTGAATATATCTTTTATTAGTGGGAGGCGTGTGGTGCAGTGGGTTGTGCGTTGGTGTTTGGATCAGGGAGTCACAGGTTCAAACCCCACTGCAGTCAGCATGTCGTTGTGTCCCTGGGCAAGACACTTCACCCCAAATTGCTCCTGTGGGGATTGCCCACAGTATTGAGTATGTATGTCGCTTTGGATAAAAAGCATCTAACAAGTGACATGTAATGTAATGTTATTAAGATATTTTCGACATACTGTTAAACACATTTTATAGTTATATGACTCTTTTTTTTGTTTGTTTTGTTTTTTCATAGTATTTTCGAACATAACATACAATGACTTTTTTCTTTTTCTTCTTAAAGAATATTTTTGGGTCAGATTAGACTTTAACCTGTTAAGCACCAAGCCTGTTTTTCATGTTTCAGGCTCGAAAATGACATGCCCAAAACAAATGACTACAACTTAACTTCTAAAAGGGTTATATGAATAATTTCTTTTATCAAAGCAAGGTTACATCTGTGAGTTGGATGTAGAAGTGTCAGAATCAATATAAATGTTTTTTATTTTAAAGAAAATTCAGATTTGACATACATTTTTATTTACATAAAACTGTAAATTATAGTGTCCGTCCAAAAATTATTTTTTACAGATAGTGAAAACTACCCTTGGATGATGGGTTAGTAGACTAAAAGCTTTAGGAATCCAAAGTACAACATATAATAAGTACCCTGTATCAAGATTGATGCAAAACAAGTGACATTTGACCTTTTCAGAGAGGTTTAGCCCAAACCACCCCACCTCTGAGGTGATTTGGGTGAAAATGTTTTTTTTTTCCATATCTCTGGCCCCCCTTGGTCGATTTGGATGGTTGACACCTCTTTCTGACCGTTAGAGCCAATAGAATCGAAGGGGGAGGCCCCCACACACACACGTTGTGAAGAGAAAAGGTGGGGGCTGCGCGCATGTAAATGTGAAGCAGAGTGAAACGATCTCTAGCTCTGGAATTTGGAAACAAAAAAGCAGTTTTATTGCTTATGGATTATAAGAGAGGACACAGACACATTGGATTAACCTATGGATTAACTGCAGCATCGTTTTTTTATAATTTTAATGCCATTGAAGACCAGTTTTGACCAAGGTAAGCCATGTTAGCGTTTCTAGCTACCTAGCTCCACATGTTATGATGTACGCTTTCGTTTATAGCGTCGCAAATGTTTATCACTGAGTGTTGAGGTTTTTTACATAGATTCTGTGTCTCCAGGAGACCAAAAACGAGTGGTTGGCTGTGCATCTAGGATAAGTAATAAGGGAGTTATTGTGAGTTTAAGTGCCGTTTTAGGTTACATTTTTTCGCTCTTGGCTAATTCAGAGGCTGAGTGTTAGCATTGTGGGTTTTTTTTGGAAAAAAAAATTAAAAAGATCAGTTAGCTGAGTTTCTTCCCGTTACATGGATATAAAACATTCATAGTTTATTAAATATTAAGATTCCTTAGACGTTGTTTCCTGCAAATGACGCGTTTATCCGCCCGGTACCGGGGGGGCCGTGCGTAACAGGTTAAAGGATAATGACAGTGTTAAAGGGGGAGATAGAGGGGATGACACGTGTAAAGGTAGCAGGCTGGATTTTAACCTGCGTCCATTGTAGCAGCAAATGTTTCAACATACAGTACTTAACCTTACATTTTTCACAGGTTCTTTTAAATACTATATTATCTTTTTTTATTACAAATATTTTTTTACTGTTTTCTTGTTGATATTCTTTTATTTTTCGGTGTACGAGATTGTATTTTTTCCACATCTTATTTTATCACACTGTCTGAACATTTATTTTAAAAATACTAGTATAGTATGTCAAAAGTATCTTGAAAAAGTCCAAGTATAGTATGTAGTTAAGAATTATATTATATAGTTTGTCATTTTATTTCTGGGTTGTTTTTTATATTCACACCATACCTTTCAGTATTTAGCCAACGTTGCATAGCATATTTAAGTTAAAAGCTTGAAATCAATAGCTTTAAATGAGGTTGAGTTAATAATAGAGGCTAACTCTTATGGAGATTGGTGATTTAAGTTAAATTTGGCTCTAATAATAGTATGGTATATCAGAATATCATGAAATAAAAAATGTTTAAAAGGTCACACAAACTAGCCTTTTATGGCGCATTTCCACTACAGCGCGGAGCTCGCTTTAAGCGTGCCGAGCCGTGTGGGGCCCGTTTTTGGTTGCATTTCCACTTAGCGTAGTACCGGCTAGCGGGTACTATTTCACAGTTTTTCTGGCCCCATAAAATCGAGGTTCTTTCCGGGCCAACAACCAGGCTGAGTCGGGCTGAGTATGCTAAACTAGAGAGAGAATCGCTGGCAAGGGGGCTACAACTACAACAAGATGAACATATTTGACCGTGATTTAATTGTAATACACGTTTCAAAATGATGCAGAAGTAACAACATACTGATACCGGTTAGTAAAAACCATGCATTAATGCTTTGACAAGTCTGCAGACAGACGGCAGGCGAAAAACCTTTTAAAATGCGTGTTGTCTAAATGGAGATCGGCTAAGCTAACGCAGTAGCCTATATGCTCCGACCGTCCACACTCACAACAACGGCCTATACAGACATAAATAAACCAGTGACTGTACTCGCCATGACACAGACAGTCTGTGGTTTGTACTTGTTTAACTTTTGTCTAGTTTCTGAACAGATATGAGGAGCTGTGAGCTTGAGTGCTAAGAGCTAACGGCGGTTTTTCTGGGGTTCTCATTGAAGATGATGTCACGGCTCCGCCTACACTGCGTTACTATAGATACTACCCCAGTTCCTAAACTGTAATGGAAATGCGCCATAAAGTGAGCCAGTACTAACAAGGCCTAAAGAGGCCTAGCCATACCGAGCGAGGCCGAGCGAGGCCGTGTAGTGGAAATGCGCCATTAGAGTCACAGTATAGTGTGTGTGGTTTTTTTTGTTGTGTGTGCTTGCATGTGTGTGTGTGTGTGTGTGTGTGTGTGTGTGTGTGTGTGTGTGTGTGTGTGTGTGTGTGTGTGTGTGTGTGTGTGTGTGTGTGTGTGTGTGTGTGTGTGTGTGTGTGTGTGTGTGTGTGTGTGTGTGTGTGTGTGTGTGTGTGGGAGACAATGGAAGACACTATTATCTCAAAAACATTGTGAGTAAAGAAACTGTGACATGTAAAGAAAGGATTTTCACTAAAACTGTGATGTTACATCCCTCAGAGATGTCTATTCTTTTTCTTTTTTTAAACCCATACTGTGAGAAAGGAACTAGATTATCTGAAAGATTAATTTTTGTTTTTAAACCAACAGTGTCGGGTCACCTGCCAGAGACAGAGTCACAGGGACTGATCATAAAACAGGAAAGGGATATAAAAGAAGGGGGGAGGGTCTGGAGGGGGAGGTGTTTTGACTCTGGACCCTAGGGTGGGGGAAAAGAAGAGATAGATGATTAATTTGATAGATCTGACTTGATTGTTGTGATGGCTGAAGGAAGAGACACGGGCGAGGAAGAAGCAGAAAAATAACTTGTTTGTAAAAAGGACAGCACGTCTTTTTTTCTCAAATGTATGTCAGTTTCAAGAAAGATGGGAGGTTTTATGCATGACGTGCAAGATATCCTGCAACCCTTCAAAAAAGAAAAGAAGGTACAGGTAAAGTATGTTGAAATATTTCACAAAAAGTGAGTTGTATGTTGATAAAAATCTCTGTGTAGTTTTTCAAAATATAATGAACGAAGTCATAAAGGGAAAAGAATAGCACAGTATGTGGACAATATGAAAACAGCAAGTTGAAAAAAGTAATGTTATGTTAGAATAACATGAAATAATTCATAGTAAAGCATCTAAAAAAAAACATTAAAAAAAAGTCAGGTTGTTAACCTCTTAAGGACGACGGTCCCCCCAGTGGACCCCCCCCCCACCGTTTTTTTTTCGAGACTGTGTCTCAGGGCTTCTTAACATTTATGAAACTATTAATGTGTAGCACCAGATTAACGGGAAGAATCTCAGCTAACTGAAGATATGAACCATTTTTACCAAAACAAAACACAAGGGTAATACCAAGCCTCTGAATTAGCATTAAGCGAAAAAATGCAACCGCACTTTAGCACAGAACTCAAGATAAAGATACCCTTATTACTTATCGTAACTGCACATTTGTATGTAAAAATCGTTAATCCTTATTTGTTAATGTGTTGGTGTGTGTAGAACTTTCCCTCGATTCCATTGGCTCTAGCGGTTATAAAGAGATTTCAATCATCAAAATCGACCAAGGGGGGCCAGAGATAGGTCAAATCCACCCAAATGACCCCAGAAGTGGGTTTGTTTAGCTAAATCTCTCTAAAAAGGTCAAATTTAACTTGTTTTGCATCAATCTTGATACAGGGTACTTATTATATGTTGTACTTTGGATTCCTAAAGCTTTTAGTCTACTAACCCATCATCCAAGGGTAGTAACTATAAGTATATTTGTAGGAGAAAAAAAAAAAAAAAAAAAATTTAAAGGGGACCTATCATGCAAAATGCACTTTTGTACGTCTTTTATACATGAATATGTGTCCCCGGTGTTCCAGGGAACTCACCAAGTGTCAGAAAACACAACCCTCTCTATTTTCCTCCATACCTAAATCTCTAAAAAAGGGGCTGCAACGGATCTGATCAAAACTGATCCAGATTTGAACACTGTCCTGACGTCAGGACAGTGGCGCTACGGCTATTGGGCCAACTCCACCAATCAGGAGGAGACAGCCACGGCCATTGCCGTTCGAAAGCGCTGGAGACGCTGTAGTACATATGCCAGGCCAGTAGATGGTGCTGTTCTCACAGAATCAGCCCTTGCAAAAACAGAGCTAGAAATTGTCAAATTGAGCAAAATGAGGCATGGCTAAAATGCATGATCTGTTTGGTATTTTGAAAAAAAAAAGTATAAATATGCCTTATATAGGTATGGTCCTACACTATATTATTCAAATATAGCATGATAGGTCCACTTTAAGGTATGTACTTTTGTAACTTGGAATTCTGGGAAATTGTGACAGCATTTTACACTTTCTGTTTTTTTACAAACCCATGAGATCTACCTCAACCATTTACACCAGTACAATCCTGCTTTTACATTCATGCACGAGTAATATTAACCTAATAATATACTACATATTAGTATAACAGTTATAAGGGGCATTTTCTGCATCTTTCCTTTAAAGGGGACCTATCATGCTAAATGCACTTTTGTACGTCTTTTATACATGAATATGTGTCCCCAGTGTTCCAGGGAACTCACCAAGTGTCAGAAAACACAACCCTCTCTATGTTCCTCCATACCCAAATCTCTAAAAAAGGGGCTGCAACGGATCTGATAAAAACTGATCCAGATTTGAACACTGTCCTGACGTCAGGACAGTGGCGCTACGGCTATTGGGCCAACTCCACCAATCAGGAGGAGACAACCACGGCATTGCCGTTCGAAAGCGCTGGAGACGTTGTAGTACATATGCCAGGCCTCTAGATGGTGCTGTTGCTCACAGAATCAGCCCTTGCTAAAACAGATCTAAACAATGTCAAATTGAGCAAAATGAGGCATGGCTAAAATGCATGATCTGTTTGGTATTTTGAAAAAAAGTATAAATATGCCTTATATAGGTATGGTCCTACACTATATTATTCAAATATAGCATGATAGGTCCACTTTAAGTTATTTCCAGAAAACTGCGTTGTTTCACCGAAACAGTGTTAAAATCACAAAAACTTCCCTTTCAAAGTCACATTCTTAAAGAAAATCTGTTCAGAAAAAGTACTTAACTTTCTACCAGTTGTAAAGTTGTCATACATAAAACTGTATCCAAAGGTAAGAGAAAGACAACGAGAGAAAAAAAGCTAAATCTGCCAGTACAAAAAAGTGTTAAAATCACAAACGTGTCTTTTAGAGTCAAAAACCTACATTGTTTAACTGAACAAGTGTTCAAATAAAAAACGGCCATTAACCTGTTACGCACCGCCCCCCCCGGTACCGGGCGGATAAACGCGTCATTTGCAGGAAACAACGTCTAAGGAATCTTAATATTTAATAAACTATGAATGTTTTATATCCATGTAACGGGAAGAAACTCAGCTAAGGTATGTTGTTTTTGATTGACATTAGTGTATTTTGTTCTGGTTTGTTGTAAGCCTATTTTTACTTTTATAATCAAAGTCTGTAGAAGTAGCTTTAGAAAAAGGAGACTGTGGTTATGTCCTAAAACCATAAGTCAATGTTGAGCTAATTAATATAACGTCTGTGACTTAAAATTGAATCAAAATGAGTTAAAAAGAATAATGATCTAAACCCAACCAAGTGGTTTTGCTCATACATTGTTTAATGTTGTCTCAATTTACCACATGTTTAAAACCGCAACTGTAATCCGGGAGGAAAAACCACACCCAACAGTTACACTTAACAACAGTAAGTTACAATTACAATCAAAATACATTTATTTTCAAATGTTGAACCTCCATGATGTATTCACAAGTCATATAGAGCAGGGATCATGTGGTAGCTTTGCAGAGCATCCATCACCTGAGTAACCCCACTGTATAACTGAGAAGTCAAAGTACCCTTGTCCCCATTCTGTCAACAGTAAGATACTATACAGTGATTTTCCAGGCCGCTGAAGCAGTTAACTTCACACAGAACTATTGCTATTCCTAATTGCTCGTAAATGGCAAGTACAGTCTCAGCACATGTTTACAAATCATGGTTTGTAAAAGACAGCATTACCCTCTTCAGCACACAATACTTAAGACAAAGCACAGAATTATACGATTAACCACTAAAGATTAACATACAGTCAACAGTCTGTGGCCCCATTCAGCTTCTCTATTCGACATTGTCTGCTAGTGTTTAGCCCTTGTGTAGCTTAATTACATTTGTAAACCCCAAATCTATTTAGCATGAAGAATAAACCTGTCATTCATTCGCAACTTTGTCGTGGAGGGGATAAGCCAAATAACGTTTTGTCTGAGTTCTTTCAGTTGAACACATTCTGAGCTTGTGTCTGTGTTGGGTAAAACATTACCCAAAGACAATCGGAATATGATATCTGTCATTTGATATGCAATATTTGTTATAGTGTATTCAATTCACGTCTTGAAAGCCAGGATTCAGGGCAAATCATCTACTGCAAATTTCCTGGGGCATCTGATAATAGTGATTCACAGTGAATGGACATCTTTCAACATAATAACAGGTTTCTCTCTCACCAGCTGGCAGATAATAATACTCGTTCTCTATTGCTTTTTGTGGTTTAGGCACTTGAAGCAATTCAGTATTGTTTATTTGCTTGATTCTTGTATATTTTTATCCTCATGGTTGAATGCAATAATTGTACGTTTCTTTGGGTAATCTTAATCAATGTGTTGTAACATACAATATGAGACATAAAGAGTTATGCGTTCAAGTTTAATGTAGTTGGTACAAGTCTTTTCTGTCTGTCTTTTTTAAATGAATTTTAATAATGGATTTTAAAATGGTGGGTCACAGATTAGGAAATGTTCCCTAATTAGACGGTATGACATTGGAACACCTCTAAGTACCATCAACCTTTATGTGCCTTAAATTTGTGGTGTTACTCGAGCAAAAGGCATTGTTTTTTCTTTAAAAACTAGAGATGGATGCAGGAGTCCTGAATAAATGTTGATTTGAAAAAAAAGGAATCTATCAGCACTGAATAATGAGTAACCATTAACAAATAGTGTCAACCAATCCTGCTGGACCCGTTTAATATGATACTGTATCTTATGAAATGGTATTTATCGCTTTAAAACTATTTCCAACAAATGTTCTTACTTCTGACATCGAACCTGAAAGTTCCAGTTTCACTTTGGCTTTCTACCATCAAATCATAAAGCAGATGTTACAACCATATTAACAGTTTGTTCAACACACACACTGAAAACGTACTTGCAAAGCTTTTCAAAGAGCAGGGACTAATGTATGCATGCAGTCTTTTCAAAGAGGAAACTATTGGTTTAAGAAAGGGTTATTAGGGTTAGGGTTTTCTAAAATAACTACCAAAGTGCTCAGTTACTTGAACAACCTCAACTGCTTACTTCTATTGAAAAAGGAAGTAGCATCTTTCGAAATGTGGCAGATGTCTGCTGCTGGCGTACTCATTTCTGTGTCAGAGGAATGTAAATAGAGCTTGAGAATTGAAGTAAACAAGTTCATAATTATGGAGAAGATGCTGTTTGAAGGGTGCAAATTCATTACTTTGCTTGTTCCTTGCCAAAACATATGCATACAAAAAAGCATTTCTATCACACAGGTATACTATACATACAAATCTCAGTCGTGGATACAATTATTAATGATCCTGATAATCGTTGACAGAGAATAGCTGGTTATTTCACAGGACAGGTTGAACAAGTCTCGAAGACAAATGCTACATAATACTAAGTCTTCTCTGGGTTATTAATATCTGCCGGTAATGCCCTACTGATACACACCTAAGCATATAAGCATATAAGAATATATATACAAAGAGGAAGCACGAACACAACATAGTTACATCTGCTTAATATATGGAAATGGTTAACAAGGAAAGCAAAGAAAAAAAGCTAAAGGCACAGAAATGATTGCGGTGAAACACCAAGAAGCAAGTTGTTTTGATTTCCAAGTCTGACACCATATAGCCTAGCAACTTCCCTGCTGGCAACTCAGTATGTACTTGTAAAAATAGACTGCGCTGGGACGGAAGGGAAAACAAATGAATAAATTATTGTGTTTGGGGTTGGGTGTACGAGGAAGGAGATAGAAGATGGTGAGTGGAAGATAAATAAAGAGGAGGTTTAGGCGGAGAGGAATAAAGGAGGGAAAGTGGGTGGGACCAGGGGATTGGGGGAGTAAAGTGCAGAGGGAGGTAGAATTGGAGCAAGACAGTGAGGGAGGGGTACGGCTGGGTTTCTGCAGTGACTGCCTAGATATGATGAATGGCCTTCCGCGGTACAGCTGAATGCAAACATCTCTGTTGTGTACACTCTGCCTTTTGTGATTCATCACTTGTTCTTTTGCCCTGGCTTTGCTTTTCTTTCAGATCTAAAGAGATAGGGGAAGCAGCAGGTGCATCTCTAATGATCACAAATTAATCTTGATCATATGACAACGTTTAATAGCAGGACATAGAGAATTGATATCATGTTACAGACATTTGCTGTCTTCCTGTCCAACTCTTTCACTCTTGTCTAGCATTATTCATGGTGTGAATAGCAATCTATCTAAATCACGTCACTCTGAAAACTCTTCAAGTCACATTTATATAAAGGATGGCTAGAGTTGTTCTGAATTGTTTTTATTTGCAATAAATCCCCTAAAACACCAAACAATGCATTATATAGTCCCCTATTTCCTCTATAGCCTCAAGCTTTTGTGTTTGTTTTCAAGACATTAGTCTTATAGAGCGAGAAGCACATATATAGTTGAATTATTCAAGAGGTTAAAGTAATTGCTCAAAACTGCTGAGCATGTTAGTTTTTAAAGCTAACATTATTCACAATGTAGAAAATATCTACTGTTGAAATAAAGTCAGCCACTGAAGATCCATCTTTGTTTCTGTATCGATTCTGCTCTGTTGTGTTTAGTTATTTTTCATGAAAATAAAGTAAGTGAATAAATATGTATTGCGCGACATCAAAAGAAGGTTAGAACCAAATATATTGGAGCAAATAGTCAATTGAAACCAATAAAAGAGAGGTTTTTTTCCTCGCCGACAGGACAGTGGGGAAACTAGCAAGTAAAGCTAATGCCGCTTAAAGATGGAGTTTCTTTTTGCATTCATTCACTACTTACCAAAACACACTGTGTGTATTGTTGTGGTCTAACAAACCATGTTAAATGCATAAAACCATCCAAAACAGATTTTCTAAAAAGTTTAAATCCTGCATTGATGTTTACTTGCTAGTAGCAGTTGTCTTCCCTGCAATTTCCTTGGGAATCTCTAGATTTCTTGGCGTATAGTACACTGGAATAGTTAGAAATCATTGACACAAATCAACCCGTCGGCTAATGCATGTGCATCGTTGTACACAACAAAGAGAACAAAAAGACAGGTACCCACTTGTAAAAACATTGCACACTAGCGCTACTAGTATTCAAAAACTGATAGTACCTTGACTAAGTTGGTTCACACAAATTATAAAATGAATATACTCTATAATACTGCTTTCATAAGTGGTCAAGATGCATGATTCAGAATTCCTTCAATCAGAAATGTACATTTTTACAGCAAAATACAAAAGTAAAACAATATTAAGTAAAGTGGTAAGCACACATTAATACAATAAATTACACATTAAAAGTAGAAAAGAAAAAAGAAAAGTGTAGGACAAGTAAAGACACCAAATGCAAGACAGCAGAATAAAAGGTGAAACAAAAATGTAGGCTGAAACACTAAAATGACATAAAAGATATTTCCAACAAGGTACTGGCTGCACTCAAACACACAATGTAAGCTATAGTAAAATATATAAATACAAATATAGATTATGTGTCTACTGCAAACATTCCAGTAACCACTTCCAATGGTCTTTTAATATGTTTCTGTATGACGTGTGCATGGAGCTACACTCGCTGTAGGGACTACAGGATTTATAGTGATGGTAGGTCTACGAGTCAAAATATATTAAGTTAAATATCACCCTTTTTACAACATGTCAAACTTGCAGTGGCGAGCCGTCAGGGCCCTCTCTGAGGGCCTAAGATATTCTAAAAAATAATATTTGAAAACATTAAAAAAAATATATATATATTTTTCATTAGTTTTACCAAAATAACTTGATTTAATTGTATTTAAAATAACATTTCCAAAGAAATAAATCCTTTGAATCTGCCTGTTCAGTTTCTGTTTGAATGTGAAGGGTTAAATGAAAGAAGCTCATCTCTGCGAGTTACTGTGAAGACAGGAGCTGATTGGTGGTCCTGCTGTAAATTCACAGAGGGCTCAGCTATAGTAACTCAACGAGAGAGTAATGTCAAATGACAGTACAATTGACCAATCATATCTTCCCTCTAAATTGGTGGGCTTTATTTTCGCGGACTTTATGACAAGTTCCCGCCCGCTGTGAAGTTTATACATGTGTATAAAGTGGTGCAGTGACGCGTCCTAAAACCCGGAAGTAAGCTGCGCATGGGTTCCCTCGACACAAAAGCAATGGGATTTCTCCAGAGGGTTTTGGAAAATAGCTCGAAATCAGGTCTGTGGAAAACGAACCTGTTAGATAAATGCACGTTTTGTTCAGCCGGATAATATCCACATGTCTACCCTACTTTTATTATTTTCTAATCAAAAATCTAATCGATAGATTTATGATCGATAGATTTATGATTAGCATACGTTCGTTCATGATGGCTCATGTCAGTGATAGTGATGACATCGTTGCGAAATTATTAACCGAGTCATTTTCAAGATTGAGTTACAATGATAAACTGTGTGGCAAAGGATCAGCTGCATGACCCGCCATCAAGTGCTTCATCCAGAAGGACAGGAGGATGGACTTTGTGTTTAAGTGAATTGATCATCAAAGGTAGGCCTAAGTCATTTTCAATGTGGGCCGCCGTGCCGACTTAATTCATTTGTAATTGTTACTTGGCTGTGGGTGCCCTGTCATGATAGGTGTTTATATAAATGGTGTTGTTTTGTGTGGTAGAGGGTCGGGCCGTTGATTTGATATTCCGCTGAAGTATACGCTGTGACGTAATAACTCTTATTTTTTTATTTTTTCGAGGGAAGGGGGGGGTCAGAGGGCCTAGGTATAAAAGTCACGGCTCGCCACTGCAAACTTGTATTTATTTTAACTATCTGGCTAGGCTCCTTCCATGGCAGTTCAGATAGCTATCCATAAAGTGATGGTTAATTTATGATGTTGGGCTTCTATTTTATGTATCTGGGTTGAATCAAAGTAATTAAAGCTCTACTGCAGGGACAGAAAGAGAGGGGGAAAGGAACAGAAAGAGAAGAATGTGACTTTCAGAAGAGAAGATGTGCCAAGTGGTTTCTAGTTTTCTTATTTCTTTATTTGATATCTCCATGCCTTCTTGTCCAACTTTCTCTATTTTCCTCTATCATACAGTATTTGTGTGCTTTCTTCCTCTATTATGTTCCCCATTCTGCTCTTACTGTACTTCTTGTTCCTTCTGTCTTTGCTACTCCGTCCCATTCTTTCCTTCCCTCGCTTTATTTCCTTCCTCTATCCCCCCTTCCTTCCTTGCTCAAACATGAAATGGCTGTTGGCAGTGCCCCTGATTGATCGTGTGGCAGCCCTATTAGTCGACAGGCCAGCTCCTATAGCCTGCTCCTGGAGGGCCTATAAGGCAATCTGAAAATCATCCTTGTTGGTGTGCAGTCTGTGCCCCACTCTGAATATGGAACAGCTTTTTGCGTAATCGCTTAGCAAGCACAATGCTAATTCATGACATAAACACAATTTACTAATTCTCCTATACCTCATAATGAAACAATATCTATTCAGTAACCTACACTGTTTGGGTTCAGATTTTGAATAGGAAACACAGGCTGAAAAAGACATCCATGGAATTCAACATTTCATCTCACAGTCTGAAAATAATTAATGTATTACAGTGCAAAGACACTGCAGTGAAAAAGAGGAAAAAGAAGAATCTGCAACAGTTACAACATAAAGTGTTTTTATCTGATTTGCTTGAGGGTGGTTGATGTAGTTACAGTGAACAGTTAAACCTTTTATGAACTTCTGTCCACTAGCAATGTTTTTATGAATGGGTCCTTGTTTTGTTTGTGTGTGCATGTGCAGGCGAGTGATGCAACGCAATTCTCCAATGGTCTTCACTCTTTTTTTCTCTGATCTACAGGGGGCGGCGAAGACACACCAAAATCCAAAATATAGCAAAAACAGGGAAGATGAAAACTGCTGGCAATGCTAAATTGATCTCACTTATGCAGATGTTTGTCTTACCCATTTAAGAGGCCAAAATGATACACATAAACGTTTTGTGGAGAAACACTTAATATAAACTTTTGAAACTTTTATAAATCTTTGATAATTTTGTTACAATCTTATCATTTACGTTTCAGTGAGATTTTTTCAAGGAAAAAATAAGTAATCAGACAACTATTTCTTCAATTTCTGAACTGACATTTAATATAATAAATAATAAATAATAAATAACATATTATAACACTGGCAAGGCCCTGATCTTCATCAATAATTGCTTAAAATAGTGTGTCTGAGTTTGATGTCTCAGACCCTTATTTACATAAATGAAACTGAAATAAACATATGTGGGAGGATGCTAGTCTGCTGCAGCATGACTTTTCATTTGTATTAATTCATTTAGCTGGGAATAAAAGGACATGGCTTTCTTTAAAAGATAAATGTTTTTTGGAACAAAGCTCAACTTTCCTCCGTACCCAAATCTCTAAAAACGGGGGTACAACGGAGCTGATCCAGATTTGCGGCCGATATGACGTAATACGGCGGCGGACCCACAGCACTATCAGTAATGTTGCTATCAGAAACAATGCCCGACTGTTTTGGACGTAATATGGTCGGTGTTTACATTAGCATCATTTACATTAGTTACTCAGAGCTAACCTGTACTGGAGAGATCATGTGTGTGAAGAAGCAGGAAATAAAAAGGAACTCACCTTGTGGTATAACCGGCAAGAGAGAAGCCTTTGAGCTCCATACTGGCCGTTTCTCAATGTCGAGTAAAGCTGCTGCAGAGCCACTATTTCAAGTATACTACGTCATCGAGTGGCGTCGAAGGATTGTTTAAATGCCCAGCATTCGGCGCCACTCGATGACGTAGTATATTTGAAATAATAATCCTTGCTTTCATCACCGCAGCATTTTAGACAGTATCTGCCAGGTCCCGTATGAGCTGGCATAAGCTCCGCCCCCTCTTATTTTTATTTTGTTTCAGTTTAAAAAAAAAAAAAAAGCTTTATTTATTTTTTTAGCCTTTATTTATACAGGTGGAAATCTCATTGAGACACAAGGTCTCATTCTCAAGAGAGAGCTATTTATACCCAGAATCAGCACTGTTGTAACAGGAAGAGAAATAGAGGGATATGAGGCATGGCTAGAATGGGTGATCTGTTTTGTTTTTTACCAAAACACTTCATAGACATGTTTTTTATATTTTTTTATATATCTGAGACCTATGCTATTGCCTAAAAATATCATGATAGGTGACCTTTAAAATACTGCTAAAGGTCACAGAAGAGCAAAAGGATGTTTGCAGTTTTCCATATACAGAAAAAAGGGAGGTAGAGAAAGAGGGAGAAAAGGTTGCCATAAACAGGCTGAAAGATACAGTATGATAAATAGAAGAGGAAAACTCATGAAAACTAGGTACAATCAAACCACCTTATAATTTTCCCTACATAGAATATAGCTGCATGGTGAGACAGCACATATAGAGGAGATAAAGAAAGTCGAGTGTGAGGAAACAAGCTGACAGTACGTAAAAGATAAAAGATGGAGGACGGTAAATGTGAGGGGGAACGGAAACTAGGGCACAGGCAGGAGGAAACAGCACTCTGGTGTTCTCTAAAGTTGAGCCATCAAAACCCTTAAATCCCAAATGCTGCCTGCCAGGACTCATCCTGCCTGGTCCCCCCTGTACCATTGAACCTTTAAGAGATCCACACCTCTATATCCGTCCGTCTCTCACTCTATGTTCACTGTTCAAATCCTCTCTGCTTCTCCTCTCTTTTTTCAACCCCTTTTCGTGCTGTGAGGTGGCAGAAGAGGAAAGCGCTGCATTCATTTAGTATTTTCCTAACCCAATGCTGCCGACCCTTCCTCTAGAAGCTGCAGTTATGACTAGGGTTGGGAACTGAAACTCGGTTCCAGATGAGAACCGATAAGAAAATGCTGGGTACCGGGTAGCCATACAAAATACACAATTTTGGTTCTGCTTAACGGTTCCTAAACGCGGTAGACCCTGTATTCCACCGGGTCCGTCTGCGCCGCGGCGCCGCGGTGACCCGGTGGAATACAGGGGCGGACTGGCCATCTGTGTTCTGGAGAATCACTGAACGGCCGGTCGTCAGCGGGCCGTTGACGGCCGACTCGGTTCGCTGACGGCCGGCACCGTCCTTAATTTGTTTAAACGGCATCATGTAAGTTGCGCTGACAGGCGACAGAGGTCCACAGTTGCCCCGCAGCGAGGCTCCCCCCGCCCTCCCGTAGACATTTCACGAGCTCATTCACTTCATAACACCAAAGATGGATCACGGTAAACGCTCTAAAGTGAGGCTCCACTACACTAAAAAAGAAAAAGACAAGGCACAGTGTAATGCCTGTGGCAAGTTAATAGCTTGCCACAGGCATTGCTCAGTTAAAATAAAGCACAGCTATTGTGCAATACATTTGTATTGCATGTCTTTTTTTTATTTGTAAAAATGTCATTAAAGCTTAAAAGAATAAAGATATTTTTGTGATCTAAACGTTTGACCTCTTTCTTTTATAATTTTGGAATCGAAACGGGGAATCGATAAGAACCGGAATCGATAAGCAGAACCGGAATCGGAATCGATACATTTCAGACGATACCCATCCCTAGTTATGACTGGCGGAGGTGTCTAGATTTCCCTGCACCACCCTCCCTCTGTGCTCTTCTACTTTTAAATGTTGCCTCCCTAAAGCTGGGATCAGATTTTTGTTGATTATAGTCTTTTTATGTTGATGTTTCAAACTGTTTGTCTCTGTTGAAAAATGTTAACAGACTCAGAAAAACATTCTTCATTTTTCTAATGAAGAGTCTGTTTCTATACCTCATTGCACTGCTTTCACTTATAGAGGAAGAACAATATGAATCACCAGGAATGTATTTTCCTTTCCCTTGATGCTCCACTCATTCATGGCAGTGTTCATAACAGTTTCCTAACTTCAGAACTAATACCTACAGTCTGTGAACTCAATGGACTGTGTTCACCTTATAAGTTGATGTGGCTAACTCATAAGCTAACAGTGGCTAACTTAACCGCTAAATAAGCTGTTTTAGAGGAGCATTATAATTTATTAATAGTCAATTTCTGTCAATGAGACCAATAACAGTCAAACTTTCACTATGACCTTTGCTCTTTGTCTTTGCTAACACCTAGGAAAAAATGGCTGCTAGCTGCTAAATGCTAGGTGCTCACCATTTATCCAGTGGTTGGTTTGTAAGCTGAGTAGCATAGCCTACAGTGTGTTTTAAAGATATTTTTTGCTTGAAGCTGCAAAATAACAAAACCATGAGAGAAATTACAGTGAACTAAAACTGTAAAGTTGAGGGGAGCAAAGCCAAAACAACAAGCTAAAAGATGCTTTAAAATTCCTTTAAGCTAACGTGAACTTTTAATTATTATACTGTCTGGGGTTGTGTGCCAACATTTAACATACAATAGTCATGTTGCATGACATATTAATGTGGACATATTTATTAGAGCAGCTCTAAATAAAAATATCATTCATACTTACATTTTAAATCACGTGTTTCCAAATAGATAAACTAAACTGAAGATTACATATATATTTATGGCTAACTAAAATCTGTTTTTCTTTATGGTTTGCAACATTATATTTTATGGATAAGTCCCTGCCTTCATTTCCAAGTGTGAATCCATTCAGCTGCTTTGCTTAAAAAATAAAGTTTGTGCTTAGTCATCATCACAAGGATAAGTTTGAATGGACACATGGTGACTTGAAAAAAACTACGAGCCAGGATGACGAAGCAACATTGCGTGTTGCACTCACCACAATGCAGCACAACTTGGACATCCTCTACACATCATAAGACAACAAACTGTGTGTGGAAATAGTTTCAACATCATTTCACAACATCCTAAGGGTAACTGTTTATCATGTGCAGTTTGAAAAACCACCAGAACTGCTTCACCATGTCAAAAGTCAAACACATCTGAGGTTGGGTCGGTTGCCAAGAACAATAAAGGCTTGTTAATCACATACTAAAGCGTCAAAGAAATGTAAGAAAATGTTTGAAGTATGCTTTTCTGATTTATTGTATTACCCTAATAGAATATTGACGAATGTATATTTCCTTTTGGTGAATCCTTAGAAACTTTAGTCTATCTTTTATGTTATAGGAATCAGTCCTATTGCCACGTAAACTATGGGAATCCTTCACAGTACAACATTTTTCATGATAGAAAAAGGAAAATGTTTACGTATCGATCCATTACTTTTTAAAGCAGGAAATGTTGGATCATCAATCAAATATGGAGGTGTGTGGCGCAGTGGTCTAGTGCGTTGGTGTTTGGATCAGAGGAGCACAGGTTCAAACCCCACTGCAGTCAGCATGTCGTTGTGTCCCTGGGCAAGACACTTCACCCCAAATTGCTCCTGTGGGGATTGTCCACAGTATTGAGTATGTAAGTCGCTTTGGATAAAAGCGTCTAACATGTAACATGTAATGTAATGTAAAAACATTATTAAAAAGGGGCTGAAACTACATAATTGGGACTAACGGAATGCACCGAAGGCAGCCCATTGTAATGTTCACTGTTAGTCTGCATTATGTTATTGCTCATATATGATTATAAAAGCTTCCAACCAGAGGCAAACAACACATTTCCGAGAAACTCTTGTGATTTTCCACCACTTTTTGGGCATGAAATGTCTCTGCTGTTAACTTGTTGTGTCAAAAAATGCATTGAATTGCTTCATCAAAATAACTGAGAAACCAACATTGCTTCTTTGTTTTACAGAAAGAAACAAGGCGCCAAATCAAATTTTTGGAAAAACATTGTAAGAGAGGGGTTTTGTAAACTACACATTTGCACCGTACCTAGATAGACGTTTATATGACAAAATATCCTCTTAGTAAATAGGGAAGTGAGAGGTAAACTGCAACAGTCAGTCTGGATAGCATAAACACAGTTAACAAGCACTGTTGAAAACATATAAAGGAGTATTTTAGGTTGCTTACTGAAAGCTGCCACAGCCATTATGAGCGTGACCACGATGGAGACCCAGGAGACCCAGAGGGCCTTCTTCCTGTAGCTCTGAGCTTCGTGGGGCTTCAGCCGCATGCTGCTCTCGAGAAGACCTGCAATAAAAAACACAAACTCTGTTACAATTCTTTCTTTCTTTGTCTTTGTTTTTTGTAATGGCCATTTATGTTTTATTGCAATATCATATCAGGCATCAGAGGTTGCATAAATGGTCATTTGACCTTTTCCAAAACTTATATTGGATAGGAATAAGATTCTCATAAAACTTAAATCAGTACTTTGAATGAACAATCTACTGGTATGGATGAAATAAGAATGTTTGTTATGTTATTATATTATGGACGTGAATTAAATGTTGGATTTTGTTTTCGCAAAGAACACTAACACCGGTCTTCTGACTGAAAGTCCTGTTCTGTGTCTACCCAGCCAACCAACCCATGTTTTTCCATAGGGTCATTTCCACCCTTTTTTCATTGGAACAGTTCCACAACAATGGTGTATTTTTTCGTCTGAATATAAAGACAAAGCATTTACTAGACTCCTGGTACTAGGATGGGTTAAAAGCAGAGGCCAAATGTCACTGTGTGTGCTGTGTGCTCTGCATGTGTGACCATTAAAGAGGGTTTCATCCCCCCGATTCTATCTATAACATGCCAGACAAAATTATGAGGCAAAAGGGTAATTCATACTATGAGTCCAAGTGTCCACGAGGCTCCGCTATGGTCTTTGTGACTCAAATTACATCATGCGCTGTGTCCGCGCAAGTCATTTTCATGCAGTCCAACATTTTATACCACGATGTCTTCAAGCGCTGCACAACAAGGTTCAACACGGATGAGGTGTCATTGCAGTGGGAGAGGAATTATTCAAGAGAGAGCACAAACACTTCCTCCGGGAAGTAGGACTTTGCCTTTTAAATGCTACCTTCTTTTTAAAACCCAAAATTCTAAAATCTCATTGACCATGGCTGAAAGTTCCACTTTCTGTAGTCAATGTAACACAAAACTGCATCATTTGTCTAATGAATATTTAATTGTAAATAGATGTTCATGTGCCACATCACCTCTGCAGGGTTATAGAAGGTTAAAGGAGGGCTACCGTGTTTTAGTATTAGGCTTTTCATACATTTAGCAAAAGACAGACATTAAATAATAGCGGGAAAAAAGCAGCTGGTAGAGATATTATGACATTTAGTAATTAGTGTAGATCAAGCTCCTAAAATGCTACATTATATGTTAGATGTCCTGTGATGCAATTAACTGCATATTTTAGTTTGGCCCTTCCTGTCTGGTACAAGCACGCATCTCTGATACCCCACAAATCCAGTTTGTTATGCAGGCTCTCTGTTTAGAGACTTTACTGTGAAATTATATTTTCTCAGACTATACAAAGCTCCTCCTGACACACAGAGGACGTTATACAACTACCCCTGAGTCATCATGACTTGACAATTGACCTTTATTGTCTGCGTAAAATCTGTTGAGTTCCCTTTTTTTTTTTTAAATCAGCCTTGGTTTCAATGATTATCCTTTTTCTTGTAGAAAAGCTTGATGCTGGGGCACTTAAGTACATTTTGTATCTCTCCACTTTGTTCCCCCCAGAAAAAATTGTGTGGCCCAAATTAGAAAAAGGCCCTTTTGACAAATGTATCATGAGACAACCACTGTACCACACATTTATTTGATTGTCTTTTGTATCTTTGCATTTCTTTGGGATGGAAATGTCCCCATGCACACAGCCCTGTTAACTGCCACTGCTTAGTATACAATGTGTTTTTCGATCTGCTTTGCTTAAAGCAGCAAAAGAAAGACACTGTAGGAGCCATGAGAGTGAACCAATGCAGTAAAGTTGAGGGGAACAAAGCCAAAGATATGAGCAAGAAGATGCTATAAAACTCCATTAAGCTAACGTGAACTTTCGAGTCGGGCGAAAATTCTGTGTGGGTTTGTCCTCCAACTTTTTTTAAACCGATCTTGTATCTTATGTGAGAAAATGACCATTTCACATTGGTATCATGGTACAGCAAGGGTATCATTTATACTTAAATTCATTAGAAAAAACTGTATTTTTTTTTTTTCATGTCTCTAGAATGGCAAGTTCCCCCTGCAAATATCCATTCTTACTCCCACTGCTTGTCTAGTGTGAGTGTAGACAGAAGGAGACGTTGCAGAGACAGTGTCCACAGGGAGTTGGTGCTACTAGGATGACATCTCTCACCAGCTTCCCACCATTGAACACTGCCAACTGCTTTTGACGGACAGCCAGACACTTCACTCCAAGCAATGTACTTTTGCAACTGACATTAGTTAATTACAAGAGTAATGTATCTTTCACTTTTGGTAGCTCAAAGTGCATACATTAAGGTTAAAAGGCATGTGCCTGGGGCCACTTAAGTTTTGATAATGCATCTGTTATACTTTAAAATATACTTTTTGCTATCAAAATGTGTCAAATGGGAGGCAGAGAAAGCCCTTAAATATATTTGGTTCAGATATATTTCAATACCTTTGTATATTTAATTACCCTTAATGCAGGGTTTATGTAAGATGTATGGTTATATGGATATTTCTCACAGCTTTCATTTTGAGCATTCAGTATTCACACATGCAAGTTTTGTTGTCACAAGAGGAGTACATAAAACACAAAGCTTTGATTATCAACATCCCTAGGGCACAATCACATTTACCCCCTGACCATCATCATCTAGCTGTGTGAAATCATTTTATCTGGCCATAATTGATTACTTTGATGATAGAAATGCAAAAGAAATCACATGGCTTTTGTGTAGAAGAAGCTAACAAAAAGTGTCACAATGCAAATGTGCGTGTGTGTGTGTCAGAGTGAAGACTCGTGTAAATGATTTGAATGACTAGTGTTACACTAAAGGCATGAAAGGCCAGCTAAACGTGTGTAGCTTGTTAGACCCATTGGCTGTGACAGGCTAACTGATTGCAAGACATATTTAAAAAAAAAAATCTTATAGCCTCTGACTGACCTGCTTTGATAACTCCTTGATAAGGAGTGACTCTGGAGAAAACCATTGTTTCCAGAACAGAAATTGCCAGATCACAAGTAAAGCTTACATAAATGGAATATTCCCAAAAGGTTTGTTCAAAATCATAATTGATTGTACTAGACAAATGATGACCTTTTTGTGTTTAGCTGAGAAAAGGCCGATAATTAAACTGCATATGGAGCTACTTTGAAACCTTTAAAAATGAAAAATGATAATGTGGTGTCTGGGTTTTAAACTTAAAAACAGAAACACGACTGTTGTTCAAAAGCCTTTTAGCGAGACCGGCTAACAAGCATGTGGGTGTGTGTCTGATGTGTGACTGAGGGAGTGAGGCAGCATGGTTAAATCCCTTTGCTCACATGATCCCAGGCTGGGGGATCAGACAGAAGGCATGTGCTCAACATCTTCTCATGCACTGTGGAGAGGCAGAGGAGCATGAATTCTTTCACAGATTATCTGTCTCGAGCTTTTACAGTAAGGATTTAGTGTCAGTTCTGGCAAATATGACAAAAAAAAGTAGTTATTATAATAAAGTAGCAGATTTAGTGGGAAATATAGGTTCAAGTTTTTGGAGATTCGAGCCAAACAGTTCTTCTTTTATCCTTCATTCTGTATCTCTTGCTAGTGTAGATACAAGGTGGATACTGTCCGTTGATATAAAATACATCCAATAAAATAACTCTACCTATTCTAAATTAAATAACTATTTCTTTGTTTTATTGACTCCACGTCTGCTTAATTATATTAGCATCAAAACTACTGAGTTAAATTAACATTTCAAATATCCATTGAAATCAGATCCATAATAACTGAATGCATACATAAACCAATTAGCTTATAACTGAGGCCCTGTTATTATCACGTGTGGAATGTTTTTCAGAGGTTTTTCTTCATGTTAGAAGATGAATGGGATTAAATTAGTGGAAAAGTAACTAACACACACAAATACACATCAAGCACACTTCGGGGTTTGGCATGCATGTGACTGGTATCAGAATAGCTTTGGCTGACCACCAATGTGCATGTTTAAAAAAAACAATCTGACTTTTCCCCAGAGGCAAGGACAAATGAAAAAAAGAATGGAAAGCTTTTGGGATTGGATTCAATGTATCAATATGTTGAGCTTTGAATTCAACTTTCGCTTCACTCTGATCTGCTGATGTAGGACTGTTGTAAATTATTTAAAAGACAGCAGGCTAAAAATACCTCACATGGATAAAAATACCCCTCCCATCTCCCTAGGGTAGGCTACCCTTTAACACTTCATAGACTATATGCATCCATAACTTTAAAAAAAATCCAATTAATGGATGAAGTTACCTTCTCCCTCCACACTGTCTGTGATTTTCATCTCCTGGCCCGTGGGGAGCGTCTCGGGCTGGCCGGGGCTCTTGGTAGGCTGGTGGTGGTTGTTGGTGAAGCCATCCTGGGCGCACTGGCCGTTCCGCATCGCAGCCGTAAAGGGATCCACAATAGTCGGGTCTGGGACAGGGTAGGTTTCCTGGGGGGCCGGGTCCGTCATTGTTGTTGCTGTTCGTTTTGTTTGCAGACTCAAAGAAAGGATGATGAGGAAGAGATTCACGCCGGTGTAAGTGCAGAAGCCATCCAGCGTGTCCTAATAAAGCCCGGTGTAGACTCAGCTGCTGCGCAGAGGGGTGGGATGGCGATTCGAGATGGGAGATAAAGGGTTGGTCTCCCCAGCATCAGCAGCGAGACAACTCCCTCTCTATGGAAAGTGAACCCTGCAAAGTGCAGCCTCTGTGGAAACCGCCAGTTAGACACAGTTTAGGGTTAGATGCGGCGATGCGATAAATGCTGAGATCTGCTGTGGATATGGCAGACGGTGCCAGCAAGTTTTTTTTTTTTTTGTATCTCTCTCCACCCCTTTCCTCCTTCTCTCCTCTCAGAACTCACCACCTATTTCTCATACAGGCCACTCTATGACAGTTGTGGAAGAAGTATACAGCTCTTTTACCTAAGCAACATTGTGAAAATACAAGTAAAACTCCTATTCAAAATCGTACTTAATAGTAAAAGTACAAGAGTTTTTTGGTATCACAATACACTTGAACCAACAGGGAAATAACTATTTGTACATAATGGCACATTTCATAATAACATTTATTTAATCTCATTTATCTAAACCTGTAAAGTAAAGTTGTCAATTAAATATAGTGGAGTAAAAGTTAAAGATATTGGCTTCCAAATGTAGTGAAGTAGATGTACAAAACTAGCAGAACATCTAAATACTCAGGTTAAAGGTAGGGTAGGTAAGAATGGAGAAACCAGCTCGAGTGCGCTAGAATTTGAAAGTACACAACCGAGCCCCTCCTCCAAGACACACGAACGCGCACATGACCAATGAGGGCACGAGATAAGTTTGTGCACGAGATGGAAGGCTGACAGGCAGGTAGGCCATCCAGTTATTTTAGCCGGGCCGGCTCAGATGATTGGTCGTGCTTTTTACAGCACCAAGGCTTCCACAGATGACATTTGTTTATGTATTTATTGTCAAAGCATTTAATGTATTCATTGCAATCGTGATGTTAAGAGCATTCCATGGAATATAACAAAAAGTGTTTCTGAAGTAAATTACCTACCCCACCTTTAAGTACCCTACAAGTAGGCTACCTCAAAAGTTAACTAGCTACAGTATTTGAGTAAATGTACTGTGTTACATTCTACCATTGTGTGTGTGTGGAGCATACACAACAAAGCAAAAATATAAATTATAAAAGCACCAACAATTGAACTTTTATGAAAACTATTTAAAAAAAAATACTGTTATAACATTAAATATATTGACAAATATGTACACAAAATAAAGACATACAAAACATCTACGTACAGTACAACATGACAAAATTAAAAGTGTGCAGTATTGGGATTTAAAGTGAAGAGCTGAGCAGATATTACAAGAGGTAGCTTTGTACCCAAATATGCAAAATATACAGTGTTATGTGAGGAATTCAAAAACTTAAAATAATGTTTATGAAAAACACCTTATAGGATTAGAAAACATTTACTTAGATACAAAATACTTTATAGTGCTCCTTGTGGTTTCTGAGGTACAGCCATGTTCTTGTCATACTATACGTATGAGTATAGAGTCGTTTTTTTCCTGAAAAAGAAAGAAATATAGAAAAAAAGAGTAGTCCCAAGGGCCCAAAATCTAATTATGGTATAGAGGAAAAAGTCCAATTTCAACAAAACAGTTTCACAGTTTTTGAAGATCCTAGAGAACACTCCCACCAAAAGGAAATTCCAAATTTCAATTGCTGGAACAAATGGGTTAATGGAATTAGAGATAAGTGGTTTAGTTTATTTACGTGCCAGTGGTTTTGCTCTCTAATCCGAGAATCAATTAATTGACCTATGGTAAATCCAATTATCAGCATGCAAATCAATTATGTTCTCACCTGCCTGCAAGCTGTCAGGATGAACAATAAGAAACAACTACTGACCAACAGGTGGCACCAAAACACGCAATTATCAGAAGGTGAGGATGTGAACTCAGGATAAAAATAATTTCTGTAAAATATAAATGAGATTGACACCGATTTGCTCCGATTTGCTCTACAGTCAATAACAAACAGCCTATAGTCAAAAGGCATAATGATAATGTACGAACATCATCTTTACCCTTAAATGGTTTCTATCCTGGGGGGGGGGGGACATTTTAACATGCTGTGTCCATGTCAAGCATTAAGCTTTGTAGAATGAACATTTAGTACATTTACTCAAGTACCATTATATTTTGACAAAATACAACACTAAAATGCTCTGACATTTGTTGGTGTAACAGCATAGTTAAATATTTTGCATATTGACTTTTACTTTAATTTACCTGATTATATACTTCTGTAATTCTACTTCAGTAACATTTAGAATTTAGGAATTTTACTTGTAATGGAGAATAAAACAAAATTGGTTATTTTCAATTGTAGATCTTCTACCACCGGTAGGACAGTTTCATACTTAAAACTTAAAGAGGGATGTCACCTAATAAAAACTAACCTAAAACAATATGTTTTTCAGCCGAAGTTGAAAAAATGTCCACTGATTTTGCCTCTCTACTATTTTCTGATAGTGTGTTCAAGAGCTTCACCCATTTAATTATTAATTTTGTTAAGGTATGCGAGTATTTGAAGTTGAATACTAAATGGTTCAGTATGTCAACTATTTACAATGTTAAACAGCCTTCACTGACTACTGATTACTTTCTGCTTGTTTTACAGACTAGGTAATAAATGACCAGGGTGTCCCAGCAGCAGCCATTCACCTGCCGGTCATTGGTTTCTGTCTGAGGGTGCAAAGCTAATTTGCTGGATTCTCAATCAGTTACTGCAGGAAATCTTTTGCAGCAGACCTCCACTTTTCCCAGAAGATGAAGATTGATATTCATAATCATATTTTACCAAAGGAGTGGCCGGATTTGAAGCAGGTAGGCACTGAAAGACTATGTAGTTCACATCTTTGCATCAGTTCCGCAGCGGGCAGAGCTATAATTCAATGCAATTCAAAAGCAGTAAAGTCAAATGTACAGGCTTGTTTCTCCATTTGGAGTGTCAGCAGGGA
Source organism: Trematomus bernacchii (assembly GCF_902827165.1). NCBI lineage: Eukaryota > Metazoa > Chordata > Actinopteri > Perciformes > Nototheniidae > Trematomus > Trematomus bernacchii. Next base: position 10,737,899 of record NW_022987648.1, on the reverse strand, counting down.
GTTTAACAGCTCACTCCATAAATCAGTGTTCTCTATGGATGGTTCAACTTTAATCAATAGGTGGCGATTGGCCTTGCTCTTGCCTGTCCTATCTGTTATCTGTGTCTGCTCTTATGTCTTTGTTACTATGGAGGCCTCTGGCTTTGGCTAATGATTTCCCATGTTTAGTGCTGGACAGAAGACATATTCTGCACACTGGTGCATTAACCCCAACCCTTATTTATTTATTTCTTTACAGTAGTATGTAAATGTATAATAAAGGATGCCTGTTTGTACATGTTAATGTTTTTCTAAATATGAATAATATATCCTACTTAAAAAAATAAAAAATAAAATCCTTTCCATAGTCATTCACAGACCAATACTTTTACAGTAAATCTAAATAGTGACATTGCTTATTTGAGTTGTCAGTATTGACACCAGAGAGGTCTGACAATAATATCAATAGACTGAAATATAATTGTTTTAAACAATTATATTTCTGAAAAGTAAAATAGTGGTTAAATACAAAGGATATGCTTTAGTTTTTAAGGCAGAAATATCCCTTCCTAATCTTAAACAATTTGAGGGTTTACCCCGCTGCAGAGTTCCTTTTTGTATTTCCTGCTTTTTTACACATACTATCTCCAGTACAGGTTAGCTCTGAGTGTTAGCGATGCTTGCTAATGTAAACAAAGACCATATTAGGTCCAAAACCCATCGCGCATTGTTTCTGATAGCGACGTTTCTGATAGTGCCGTGGGTCCACATTTCCGATATTACGTCATTGTTTGTTTGTTTGTAGCCTTTATTTAACCAGGTGAAAAATCCCATTGAGATCAACGATCTCTTTTTCAAGGGTCATATCGGACGCAAATCTGGATCAGGGAGGAAAAGAGAGAGGGTTTTGTTTTCTGACACTTTGTGAGTTCCCTGACACAGCGGGTACACATATTTATGTATAAAAGACATACAAAAGTGCATTTTGCATGATAGGAGACCTTTAAAAACGGCATGGTTACTCAGGACCCCAAACAGCACATTAGTATTAACTCACTATCCTCTTCACTGTGAACTGGCATTCAGGAATTCCATTAAAAGTCAACAAAAAACTACTTGAAGACGGATTGAAAGCCATCTCTCATTTTGAATAGCCGAGGCTTCTCTCTGGCAGCAACAAAGTCCACAGTGCTGCAGATCCGTGCAAATATGAGATTGGGCTTTATGGCTGTTTTGCTCAAGTCGATCATTTGCGGCTTCATCTGTATTCAAGAAACAGCCTCAGATGGCACTCACTGTGAGTTATCTGCGCTGTTGAAGAAGATAGTCTGGATGAAGATCGAACTCTCGCAGATGGGATAACTCAATCAATGGAGGCTTTCCAACTGAAGGATTCACAGGGGATACCAGACTATGTTCAACTTTATATACAAACATTATATCTTCTATCTATCTATCTATCTGAAAACACAATATTTGTAATCTAATGCATGGACTAATGTTGTTTTCAGCCCCAACATTATTAGGGAGAGACACTACTAGTACATTTTGAGATTTTTGGCTCCTTTTAGACTAAAAAGAGAAGAAAATGAAGGTGTTCCATTTATTACGCTTTATCAATTTGTCTGTATATTTGTGTCTGAGCATTAGATATTGCTTCATTTGCATATTTAGGCATAACATTTCAGACAACTTATTTTCCAAAAAAACTATTGGGACGTTTCTGTCTTGGTGAAGGTAATCACCTGGGGATGTTTCATATGTATATAAGTGAGATTTTTGACTGAATTTGAACCTGGATTTTTTTCCAAGGTTGAGATTTCTGTACATTGGAAAAATCTGTGCATATATTTATGCAGATTAGCACATATTCATATATTATATTAGTTACATTTTTCAACCTTATTCACTTGTAGTGCCTAATAATGCATAATCATTATGTTCCCTTTGTTTCAGAGGTATGGATATGGTGGATTTGTGCAGCTCCACCATCACTGCAAGGTGAGTCAGTTTGTCTTTTGTTTGCATGTACTGACAGGGTGCAGGAACTATGATGCAATTGTACTGCATACAATGCCGGGGACACGGACACAGCAGGTGTCTCCCGGCTGCGCCACAACCCTGAGGACCTTTCAGCCCACCTCTCTATGTGAGCAGCTGCACGTGCAGCACAGTGCCACTGTATCACTTCAAACAGGACCATGACACAGCAAAACACAGAGCAGCCTGCAACTTTTACATAGGACTTTGGTTTGGCATCAGCAGGTTGCACATAAGGACGGATAGTTGATTGTGTCACGTTGATGCACTCAAACATAAGATGAGCATCTGTTTAAATCCTGATGCCAATGTTAAAACAGGACTCCAGGTGACATTGTAGTTGTGACAGGTGGCGATGCACCCAAGGTGTTTAATCACAGCCAACAATAGGGGAAGAAAACACTGTGCAGATGTTGTTTGTATATCTACAGTTAATTATGTGCACCCCTTTACATAGACATTTCGTCTGTTGTCCTTGAAAGATTGCATCTCATATCTACCATGAAACAGCACTACGTCGCCATCATGTGGTTGGATATAGATGTGTTATTATATCTAAATATCACATGATCTAAAGAGTTTGAAAATTGATATTTAATTAAGTGAAATAACCAAGAAGAATACATCTGCAAGGGTGATCAGACTCTAATAAGGACAATCTTTTAATTATAGACATATAAATACTTATAATATAAGTTATTATATATATAATAACTTCTGAACACCTGGCCTCTAGAGGGAAAAGGCACAGGGAACATATACAGCCAAAACAGTCCTAAGAACTTAAATACATATTTTTACATTTGTCCCTAATTGTCCTCTGTAAAAAGATGGATATGACCCGTGGTGAAAAGTAACCTAGTATTTACTCCAGTACTGTATTTAAGTACAATTCTGAGGATCCTTTGGCTTGAATATTTGCATTTTAAGCTACCTTAAACTTCTACACCACTACAATATGTAAGCATATTTTGTACATTTTAGTTTATTTGACATTCGTTATATTGAAGAGTTTATGATATTGAATACAAAATATAGATAAACTGAAGAATTGGGATGTACTATATTGGATAAGATACACTTTTTCTTCTGTGAAAATCACCTGGAAATATAAATTATAAGTAAGCTCCACCTTTAATAAATACATTAATAAAGGGAACACAATAATGGGTTAAAACAATGTATTATTCCCAAAATGACCATGCTGCACAATGAGTTTTAGTTTTAGTACTAGAATATTAATGCAAACACTTTAGTATTTTTACTTGAGTAAAAGTTACATACTGTAAGTAAAAATATGGATATTCTATGAATATACTGCAGTATTATTTCTTCATCCATGGATATGACTGCTGGTTATGTCGTGTTTCAGGGTGAAGCGGACATGATGAAGGATGGGAAGCTGTTCAGGGTAATTCAAGAGAACTGCTGGGATGCAGACGCACGCATAAGGGACATGGATGAACATGGTATATATTTTCCTAAGACATGAAATACTTGACGACAATTTATATTTATGATGCCTAAATTTGCTTCTGTTTCTGACCCCTTCAGGTGTCTCAGTCCAAGCCCTTTCTACTGTCCCTGTGATGTTCAGTTACTGGGTAAGCGCACAAAAACAATGCAGCAACTGTGTTTTATGTCTGTTTATTTTGGTAAAACCTAAATCATAGTGCTGTTTGCTGTTCCCCAAATAACTGTGAGCTGTAGTTATGCAATGCTGTTCAAACAGCAAATCAAATTCTAGGCATTTTATACGAGTGCGCAAAGCTTCTTAACTCTTTTTCAGTCACAGAAGCATTTGAACAATGCACCTCCAGCTTTCAAATATCTTATTTAAATTAAAGTCTTATTTTCGGATTACAGGCCAAACCTCATGACACACTGGATCTCTGCGTCCTTCTAAATGACGACTTGGCCCAGACAGTACGCAGCCACCCCACCAGGTTCGTGGGCCTGGGCACTCTGCCAATGCAAGCCCCTGACTTGGCGGTTCTGGAGATGAGGCGTTGCGTGAAGGAGCTGGGCTTCCCTGGGGTCCAGATTGGCTCACATATCAACAACTGGGATCTCAACGCCACTGAACTCCATCCTTTCTATGCTGTGAGACATTGAACATGGCAGACCATGCTTGTATAATTACATTCCTGGTGTTAGTTCCCCTATGTTTACACTGGGTTGACTAATTTCAAACTGAATTGCATGGAAATCCTTTGTATTTGAGGATCAAAAATTGAAATATTGATCTTGTGGTTTGTCTTCCGTGCAGGAAGCTGAGGAGCTGGGCTGCTCCTTATTTGTCCACCCATGGGACATGCAGACAGATGGGAGGATGGCTAAGTATTGGCTGCCCTGGCTGGTGGGTGAGGGAGAACGAGTAGGAACAGGAGCTATTGAATATCTCCTGGTCTAGCCAATACAAGATAAAAGAACACAGTTTTCCAAAGACCAAACTTTTAGCAGCATTTTTATTGGTAAGCACCAGTCAAACATTAAACACGGCATTATGAGTGGCAACATCAAGCATTTTAAATAACAAAGGAAGTGTAATTCCTGTGTAAAATACTGGATTTAACTCAACACTCAATAAACCTCAATAAAATATGTTATTTGTACGGCTAATAGATCGAATCCAATTCAATTTTTTCGTCCTGAAATACGATCCTGGGATCTTGGCCAGGGTCATACCAAAACGGATAAGCTACAAGACTCGAAGAAAATAATTGCCAATAAAACGTTTTTAACATGGTAAAATACAATGATTTGGTTTGGACTGGAGATTATCGAATACTCAGCAATGGCCAATAACCGTAACATTTATTAATGCACTGACATTGTAGCCAACTGAGACCAATAATGCTCTTCTTTTTGCTTTTCCTTCTGCCACTAAGTGTATTATCCTACCTATCAAATTATTGTTTAATAACACCAAGACCTTTAAGTAAAGAAAATTTTCTTTTCTTTTCCACCCCAAAGGCATGCCGTCAGAGACAACCATGGCTATTTGTTCAATGATATTCGGAGGCGTCTTTGAGAAATTTCCAAAACTGAAGGTCTGCTTTGCACATGGAGGTAGAGACCAAATGTTGCTGAAAAAAATACATGTAGTGTCAACTTAAACATATTCTTCAAGCTCAGATGTTGTTGTTTGACTTCTATCGCTTATGTTAATTTGCTTACAGGTGGCTCTTTCCCATTCACCATTGGCAGAATTGAACATGGCCACAAAGTCCGCCCGGATCTTTGTGCCGTTGACAACGACATCAGTCCACGAAAGTACCTTGGTTCTTTCTACACCGACTCCCTAGTTCACGATCCAATCGCCCTGAAGCTCCTCATTGACGTTATCGGAGAAGTGAGCTTGTACTTGTCATTCATTAAATGCACACAAACCCTGTCTTAATGGTCGTGATACAGGGCTCATGCATTGAGAAAACACTGAAGGAGTGTTGCTGGTTTTAAGTGTGTAGTGTGCGTGGGAAGTTCTAAGTATTATTTATGTGAAACAACATTAACCTTGGATACACAAACAGTATACACAGGCTCATTAAAGTAGTTGTTGTAGCTCTATTGATGTGTTGAAGCACTGATGCCTTAGAATGGTTCTACTGTAGCTATAACATAATTATTTATACCTTTCATCTGATAGATAGAGATACTCTGGATGTTTATGTCTGCTTATGTACAACTCTTAAGTAGTTTTACAAGTTAACATGCATGTATTACTCGTTCAGGATAAAGTGATGCTTGGAACAGATTATCCATTCCCACTGGGCGAGCTGCAGCCTGGAACACTGATTGAGTCAATGGACGAATTCGATGACAAACTAAAGGTGAGAATATGCTGTCATGAATTCACTTTATATTACATTGACAGGTAGAAAAGTCTAATCAGCAGCAGTGCAAAGTCAAACAAAATAATTCATTAAAAAAATATTATAAGAACTGCGTGTCTAATCTAGTAATTAACATGGCTTGTACTCTTTTGCTTTACAGGATAAATTGCTTGCAGGAAATGCATTGGAATTTTTGGGCCTGAAAAGAGAGAAGTTTGTGTGACATGCAAATCATATAGTGCTACATTGTGTGAAATAGTGCAAAGTCTTTAGTCAAACATTCATATTTGCATGAATAAGATAATTATTTGGATTAGCTTGTATATTAGTTATAGGTTATTAACAATTGTGTTGTTGTTTCATATAATAAAGTAATTTCAGTGTGTTAATTGCATTAAATGTTTGCCTTTATTATATTTATCACTTTATTCTGACATGCCATCTTATGCTTAACCCATTTAACAATGTTCCATAGAGAATACTTCCTGCCCCTGACACCAAAGTAGCCTACAGAGAACTCTTACCACACGTTTAAGGGACACTTTGCAGTCAATCCATTATAACTTTGTTTTTATTTTAATTGTTTGATAGAGTGATTACAGAACAAGTGAAGATAGGTTAAGAGACACTATCACAAAAGACAGACATGCAGGACTACTACTTCTGGAAATTACCCAACAGTGTTCAGTTGTTAATGTGATCTCCCGACACTCAAATTGCTAAAAGAAGCGAACTAATATTAATTTGCTAAACTTCAAAGGAAGTTAGGCAAACATTCCCTTTCTCTGGCTAATATAAACTCAGCCCCAAGAGAACTTATTCTATCTTCTTTTGCCATTTCACCAGCACAAAATTGTGTCCACCTGCCTCATTATTCCTCTCTGAAGGGAAATTCATTTTTAGAGGGAAAAATAAATCCGACTTCCACCAACTGACTTTGTGTGGGAAAGACTCAACTTCGAATATATGCCTATCTTTTGGCCCACTTATTAGATATATGCATAGGAATTTAATCTCTTAAATTAGCATAGGTTATCATATTCTGAATCAGGTCTACGTTTTGTGGACTGTGGACTTAGTTAATCATTTATTATGAAGGTTATTGGGTCACCCATGTTCAATACTATGAAATTAATTGGCATCACCATACCCGTATTGTGTAACAGTTTGAAATCAGTAGATGAACAATCATTTAATAAAAGAAAACAAACAGCATTAGAATATTTTCAAATGTGATACTGTATGCACGGCTCACCATCGAAGAAGTCGTGTTTTCCTGTGCGACACCAACGTCACATCCGCTTTCTCGATGCCCAATGTTGGAGAGTAATGGCGGCGTGCCGGGGATCCTCGTCGAAATGGTTTTTCACCCGGGAACAGCTCGAAACAACGCCGTCCCGTCGATGTGGAGTCGAACCAGACCGAGAGCTCTCCTACCGGCAACAAGCGGCAAATCTGATCCAAGATATGGGTCAGAGACTCAACGTGTATCCTTTGTAAACAACGTTTTCTGGACTGGAGGTATCAGACATGGCGCTAACAGTTTCAGCGGGCCCAGATAGCATTAGCTAATTTAAAACTGACTGCTGAGTAAATGGAGCAACGTTTGTAACTTGTCAACGTGTGTGTTCTGTGATTTTTTTAATTATGTTATATTTTGTATACCTGGAATTTCGATCCCATGTGTTTATGTGTAATGTTAGCTATGCGCTAATATAGCAGGCTACCTAGCTAGCTGTGGTTTGACGTCTAAAGGCCATAAGGCGAGTTTGCAGCTGTTGCTGGCTCCTGGTCCACAGAATGCATTTATTATTCGGTCCGGTCTATCTCAGGTAATTAAATAATGGCATGTGTTATTTTATGACGCAAGTTTAAGTTTGAAGTAGGCTAATTTGCCTTCTCTATGTACTTATATGTACCACAGTTGCTATCATTAAGCTAGTAAGCTAGCTTGATGTACAGTGTCGGTTGGTCAACTGTTTACGTCTTGTCTCTAATTAACTGTAACTCTTTTAAAACATTTGTCTAATTATAATACGTTGTCAAATGATACGTGTTTCTACCTGATATAATTGCATATAGGTAAAGTGTTCATTTTGTTATTGTCAGCATGGTTTTAACCCAGTGAAAGTTAAAACATTTCCCTTGACCAACTCTCCAGCTCCCAACTAACAATAAATACAGCCATTGTTTACATGCATAGATTTTATATGAACCACTCCTTCACCAAATTCCACAGGAATGTAAGTATCAAGTTATATAACACTGCTATTGACCTGTAACCTAGTACCACATGTTGGATATATTGTTACATACATTGCACAGAGAAGTGTTGGGTATTATATTGAAATATCTTGATGCTTCTGTGCAGATAATCTCTCCAACCACCTTATTCTTGGCCGCAAAAGTGGAAGAGCAACCTCGGAAACTCGAACATGTGATCAAAGTGGCACATGCTTGCCTCAATCCCCAAGAATCGCCTCTAGACACAAAGAGTAATGTAAGTTCAGGGTGATCTCACATTGTATGGTTGAAAGTATTTTTCCCTTTTTCTACATGTGACTTCCCAGTTCTCACAGTGGTCATGGTTTCCTTATGTGATACTGGCTGTACCAAAGTCCCTTGCCCTCTACTGAGAGCCTTAACTTGAATGCCCTGGCCGGCTGTTGGTGTGTACCATACACCTTACAAGGCCTACATTAAAAGTAAAATGTGCCTCTGAGTTTTTGGCCATTTGAAATTAGTTAGTTGGATAGATTAATAGACTCATTACAATTGTGTTGTAATGACTGTCTATCAAACTTTAGGCATACCTCCAGCAAGCTCAAGAGCTGGTGATACTTGAATCCATAGTGCTGCAGACCCTGGGTAAGTAGTGGTGACTGGAGTGGATGACTTGAGAGAGAGATAGCGTTTTGTTTTATCATAATCATTATCTTTGGCTTATCAATAAGGGAGTAGTGCTATTGATCACCGTTGAATGTATTCATCACAGCCTGTTGAGTGAAATGTTTTATCAGCTGCTGTATGGGTATCTTGTCATATACATATTTTCAAGAAATCATGTAAAGGTGACATGTCATTTTATTTTTGCCACTTTAGCATTAGTCTTTTTGCAATTTTGCACAGGATTTGTATTTATATCTCCATTACCTTCAATACCTATACATGTGGGTGCCAGAGTAAATGCTGCTAGAGCTCATGACATCTATTTTTAAAATCTATATATGAGCATCAAGTTTCACTATTCATATTGAACATAAAGATATCTATCCAAATCTAAATTGATACTCCTAAATGGATACCTAGGTGTGTTTGTTAAATCATAAAATGACATGTCACCTCCCAACTGTCTCTGTGTTGAACTCACCTGTCATGTATTTTGTTCCAGGCTTTGAAATTACTATTGATCACCCACACACTGATGTGGTGAAATGTTCCCAGCTAGTGCGAGGTAGAGGCTTCCTTCTTTGCTCTTTGTGCCCTCTGCTCTTTTTTTGTCCCACCTCAAATGTGGGTGGGGAGGGGGATTGAAACCCTTGCTGATTTAATGGTTACATGACCACACACACACCTTGCTCGTTTCACGACATTTGAATATGACACAGCACATAGACGACAACATTGACATGCACTTATTGGGCCAAGACTGAAATTCTTTATTTCTTCGTTTTACCATTTCATTCTGTGTCCGAGGAACTATCTCCTGTAAACATTGGTTATGTTGGACAAGGTCAACGAAGTCCTTTGGCTTAACATCTTCCAGTTGCTTCTTTATTGTAGCAGTTGTGTGTTGGTAGTATTGTTTTCAGTCTTGGCCTTGTCTTAATCAGTGCTTTGAAACATTCAGTTCCTGACCCAATGTTAATGTCATGCTCCGTCTTGCAGAAATATTAATCCTTTTATTTTCCCCTCCCCTGTTTTCCTATTTTTCTTTCCCTCTCTTACAGCAAGCAAGGATCTGGCACAGACTTCCTATTTCATGGCTACCAACAGGTTGTTATCCTGTCCCTCCTTTGTTGCACTTTGACTGCACACCATAGCTTCCTGTAATGCAGGGTACCCTTTCAGTGTCCAACGGGCCCTAATAGCGCTGGTGGTTGTTGGGATGCTTGCCTCCTCCCCTCGGCTCCCCTCCCTCGTTCACAGGGAGCGGGACAGGGTGGCTCGTAGCGTTACCGGCCCCAGTCGCAGTGCGGTGTATTGTACAAGGGACCACGTGTTGGCACAGATGGGTTGAATGCAAGGTGTGAAGTGTAGTGGTGCGCTTGAAACCCACATGTTTGTTCGGTTGCGAAAAAGTGCATAATTCTAAGAGAAAGACACTTTGGTAGCCTGAATAGCAGCTAAAGATTTCAGAGATGTAAACATTTCTCGTAGAGGTCCACCCGGTAAGTACCGCAAATTAATTCTTAAAATGTTATTTTTCATATCCATTTGTCAAAAATGCATTATCCTGCAATTTTTTTCATATTGCACATACTTTTCCCAGATTTTCAAAATACATATAGCTCATGTAAAACATGTGACAAAAATATTACCACAACCCATTAAGGACCGAGACAATATTTAATGGTTGGCATGTCAATTGTTTATCTCAGACTGATCAAAGTCAATTTTTTGATGATTATCAAAATGTATTTTAGTATTAAAACTGGGTCCTTAACGGGTTTGTTTATATTTTACAGTTGTGAAAAGTAATTTTGCATTAATGTAATTAACTCGTAATGTCAATCAATGAAATGATGAAATCAATTGACAATGTCTGGAAGCTGACTGAATCATGTTTGCAATTTTACACCAAGCTAGTACTTACATGAGTGCAATTTACAAAAAGTTAATACATACATTTTTTGGAATTGAGTCAAGAAGAATCATCACTTTTGTTGTGAAAGATTTAAGATGTCTAAATTGATTTGAGTTTAAACTTTTCCCATCAGCCAAAGTCTTTGTAATGTCTGCCGTGACTGTTAGCTTTGTTCTAAAAACGCCGCTGTAATCTGACAGCCCAGACTCCAGACATTGTACTTGTTTTACAGGCAAGGTTACCATCCAGCTCTAGCTCTCTTGATTGTGAGGAACTTTCATCCTTAAAATAATTTTTTAGCTTTCAAGACTTAGATTGTTGAAATGTTGGCTTTAAATACTTATACAAGGGTCATTTGTCTTTATTTATTTGTTCCTTTTCATGTGTTATGACCTTTGTTTAACGAGTCAATTGTGATCAAAAGTTCTAAAAGTGGTACGGTGATGACATTTTTTTAGGCCGTAGCCCAACCCGGAAGTTAGCATCGCAAAGGCTCTATCGAAAAAAGCATTGAGATTTACCATTGGATTAAGGAATTTTGCGGAAAAGAAACTCATGTTTTTGCCACGTTTTGTTTAGCAGGATAATTTCCACATATTGAATTGTTAATCTTATCGCCAGAAGTAAATAACTAACATGAGGCAATTAACAAACGACAACACGGTCGCAGTTCACGTCACCACTGCTAAAACAAAAAGGTGGATTTATCTCTGCGTGACATCTAGTAGTTTTATTTAGCCACTTTTTTTTTTTAGCAATCACTGGTTTTAAGACGCGTAAATGCTCCAGGAATTCACGTGTTGTGTATTTACTGACATATCAAATGACTTCAAGACGGGGGAACTGAAATTGCTAAAATGCCGACTCATTTGCGGTTTTAGGACTCATTTCCCTTCACGCTTGCAACATAAAGTTACACTTTATAAATGATGGTTCCATTCCCTTTGAGTCATAGTTAGGATTAGGATTATCTCTAACTTTTAATCAAGAAGGTTCAGTGTTGAAACTGCCTGCGCTTCAGTTTAGCCCTAACAGTGTCAGTATTGGTGCCGTGTTGTATCCATTGATCTGTCGGGCCCACTAGGTTTATCCCTTTCAACACAGAGCCATACAGAGAGGGTTGTAGGAGCAGCCCCTCGCCAGTTAACAGTAAAATGATGTAACCGTCACATGGGTGGCCTCTGGTTTCAGTGTTTCACAATAGGGCTGCACTCAGCCACTACACGTGGCCCACTTCCACTTCTGTTTTTATGTCCTAACATTCAACCAAGCCAGGTTCTTTGAAGCATAAATTGACACCTGACACAATGTATGATGTGCCTGCATGAATGATACAATTAGGGGAAATTTCATCTGTATTGTGACTAGGGCTGCACCATTTTTTTTAATCGCAATAAGGACTAGCTTAATATAGAAATAAAGCACTATAAAAAATATGTGAAAACATTTCGTTTTCAATTGTGTATTGCAGTTCTCGCGAGAATTCACAACAGATCATTTTGTTATACTCCTCAATTATAATGTGAATAATGTTTAAACATTTCACAAATCATATCCCATTTGCAATATCAGTACAAATAATCGCAATAAGCTATATTGTCCAAATCGTGCAGCCTTAATTTTGATCCGTTTGACACGATAAACTGTACATTTTACATTGTATGATCTTGAGCCAATAATGGCTTATCATTTGCAAGCAATGCCTACAGTAAATTAAAACGGTCCGCTCCCTCTTGTTTTTTCTTTTCTCTTTTCTACATATGCGGGACCATTCGGGATATCGCCTGACCTGAACTCACTCCACATTCCACACATTCCTACACCCTCACATTTCTTTCATGAACACACACACTCTCATATCACTTGCGCATACCCTCACACATTATGCAGTCTACACCTCACTACGTTCTGCCTCCAGTACAAACCCACAGTGATCTCCTGTGTGTGCATCCACCTGGCCTGTAAGTGGTCAAACTGGGAGATCCCAGTTTCCACTGATGGGAAACACTGGTGGGAGTACGTGGACAACTCGGTCACCCTCGAGCTGCTTGATGGTGAGATTGAATTAATGTTTTGCTTTACCATAATGCATTACTGTGGATACATTTACCCTGCACCAAGTTCTTATATCTGCCCTCTTATATCTAGGGTGAAGGTCATAGTACTCGCATATTTTCCAATGGTTAAAATGAGAGAAGGGGATGTTGCGTTGTATCAGCAGAATTTGTGGTGATTTAATGACAACATGCATGTCTTTTACTTTCAGAGTTGACCCACGAGTTTCTGCAAATTCTGGAGAAGACGCCCAGCCGGTTAAAGAGGATTCGCAACTGGAGGGTAAGAGACATTGCTGCTCGATTTCCTGCATTGGAAGGTTAAAATGCAATTATGGTCATTTTCTCGGCTGTTTGTGATTTCTGACAAGTCAGAACTGTAGATTCCGATTTTTTTTGTTGATTCCATATGATCTTTCTATATTTAGTAAAAAAGAATGGGAAATATAAAACTGATCGGCCTGTCAAAGATCGTGGCCAACTAGCTGACAGTTTGTAGTCTCACCAAAACAGCTCCATGTACACATAAGATCTTTAAACCAGCCTAAAGCACCATACTCAGTTATGAAACAGTTCAAAAGTGTGGCAATGCTGCAATACTAGGTAGTAGCAAAGCATTACATACAAATGTCCCACTGTTAAATCCCATTATGAGAGCTTACTGTTGGGGAAACCAAATGCTCAACAGCGTCACAAATCTCTTTCTGTCCCCTAGGCAACACAAGCTGCCAAAAAGCCAAAGGGTGACGGCACATCGTTGAATGACAACTCCTTTGCCGGGCCTTCCATGCTCCAAGATGATGCATCACTCCCTGGTGGCTCCTGCAACCCAAGTTTTTCCAAGGCAGGCGCTGCCTTCATGTCTGGCCCCTCCGGGGATGGACCCCTGTCTCTGGAATCCTTGGCTGGCTCGTACAACCCAGCCAGCCACAGCGAGTGGCCCCTGGGTAACCAGAGCCAAGCTGGGTATGCTACCTCCAGTATAAAACAGGAACCCCTCAGCATCCCTCTGCAAGAGCCCTCCCTGCTTCTTAATGCGCCGGTATACAGGACTGATAAAACACTGGACTTCATACCTGTCAAACAGGAACAAAAAGGAGGACAGCCTCCTCCACCACAACCGTCTCCAGCTCAGAAGCTGTCTCTGGACAGATACAGAGAGAAACAAGCAGCAGAGCAGACTGTCTCCGGGCATAAACGCAGCCAGGAACAGCATGGAGGAATAATGGATTGTGACGGGAGGGGGGACATGTTATCTTCCTCCTCTTCTACCTATGCACCCGCGAGCCAAGTAGACCATAGAAAACATTCACAGCCCCACCAAACATCCCACGGTGTTGGTGGAGGCACCACTGCCTCCCCGATGAAAATTAAAGCTCCCTCCTCAACTTCAGGGCAAGAAAGACGTCATCATAGTGACAAGCGGGACAAAGGCTCACTCAAGCTCCGCCTGGCTGTCCCCGGGTCTGGTGGGGGCTACCAGCTGGACAAAGGCGGACTGCCAAGCAAAGACGAGCTCAAGATGAAGATAAAAGTCTCATCATCGGAGCGCCACAGCTCATCGGACGAAGGCATGGCGGCCAACAACAACAACAAGAGCAAACATTCCAGCCCTCTGGTGATTAAGGAGAAACAGCACCGTGGAGCAGATCACCTCCATCGCCACCACAAGCACAGTCATCCTCACACACACAGCGGGAACGGCGGGGGAGGCCCGCTACGGGGGCTGCCGGGCATGGAAGGGCCCATACTCGCTCCTCCAGGATCCCTGTCTTCCTCATCGCGCAAGAGGGCGTACCCCGAGGCCGGCCACAACAACCACCACCCTCCCTCCTCATTCTCCACTTCATGCTCCAAAGTGAGCAAAAACTCCAAGGGTGGCACAGTTGCTGCAGGTACTACATATTTTTCTTTCCCCTTTTCTCCTCCTTGCTCCTCTCCTGTACTGCAGTGTGTCTCGTCTGGCTTGCAGCTCTATGGCTAACCTCCCCCCTCCCTCCTCCTTATTCTTGTTTCTCCTCCTCCTCCCCTCCTGTCACACCCAGGTGGGCTGCGGACCTCTCAGCAGTACCCTCCTCCTCCTAATGAATCGCCACATGAAGTGGGAGAGCAGAGACACTGAAAGACCCCTCTCTGCAGCCATGGCCCAAACTACCCACAGCTCAGACTATGAAGACTATGCTCCCTGTTAAGTGCCCTGTGAAAAATAACTCTTTATGTCATGATAAACCCTTTACTGAATGGCAGAAACGCGTATCTGCAAAAAAAAAAAAAAGATAAGTATTGTTGGACCTCTCAATTTCTGAGACAAGAAAGATGAAAAAAATTATGCTTCCTGACCGTCAGATCTCTGGGCCCTAATGCTCAGTCCTTTCTTTCTGTTAGTGTTGAATTGCTGCTTGGTTCTCCTTCCTCAAATGAGTCTCGGAATGTGCAAAGTTGGGTGAATGTGTGCGTTTTCATCGAGGGGAAAGTACTTCCCTGCATTTCAGATCTCAGTATGGGAAAAAGTACTATAAGAGGCACGGAAGGTGCTCTTTCTTCCTTCTTTTTTTTAATGATTAATTTAATTGAATCCCATTTCTGCGGTTGTATGTAGGAAGGCAGTGACCAGCTGGAGAGGAGTTCAAGTTATGAAGTTATGTTAGCTGGCCTTCCAATTAATACTGTTGATGGATGCAACTTTAATTTTTTAGGTGTGAATTTTCATCTCCTCAATCTCTTTCTTGTCTTGATTTATTTTTTATACTTTAGTACTGTGCGTATGATTTGCATGTTTCAATCATCAAAGGGATTTAAAAGGAGAATACGTACTTGCTGTTTACAGAAAGTGGAGATAAATGTACATACGTTTTTGTATGTTTAAAGAAAGAAAATATGACTACTCAGGTTTGGAGCTGCTTGTAAGTATAACAAGATAACTATAATACCTATAAAATACTTTTATTTTGTTGATCAACGGATTGGGTGTCATCCGGTGAATGATTGCAGCGTCCCAGTGGCGTGTGCTTCTTACACCTTCCTGAAGGGGGTGCTGTTCTGTGCTTTTCATCACAGGGAATATCATTTGATGCCCTCAGTGACACAGGCACATCCAACACCTACTTATTATAACATCAGTGATGCAATTTCTACCAAAAACATTTTTTTTCTTTACCTATAAGTAGACCTTTAAGCTGGATGCCAAAGGTTGTGCCTCAAAAAGACAAACAACTGACAAAGACAGTAGTAGTGTGCTATTAAAGTTTACATAACCCTTTTTACTTTGAAGTGTATCACATAATTTCATGACGTGAAGCTGTTGCCTTTAGATGTCAGCCCTTAAATGGGATACATGTAAGTATGATTCAATCAGCCAATAACATGGTACTATATAGAAAAAAAAACATCAAACCGGGACCAATTGGCCATATGCAACCAATAACCGCTGGATATTTTGGCATCTGCAATGTTAACACCCCAACTAGGTTTTGTCTTCATCCAACTGGTTAAATTGACATTTACAGCCATGTACCTGTCCGAACATGTCTTCAGTTTCATACATTAAACTCTGCAATGTTCTCAAATCTTGACCCCTTCTGTTTTTCACTTGGTCTCTTTGTGCAAAGTACTCAAGGCTGGATTGGTGGTACCTTCGTTAGGGATTTAGGGCACACAGCAAAGCAGTTGAGGACAAATAAGCATAACCCCCCTCGTCCTTTTTTCTCATTTTCATTTCAATATTATGAATAAACTTCAAAGTTGCCATTACCCTGACACAGTATAAACCCTGGTTGTTGTCGTTTTATTTTGCATATAACAATGTTACTACAGTTGCGAAGAAAATAAACATGTTTGATTCACGTTGTTTCTAGCAATACGTTAATGTGGGTTAGTTGATGCATTAGCAAACTCTACACATTGATTCCTCAATAACTCAGTATAACTAGCTTTAGAAAATGTTGTAGCAATATAGATTAGTGTCTGACAGGCAGCTGAGAGTTACACTGTATACATTTTAAATTAAGGCATTTATAAGATTGGCACACAAGAGATTTCTATAGAAAATCTACAAAATCGGTGAAAAACGTTGCATTTATCTGTTCACATTTGATATGTTCTATTAGGCAAAAGTTAAATGGTTCAAAGTGCTTCTCATGTTTCTTAACATTTTAAGAATGCAATGACCATAAGCCCAATGCTCAAACACTACTAGTGCATCAATGGGGTTGGTGTCTAGCCCTCGAAGGGACGCAAAAGAATGCTTAATAATAATTTGATTCATCAATTCAAATGAAATCATCAAAATGTGTCCTTGAACTAAACATTCTCTTGGAAATGTAACTTGTTAGCCGCACAGACCCTCTGGGTGACCACAGCAGCTTTTTTTCTGCTTCTCCCAGGAGTTCGCCCCAAACTTATTTTGGGGGATGAATGAATGCTTCAGCAGCTGGTGTGCAGATGGCCGTAGTCTCTGGTCGCTGTTAAGAGAAAACAAATCAAGATAACCAAAATGATTCCAATAAATGGCTCAAAGTAGAAAATTAGGCTTAGGCTTTCAACTCTATTAGTTCAAAACTCTTTATAAGCACTGTACGTTTAATATTATAGATTGAAATAGTACGTAGGTGTATGACAGTAACAGTTCACACAGATCAGGGATGACAAAAGCTCTCACCTTGTCAAGCTGATTTGTACAAAATCCTTTGCGTTATCCGAAAACCCATCTGGTAAGGAGGGCATCACCCCTCTTTTAGCCCCAATGTAGAACAAGGCAGCCATCTTGTCCATGTGAGCCAGTGGTGGTTTTCCTGTGGCCATCTCAAACACTGTGCAACCCACACTCCATATATCAGACTTTCTGCCATATCCTGTCTCATTGATAACCTAAGGAGTGGAAAGATTAAAAAGGCAATTTGATATTTGCTGAAAATAAAGTAATTGGAACATTGCAAAAAAAAGAAAGAAAGCATTTCCAAGCATGATTGTTTTTTTTGGCCAGAGTAACCCTGCATACAAGGCATTGACCCAGAAAAGCTCATTGGTTAGTTAGGGCATAGGACCTGACCAAATCCGGGTAGTGGTAGCCTAACTGGTGCAGATTTTAGCACTTGAATGCTATGCTAGACTCGTCTTGCCAAGAAAAGCAGTCGAAAAAAATAACACCATCTTCACATATTGGAAGACCTCCCAAATGATCTCTGAATCTACCTCTGGTGCCATCCAGTAAGGTGTGCCATGGACAGACTTCAGCAGATCTCCACTGTTGCTAGCGGTGTGGTTCAGGCAGCTGAGACGACGCGCACAGCCGAAGTCGATGAGCTTGATGACGCCAGTGGGCATCAGCATGATGTTGTTTCCCTTCAAGTCACGATGAATCACCCTGTTCAAGTGAAGGTAGGCCACCCCTTCCAGAATCTGATGTGTGTACAAGGCCAGGACACACTCTGGCAGAGGACCAAACCTGAAGACAGCATGTGGTGTTGAAGGTTAGTAACAGACCATTCTTGAATTCTCTGATTTTGATGTTTCTAAGGGATACATCACCCCAAAATGATCAATGGTATATCAATTACTTAAAGTGGACCTATCATGCTATATCTGAATAATATAGTATAGGACCATACCTATATAAGGCATATTTATGCTTTTTTCTTTTTCAAAATACCAAACATCATGCATTTTAGCCATGCCTCATTTTGCTCAATTTGACATTTTTTAGCTCTGTTTTTGCAAGGGCAGATTCAGTGAGAACAGCACCATCTACAGGCCTGGCATATGTACTACAGCGTCTCCAGCGCTTTCCAACGGCAATGGCCGTGGCTGTCTCCTCCTGATTGGTGGAGTTGGCCCAATAGCCGTAGCGCCACTGTCCTGACGTCAGGACAGTGTTCAAATCTGGATCAGTTTTGATCAGATCCGTTGCAGCCCCTTTTTTAGAGATTTGGGTATGGAGGAAAATAGAGAGGGTTGTGTTTTCTGACACTTGGTGAGTTCCCTGGAACCCCGGGGACACATATGCATGTATAAAAGACGTACAAAGTGCATTTTGCATGATAGGTCCCCTTTAACGTGTGTTGAGTTCTTGAAGAAAACTTTTCTTGCATGCCTCAATGGTAAACAAAGAATCCAAAAACTGAACAATTATTGATGAATTCCAGTATATGGGGGCGCATCTAACAACACAAAACTATACTTAAACTGAAACTTAAACATAACTAAACTTCCGTCTACAAACGGTCACACAACCCTTTCAGTATAGTCTCATTTATACAGTTGTGCTCACTTCGTTCCAAATATATGACATTTTACTGAACCTTTACTGTTTTGCCGCTATTTCTTAAATACACCAATTTGTTGTACACCAAGATTCTTAGTAAACCATGGTGGCATGGGAGTAACACAAAAGCTTTCCTCAAATATCAATGGATATACAGGGTTAGTAATTTAAAGGGGACCTATCATGCAAAATGCACTTTTGTACGTATTTTATACATGAATATGTGTCCCCGGTGTTCCAGGGAACTCACCAAGTGTCAGAAAACACAACCCTCTCTATTTTCCTCCATACCCAAATCTCTAAAAAAGGGGCTGCAACGGATCTGATCAAAACTGATCCAGATTTGAACACTTTACTGACGTCAGGAAAGTGGCGCTACGGCTATTGGGCCAACTCTCCACCTATCAGGGGAATGTGGGGTTGGGCCACGGCCGGCCATTGCCGCTCGAAAGCGCTGGAGACGCTGTAGTACATATGCCAGGCCTGTAAGTGGTGCTGTAGTCTGCCACAAAAGCAGCGAAGAAGACTTGGTTACCATGGTTACCCTTCTGTTTATTCTCCGCTGTGGCTTTTTTTCTCCCTCCCCGAGGCAAGCGTTTGCTCCTTCTGCTGCTTTAATTCAATGCAATCCCTCCCCGTCGAGGCAAGCACTGTAATTCTCTCCGGTTAGTCCACCAGCAGATGACAAACACCCACCTCTCCGCCTCTTCCAAGGAACGAGGGGACCGTGCGGCAGAGTTTCAGTTTCAGTTTCTTTCGCCGGTCAAGATGTCCGTTAAAGTTTAAATCTTCCGGACAAAATTAGAAAAGTGCCGGTCAAAGGTCTTCTTTGTTATTTATTGAGCTTTAAAACAAATGAATAACGACTATATAATAAAACACAGAGATCTCTTTTTCTCCCCCTCTTCTGACAGCCCAGCAGCTGATCAGAGCACGGCTCCGCTCTCCTGCAGGGGGGCGTGGTCAGCAGAATCAGACCCGTAGACAGCAAACAGCACATAGAGCGAAATGAGGCATGGCTAAAATGCATGATCTGTTTGGTATTTCGAAAACAGAAACGTATAAATATACCTTATATAGGTATGGCCATACAATATATCATTTAAATATAGCATGATAGGTTTCCTTTAATGTACATTTTTGGGGGAAAT
The DNA here is from genome assembly GCF_902827165.1 of Trematomus bernacchii. NCBI lineage: Eukaryota > Metazoa > Chordata > Actinopteri > Perciformes > Nototheniidae > Trematomus > Trematomus bernacchii. Next base: position 10,717,773 of record NW_022987648.1, on the reverse strand, counting down.
ATTCCCAAATTATTCTTGCAACACATTCCTGGGTAACTTGTAGGTGGTTGTGACTTGTGAATAACTAACCTGTGAAGGATGCTGGCAATGGATCCTCCTGGGATGTATTCCATAAATATGGAAACCACATGCTGTTGGAGTGAGGTACCCAGGAAACCCACAATGTTGGTGTGTCTTAGAGTTTTAAGCAGCTCCACCTCCCCCTGCAGACGAATGTACTCTGTCTTGGCAGCATCTGGGTCAGAGGAATCAAGGCTCACCTGCTTCACAGCTATCAGCTGGCCCTGGCTGGTCAGGCCGCAGTACACCTGGGAAGAAGAAGCAGTGGTCGGCACTGGGGTTACTGGAGCATCAACGTCTGCAGTGGGACATATACTGCTTTGAGTATTTTTCATCTATGAATATAGATTTCATGGTTGTGTGAATAGTTAACATCTTAGGATGGTGTTGTACTGTGTCATTATTGTATAGCCTAACTGCGTTAGTCCATACTTACTGTCCCATAGGCTCCCCTGCCGAGTACTTCACCTTTTGTCCATGTGATCGCGTCATCTACAACCAACACAGAGCCAAGCAGAGCACCACTGTCTGGGGTCTTTACCTGCAATTAAAAACAGATAATGAATATTTAATTTATGAGAAGGTTACTCATGAACTTGATAATCTATCTTTTATGTTTTTCTTACTGATATAGAATTGATTTCTCCATCCGATTCCAGGCTCTCAGGTTCTATGTATACATCTCTCTCGTCCAATGAGATCAGCTCCTCAGCCAGACATTGCAGCAGGTCATCTGTAAGTGGCCCGTCCCCCACCTCATCCAGAAACTTCTTGTAAACTGGTGACACAATGGTGTGGTCACCACTGCTGGAAGAAGCCCAGGTTTGGATCTTTGCCTGTTGGGGGCTTTGAGATAACACAGGCTCAGAAACTGGTCGGTTTGGGTTTTCTATTTCTTGCATGTTCATGTGGGGGTGAGTATAATGAGATAAAGCTCTTGGCTTGGTCAATGTTTTCTCATCAGATTTGACTGTTTCAGACCCATGTCTAGAAAGAGCTTCCTCGATCGTAGACAAAATGGTTTCTTGAGCACTACCACGGAAAATGTCATTATCCTTAGATAGTTCAGCTTCTTTGAGTCTATCTGATACAGGCATATTCTTATTTTTCAGAATAACTTTCCTTGGCACAGGTGTGTGGAGATGTTTCACCCTAGAGGACGCATGTTTTGGTTTGCCTTTAGCTGAAATAACCATGCTCTCCCCCGGACTTCTCCTCTGTGCTTGTTTCGATGTTCTGTGTTTGACTTTATGCCACTGTGGCGTCTTCCTGGATGGAGCAGACTGCACTTGTCTGTCCTTGACTTTCTCACAGGAGCTAGAAACTCGAAGGTTATCATAGACGGGACCAGCAAACATCTCGTAGATGGCTGGTCCTTCATCCCCACTATGGATCTGCTTAAACATGTCTTTGTAGGTGATGAAGTCCACAGCAGATTTAGACCTGGGTTTGCCTGCTAGACTGGGTCTCTTTAACTGCCAGATGGTCTTCACCTCCCTAACTGGTGGAATTCTGTTGCTGTTCATCTTCTCAGGATTTGGTCTTTTGCTCTGATCATTAAGCTTCTTCCTAGGTGATATGGTGCCATTGTTAGAACATGCTACTTTAAGCTTTGACTTCCCTTTTATGACAGTCTCTCCGCCAATAATTAGCTCTGGGCTTTTCCTTGTTTTATCTTTACCTTGTGCGGAAAGTGAGGAGTTCTTCAGATTACTTGTGGACTTATTCCGATTGAGGATGCTTCGCTCTTTGCGCGCTACCATGTTGAAGGACTGCTGGTTCGTTTCAATGTTTTCTCTCATTTCACTGTTTGTGCTACTTCTTCTGTCCTTGTTTCGGACAGGCTTTAAGGCTTTCAACATCTTCTCATCTTTCTTGGGATCCATGTCTGACTGAGGAAGTTTTACAGCTGAAGTAAATAATTGTATTTTCTCCTCGGTAGTGCTAGCAGTTAACGTCAAATCCTTGCTACAAATGATTGGGCTACCTACGCCGTTTATTTCATAACAGGAATCCTTCATTCTCCGTTCTGTCCGTTTAACCTGCTGTGGGTCATTTTTGGAAGTTCCTTCACGGTATGCAATAACATCCCTATTGTCATCCTTGATAATAAATGTTATGCTATGGCTAATCTCAGTCCCAGGCTCTGGGGTGCAACCCACATAGTTATTTTCCTCCTTAGACTTTGATTTGATAGGTATTTCAATGTCCACGATGTCTCCTTTTTGTGCATAGTTCATAAAGGACTGACTCTCATCAGTCTCCTTTGTAAAAATCCTTCTGGTGGCTTTGCCTTTAGAGTGAGGGTTTATAGCTGGTTTAGCATTGTCAAGATCACTGATAGGGTCTCCGTCCAGGTCATGTACTGATCTGTGGATCAGTGGAATATGAATGATTCTTGACTGAACTTTAAAATGCTGCCTTTTATCCCAAACCAAATCAGCCTCGGTGGCGCTCATGCTGTTGGATTGCCGCAACAATCTTTCTCCAACAAACTTCAGAGGTCTTTCTCCCGAAGCTCGCTTTAGTATGTCCTTTGTATCTTCCTCGTCCTCCAGGTCGATGGAACTCTGGCTGCTGCCGGACCCGCTTTCCTCACTTTCTCCCTTAGTAGTCAGTGGGCTTCCCCAGAACAACCGTTCTCTCCTCAGCCGGGTCCTAGAGCAAAGGGGGCTCTGGCTTATGGGCTTCAGGGGAACGTGGTGTTTAAGTGCTGGCAGGGCAGCAATGTCCCGGGGCCTGCTGTCCAGTGGGGCCAACAGCTTGGGGGTTCTGGGATGCAGAGACAGTAAGGGACCCTGCAAGAAGGGACATTGATAGTAAGGACTTGTGAGACGACCAATTGAATGCAAGTATGACAAGATGTAAGGAGGTTTTTGGTTGTTACTCACCTTTTGTTCATTTTCAGTTTCTTGAGTACCCAGTCCTGCAGACAGGAAGAAAATATATATTTAGAATGAAGTAGCATAAGGGTAGCTAACTTCCTTTCTGGCGTAAATTGAGCCATCATTTTCCCATGAGACCAATTAGAATTGGATTGAAACTGAGGCTTATAGGGGGCTAATCTAAACGCAGATGGTGTCATCATTCTATAGCCAGTGATTGTATAACATCAACATTTACCTTTAATTCAAAAGTTAAACCAAAAACAATATCCTAAACCTACCACCAAGTTTAATTATAACATTTACAGCATATAACAATGTTTCCTTTTGGATATATTTTAACATAGGAATAATCCAAATGAATTCACATCTAATTTTAAAATAGTATTGCTTTGTAATTCTTAAAAGATTAAATAACTACATTCACATACGGCTCTGGATGTGTGCTCTGGCCTGGATCATACTGTTGGAACAGAGCAGTGGTTCCAGGATGCTGGGTGCTGATTGGCTGAGCGGGCTGGGCTCTGTCACAGACAGCAGGCTGGGGGAGGATGGGGGTGCAGCCACCACACTTGTTGTTCTCTTTCTGTGAGTGAAAAGTCCGATTTTGTTTAAGTGCCACTTATATACACAAAAAAGAAAAAAAAGAAACAGCAACTTAGACTGAAGGTGCATTTCCATCCACCTGTGTTTTTTTTGTTTTTATTTACAAATAAAAAACAATGTACAAATACTATTGGCGGATTCAAACTGTCTCCTAATCACTCCATAAAGATCTGATGTAACTTTACTTATAAGCAAACAGGAATGGCAAGAATTTCCATCAACTCTTTGTATGGTTTTTAACCCTTTGAGGTACGACTGAAGCTATTTTAATGACGCTATCTTGTCTTCTTCTCTGGCAATTGTATACTACATTAACTAGAGGACTGTCATCTGTTTATCTTGATGAACCAACTTCTTCCATAAATGTAGTGGATGGAAAGAAGCATTTATATGCATTGTCTTTTACGATTTCTCGAAATGTGTTAAATCTTTCGGTCTTTTCCATTCAGAGATTTATTATGACCATATTTCTTACTTTGTTTATTTGTTATTTAAACAAACTGGCTATCTACAATTGATTATTTGCTTAAATAATGAGTCCAGCTACTGTATGTACCTGTGTTCAGGAGGTACTGGCAGACAGGAGGTCCTGGTACTCAGCAAACCAGGTGAGGGAGAAGGATCCAGATGGCTCCAGCGTCTGCCGTTGTCCCCAAGGTGAGGCAAAGACAAACCTCCTCTGGTGAGCGGAAAAGGAAACAACACAGCAAGGTTTTCTGTTATCAAGCCTTTGACAGAAAGAGTGTATGTACAGGCCAATGAGGGGAGTTATTTTGGCTCTGATGATGAGTTGTATTGCCTTGTGCTGAACTGAACATAATACCAATAGCCTCATTTTCCTCCCATCTGGAAGCTGATGCTGTGAAATTAGAGACCTGCTCAAAGACCTGTAGGCCTATTCTCCTCAGAGAGCTTGGACTTGATATAGTGGTGAGTAACAGACAATGAGCTGATTCACCAGAACCCTCTCTCCCCCTGTCCCTGTATTGCTAAGCTGTTTGGGTAGAACAGGTTGTCCTCTGGACACAGGGACAGGTGCCTGCATACAGGACAGGAGTGTAACTGGAGAGGACAGTTTTCCTCAGTTGGTGTTGAGTAAGAGGCTGTTGCTGACTAGCCCAGGGTGAGGGTGCTGTTTATACAAGAGACTGTGTGTTGGGGGAGTTAACCGTATGCGCATACAATGTTTGTGGCTCACGTATAAACAGATGTTGATGTGTTCACTTGTGTCTGCACTGTCAACGCTATCAGCCCTTTAATTAGCACATCTTTACAGAAAATACACACTCATTGGGAGGTGTGTGTGTGTGTGTGTGTGTGTGTGTGTGTGTGTGTGTGTGTGTGTGTGTGTGTGTGGAGAGATGTGTTTGATTTCACCGTGCCCACCTGCTTCTTCTCCCTGCGTCCTGGTAGGCTTGCCTGATGTCTCTCAGCGTTTCCATGGCGTTTTGGAAACAGAGGGGGATTCCCTTATCTGCTCCACACACACACACACACACACACACACACACACACACACACACACACACACACACACACACACACACACACACACACACACACACACACACACACACACACACACACACACACACACACACACACACACACACACACACAGTTACACCCAATCCTAAATCCATTGTATACTCTCTGGTCACGCATTGATTTAAAACTCAGTTACATACTGTATTTCATATTTCTGGCCTGAAAAGGATTCTACTTAAAAAAACTAGTTCCATTCATGGGGCATTTAAAGGGGTGTAAGAAATAACAAAAAAACAATAGCAAAGATTACATTTGTCAAATATAAAAGGCTTACATGTATTACAATTGTAAAAAAAAAATAAAAAAAAATACACAATACACATAATTGTTGTGACAATTAATCTCTGATACAACATTCTTAGTTCTACTGTTATCGCTTGTTTTACAGAGATGTCTTGTAGAAATGTCATTAACTATATGGGTTATTTTAAACAGTTCCCCAGTTGTTCTGTATGTTACAACATATTAAAACTAATCACAGAGAAAACAACGTTACCTGTTTGTTAGCCTGTTTGTCCACTCTGTTCCCATTTCCAGATCACTCTTAGAAAATCTGATAATTCCTCACTAGTTATTCCTTTATTTCTCCATGACCAAATGATTCTGATTTCGCCCTCTGTATTCTCAACATGTCCATTCCTCCCAATAACGCTGTCTTTTAGTGATCTGCTCTATCCGCTCTGCGTCTCCAGCATGTTGTTTTGAGGTGTACGATCGGCAGGCAGATTTCTCAGCTGAGAGGTGGTATTGTGTGTGAGACCCCACCCACCCAGTCACGCCCCCTCACTCCCCTTCCTTTACAAGGTACCTGATCTGATGGCCTATTTGGGGGCTTTTGTCACTATTAAATGCCAAAAACCGTAACAAAATGTGCTGTTTAAAGCAGTAAGTTGGCAAGAAACCAACACCACCTGTTTGTGTTTTCTCTTTAGGTTTTTCCCCTATAGAAATAGAATGCAATATTGGTCCTTCTCTAACAATCTCACTGAAGCCCAAGAAAGCAGAACAGTTTCACACCACTGTCACACATCAAAAGTCCACATTTTAACCTACTAAAACTCTTGGAGTCCTTGAAAGAGTCCTTACCTTGGCTGAGACCTTTATGATGGTCAGATAGAGGAGAGTAACCTGGAGACTCCAGTACTTCCTGGAAGGAACAAAAGTGAGCAATTTATTATATCAGAATCAGAAATCCTTTATTAGTCCCATAGCAGGGACATTTACATATATATGTCCTAGTCTTAGAATAAAACGTTGCTGGTCGAAGTCATGTAGTATGTATGGTAAATCAGTCCTCTGTGTTATCTTTTCTGTAATCAAGAAACAAAAATCGGAATCGGAATCAGAAATCCTTTATTAGTCCCACAGTGGGGAAATGTACATTGTTACAGCACACGTGGCATATAAGCAAAAGTGGCATAGCAGGTAAAAAACATTGCATGTCATACTACACAATAAGCTAATATATTAATATATAGAAGAAAAGCACACATTAGTTATACTAGAATAAAGTAGTTATTTAGTTCTCATGTATTCAGTGAACACTTTCTCAAAGCTTGTCTGGAATGCAAACCAACAAGAGATTATAAAAAAACAAACCACAAAGGCATGCATTCAACTTTCAAACTGGAGCTTTTGCACGTGTACAGAAAGAGCTATAGATTTAGATATAGCTCTCATGATGTAGTCAACATTACAACTTTTAAAGAGACAGTTCATGCCAAAACTAATCATTCGAACTCTAAAAGCCAAGTGCTATCTATTTCCATTATATCCAATACATCAATTATAGAGGCATTTCTACGGCAGATATAGGCGAACAGTCCCTTTAACACTGTATATGTACACTTGTTCAATTGATTGTCTCCGTTGACCTCTTTGACACATATACGGACGCTTTTCCCCGTTAACCACCTGCTCTTCTCTTCCTGCTAAGCAGCTGCCCCTGATTGTCTGCAGCATCTATAGAGACACCCATAGTACTGCAACATGGCAGCTAAGTGTTAGCTACCAAGCGCACGCACGCACGCACGCACGCACGCACGCACGCACGCACGCACACACACACACACACACACACACACAGATCTTAACAACCAGTTACTGCTTTCACCTATTGATCTTCTGAGTAACCACTTGCTGCCCGTGTGTCCTGCAATTACTTAAATACAGCCGATCAATATCAAGGCGGATCATAAGGGTTTTCTTGTGTGAGATCGTTGTTCCCTAAAATTAGTGCAATTCTACCAATAGAGTTGCGAAGTCCCTCCCCTTCCGGTGGACCTCCATGGGACCTTATTTCGGAAAGAATATGTATTGAAGTCAATGGAGAGAGAAAGATTATCTTTCCATCCCGTTTGAATTGTGCCACGAATTACACATATGATGTTTGTCAATTTAAAAGATAATTTTGCAAGTCAAAAAAAAAGAAAATGTGTCGTAAAACTGTAAAGTAACACATTTTTTTGTGTGAAACGCTCAATGAACTACATCTTTTGCACAACAACACACGTCACCAAGATGGCCGTCACTATCACCACAATGAAACACGTCCAGAAGAATGTCATGCAAAGCTGCCTGCCTGCCTGCCTTCCATTGATTCTCTCTGAACTGCCTGATATTGTTAATGTTTAATGTCAACCATTTGTGCAGATAGCATGAAGTAGAAAAGATCGCCGAAGCTAATGTAGCATTAGCGTTAGCATTTCTCCCCCGGGCTTAAATGGTGTATTATAGAATGATCACACGGTGTGACAGTACTCTTCAAAGGGTTCACGAAATATGACTACTACTCTTACTGTTTAACATTTTGGGTTACTTAATGTTACTTCATGTTAAGGCTAATAAAAATGACAAGGCTAAGCCGGCTGTAATGCTAACTAACGTGCTTGCTACTAGCTAGGTAGCTAACTTGATCCAGCCACTCCTGGTCCTTTCATCAGACGGGAAGCGAAAGAACGAGCAAGACCCATTGCTGGTATGATAACAACCTGGTACTAAGCACACAGGCATCTTGTTAAAGTTATCTTATCTTAGCTATCTCTATTTTAGTGGAGGAAAACAATTGTGACATCAGTTATGAGTGACATCACTTACGCGACCCTGGGATTTGTAGTCTTTCTAGTTGCGTATTTTTCATAGTCTTATATTTCAACAGTTTTACGACAAACTGTGACTTTTTTGACATGGGAATGATTTTTTAAGATTGACAAACATCATATGTGTAATTCATGGCACAATTCAAACGGGATCGAAAGATAAGTTTTCTCTCTCCATTGACTTCAGTACATAATTTTTCCGAAATAAGGTCCCATGGACCGGAAGTAGATAGGCGGGACTTCGCCACTCTATAGAGTGGAGCAGAAATTAGTAAAAAAGTGTTTTTGCTTAGATGCCTGAAATATGCTAATACAATAGCTAATAGAGTGGTTGACGTATTTACCCGGAAATAAGCTGCGCATGGGTTCCCTCGACAAAAAAGCAATGGGATTTCTCCATAGGATTTTGGAAAATAGCTCGAAATAAGGTCTGTGGAAAACGAACCTGTTAGATAAATGCACGTTTTGTTCAGCCGGATAATATCCACATGTCTACCCTACTTTTATAATTTTCTAATCATAAATCTAATCGCCAGAAGCAAAATGGTAACGTTATGCTATAAACGAACTACAGCAGTGCTACAGCAGTGCTTCAACGTCACGCCAACTTAAAGGTCCCATATTATGCTTTTCCGGTTATTACCCGTCCCCTTATGTGTTATGAAGGTTTTTATGCATGTAAACGGTCTGCAAAGTCACAAACCCTCAAAGTACACCCTGTAGCGAGTACAACTCTAACACAGAAAAGACCTGTCTATGCTGCCCCAGAATGCCTCGTTGGAGATTTCTCTTTTCCCATTGTTTTCTTCCTGGGTACAGTGACGAAACTGTGGCGCGCTTACACTGTAGGTGCGCCGCGTTTGGGAGTGTGTGGGGGGGGGTTGCGGATTGCTAGTGGAGCCTCGCAGATGGGGGTGCTGCAGCCCCCTCAGCATCCCCCCCTTCCCGCGTCCATTCGCGATGTCTCACTGTCTCGCAGACCCCACGCAGCAAGCAGGAAATGAACCCAGCTCACACTGTCCGCTTCTCGCAGCAGCGAGCCGCGCAACGTCCCGCCAACACGGCACCCAGACACCACGCAGCATTCTCATCTGTTTGTCATTACTGGTGTCATTTTCTGGTTGCTAACGCCATTGTAACACATAATCACTGATGTTCCGCTGTAACGGTGGTAGACCATAGTCTACGGCGATGAAATAAAGAGGACCATGGCCAGGTAAATAAGATTAAGCTGTTCCTTTAGCCCCCAGTAATGTTACATTAGTAAATTAACAAGTAAATTATATATAGCTGATGTAATTTAATCATATTATTTCATATTTAAAATAAGTCTTAATTTTTCTGTACTAATAAAACAATATGTTTTTTTAAATGAACAAAAGCATGTTGTATAGATTGATTCTTAAAGGAGAGGTGTCATGCTTTTCCGGTTATTACCCGTCCCCTTGTGTGTTATGAAGGTTTTTATGCATGTAAACGGTGTGCAGAGTCAAAACCCTCAAAGTACACCCTATAGCGAGTAAAACTCTAACACAGAAAATACCTCCCCAAAACGCCTCGTTGGAGATACGTCATTGTCCATTTGATTCTTCCGGGACGGCATGATGTCAACCCGTACCCGGAACGAAATGGACCAATCCGTGGAGCCGTTACGTTACGTCCGCGGAGCCGTTACGTTAAGCCCCCGCTGATTGGTCCAAATTGACCAATCCACGGACTTCCTCACACACACATCTGTGTGCAGGGAGCAGGCAGCTCAGCTGATTTCTCCTCCCTGGCTGCAGGCTGATAACAGACAGTTGGGATCGCGGCGAAATTCTCTCTGCAGACCCATTCTCACAGCGTTTATCAACCTTTTTCTTACTCAATATCAAGCCACACTTATTGTTTTTACTTCGGATGTGAGTTTGTGTGTGCTCAGGATGAGTTTGGCTGTGTTTCGCTATGTATCCTAAACAAGGAAACAACACCTCCACGGAGCTCAGCGCGATTCACAACGTCCCGACCAATCAGAGCACGCTGTGCTCACAGGGAGGGTGGGGGCTGGAGCTTTGGGAGCTACAACGAGCCGTTAAAGGCAGAGAGTGAAATTCAGTGAATACAAGTAGTTTACAGAGATGCTGTATGAGAAACCAATGTGAGTTTGGAAAAATGCACAGTATAAATCTATTTTAGTATACCTCAACAATGGAATTATGATCAGTGGAAATGGCCATGACACCTCTCCTTTAACAATATTAGTGTTCTAATCTTAATAGCTGTGATTATAACAGTTTATATTCTCCTTCTTCCCCTAAACCAGCCCAGATGATGTCCCACTGACGCCAGGTCAGCACATCCGGGTCCAGCAGCACCGTGACCCCCTGCTCTGCTGAAATACACAATTAAACATTTTCTATTACCTATTTTTTGTATTAATAAAATTAAACTGAACTTAAGACAGTTAACTTAAGAGGATGTTCCTGATCTCCGTTTTGCTTTTTCCAGTACCTCGGGGTGTCCAGGTGGATGGCAGCTCTGTCCTGATGATCCGCTGTGCACTTTTCAGATTAGGGGTCCTTCTCTAGCATAGATAGATAGATAGATAGATAGAATCAGAGGGATGAAACCCCTCTTTAATGGTCACACATGCAGAGCACACAGCACACAGTGAAATGTGTCCTCTGCATTTAACCCATCCTAGTACCAGGAGTCTAGTACTAGGAGCAGTGGGCAGCTAGTGTACAGCGCCCGGGGAGCAATGGGAGTGAGGGGGGAAGGGGGGTGTCCGGTGCCTTGCTCAAGGGCACCACGGCAGGGCCCAGGAGGTGAACTGGGACCTCTCCAAGTAGCAGTCCACACTCCATATTTTGGTCTGTTCGGGGACTTGAACTGGCAACCCTACGGCTCACAGTCCAAGCCCCTACTGACTGAGCCACTGCCGGACACAGCAGATCCATTTCTCCAGAATTGTCCTAATTACAGAGAAAAACAAGAGAAAAAGAAAAAAGTGAATTAATCATATTAAACACAGGGTTCCAAAAGTATTATTGCAAAATGTAACTCTAAGCATTTCAGACAAACAATCCTTAAAGGATCATTTAAAATGATGTACTGTTTTGGTTTTTTAAAAAACTAAAGAGATGAAGTGACAGTCACACTTGCATTCCTTTGACAGCACTGCACAAACTAACATCAAGCAAAAGGCTGCTGTCTATTTTTGATTGTCTTATTATTATGGGATTAGGATAAATTAAATAAACTTTAACCTAAATAAAAGATGATCAAATCTGGTGGAAATATTTAAAATAGGCTTTTTTTTAGCCCTACCTCAAAGCAGCATGAGCTGAATAAAAAGGTTGTAATGTTGTCCCCAAGTTTAATAAACAGTAAAACATTGCAACATGTCAGAGAAATAAATAAAGCAAACAGCAGCTACACGTCAGGGTAGCATTTTATAAATCCCATCGTACTAGTGTAGACTATACAGGTGTAAATGTTTTCACTTTGGTCTATTTATGTAATATAAAGTATAACTTATCTATAACAGAGCCAAGATCTCTGTATGACTTTAGTAAACTTCTGAATTGAATTAAGAATAAGTGTGAACGAACAGTGCAGTACGTTCAGCTAACTAGTTACTAACGTCACGTATTTATCCGTATTATTTAACGAACATGTACGTTTTAATGCCCCTTGGGTTTGACGTGTGTGACGTTAGTTAATTTAAAGTAAGTTAAAACCCAATACTCACATTTATTAGTGATTCCTCTGCTTGCTGATGCTTTTAAATCCACTCTGCTGGGGAGACCGGACAGCCATTTCATTTGAAAAAAACTCACTCTTCCCTGCGCGCATTGCACCCTGAGATATGGTAGACCGCGAAGGATACATCAGATGTATCCTTCAAATCCGGGAAAAGAAGGCTGCATTCGTGGGCCGCATTCGGAGGAGTCTCGTCTTTTTTTTAAATTGGGACAGCCTTCTTTCGGCGGAAGTGACATATGCGGTCTACAAATGCAGCCTCCGAAGGGTGCAGCCCCTGAATTGAGACACGGCCAACGACTGCTAAACATCTTTACGGCAAATATTAGCCACCTTTAACTTAGTGGTGGTGCTGTGCCTAACGTTAGCCTAAAACCTCTGGTAATTGCAATTACGCTTCAAAAATCATAAATTATCAAGTAATGGTTATATGTAGAGAAAATATTGCTGAACTAAACATGAGAGTATCATAAACATGTTTGCCACAGAGCTTATTTTCTGAGTTATTCGAAAATCCAATAAACAAATTCCCATTACTTTTAGGCCACGTACAATTTTAAAGTATTTTCTAACTCGTTATTGATCACTTACCCCTGGGTGGCTGTATAGTAGAAAGCCGTCCTGATGGGTTGGTGTCTGCGTGGGGGAGGCAGCAGCTGACCGGTTGTGATAAAGGCTCTCAAGGTCCAACTCTACATCCGAATCTCCAAACTCTGAGTCCGAATCCTGGCTTGAGTACTTGTCAAGCGCTAGAGGTGACATGGAGGCACCATCTGTGCAAAATCAGAAATTATTTTAACAATTTATAGCTTGTAATAACACATTGCGAAGTAAAAATGTTGCTCCTTGTTACAACAGGAACCGGTCAACACTTGAAAAGCTGCCATTCCAGATTTGGGTCTACATACCTGGACTCTGTACTATTTACTCAAGGTGAGGAAAAGTTAGGGTTGTGAAATTCCATAAAAACAGAAAATGTGACCTCTCTGTTTGTTTCTCATCTCTCTTTCTCCATCCTCTCTGTGTCACTGCTTGTTGCTGTATCGCCATCCTCGGCATAAACTCTGACTCACACACTCTTGTGAAGGCTCTCAGCAGCGTGCTCACACACACACATAACACAAACAAGCCTTTCTTATACCCTCCCACATAAGTGCAGGCTTTGAGTGCTACTGCTGAGGTTTTACTCTGGAAAACAGGGTCATGAATGAACTTGGTATGCCATTTATGTGTATGTGTGTGAAAGAGGAAAATAACATAGTCATGAATAGGAAGATATTTTTAGAAGTGTGTGCCGATATGCTTCATGTATGTTCTGCATTAAACTCCAAGTTTAATAAGTAACTGATCAGTGAATCAGTAACCAAAGTAAGGCCGATAACATGAGGAACGGAGACAGTGTGAGCAACATTTGTTCATTTAATGTGATAAGAGAGAGACAATATCATTATGATTACTTAAGGCTGCTAATGGCTAACTCTAAATGATGTACAAAAGTATTGTGGTCTCTTTCTCAGTTTCCATGTTTTAATACAGGTCACATTTTCATGTCATTAAAGTGGAAAAAAGAGCCCTGTAGTCGTGGGAACAGCGTGCATGTTCTCTTTGATCTTACAACAACTTTTGTTAACTGCATTTCTAATTCTAATCTGATTACAATTATTTTTGAAAGAAACATGAGAATGAACAAATAAATGGGTAAGCCGGACTTTTCCAAAGCAGATTACATGTACAGTTGGAATTAAGATTGGAATTTTCCCACAACTCTAAAAGCAGCATTTATAGATTGTTAGGGCCACAATATCTGTTAACAGAACACTGACATTGTATCATCATAATGGAGTTAATTCGGTAAACTTGATAATAAACTGATGATAACCATGGTAGAGAAACAAACCAGTTAAGTTTCTGTTTCCGTGAAAACCAAATTGGTTCAAATAAAAGATCCTGAAATGCTCTGTAGGGTTGAGGGGAGTGATTTTTGGATTTTTTAAGGACAAATATTAAAAAAATGTAAGAAGAGTGTTTTAAACACATATAACAAAAACGATTCTAAGGTACATAACCCTTCCTAGCATTAGCACATGTTGTGTAGCTAACAACAGCTTTAGCAAAACTTCTCCATATAGTTTTGTTGCATAAATCTAAAAAACGTTGTAGGGCAATGTTGTAAGATTGTTTGCATCTAATGAATGTACATTTCCTGTGAACTCAGAAGTTTCTTTTTTTAAAAGACTCTGCATATAACTAGCCAAAATGAACAGGCCATTCTTGAAAAGTCCAAAAACTAACTTAAGTGGGGTACTGTACTTTGAGCATCATAGTTTGAAGTATAGGGCCCCTGACCAAGCTGCAGTATTGACAATGATTTAGAATGTTATGCAACCACTTTAATATGTTTGCGAGTGTTTACCTGCGTGACTTAAGGCCTCCACCATCATATGAATGATCTCCTCCTTCAGAGGGCTGCTGATGTTAACAGCATAGTGGATAGCAGAACAGCCGCTGTCGTCTCGTACGCGCAGATCACTGATTAACAAGTTTAAAGGCAGATGGAACACGTTGAGTTGATACAGAACTACAGAAATGTACATATACATTTACATTTGGTACACCAACGTTAGCAATCTCAAGCTCTATTAACTACATTCAAGATAAAACCTCTTTGGACAAAGACAAAATAAATAGAGATCTGGCAGCTGACTCTTCAGAAAATGTGTGTGTCGTGAGTATCTAGCCTTTTGAATGCATGCATGAATGTGTGTTTCCTTACGGCGAGAGTCCCAGCAGTTCCTTGACCACTTCCAGAGGTCGGTGTTCCCATGTCAACCGTGTAGCAAGGTCTTCAAACAGGTCAATGTCCCTGACAGCGAGCATCACACCGCCGTCACACCGTCACTGTTCGGAACATTCACATCCACCCTGTCTGTCTGAGCCTAGGACATGAAGACACACACAAACATTAATATTAAATGGACTTCAGCACCTCGTTTGGCAAGTGCTGAAGTGAGTGTTACTCCTTTTACGCTTAGACGCACCAAAGTTCTCTCAGAGCCGTGGCTCAATGACTGTACTCGTGCTCTCAGACGCGCTTGCAGGCGTGCTGAGAGAAAATGGAAGAAGGATAAACTCCATGTCTCCCTAGAAATCCTTCTAGTCCAGGTCCTTTTTAATGTCCTTAACTCTATCATTAATCCCTGTGATGTATCCTCAATTGTGCCATCGACTACTCTCTGTGATAAGTTTCTTAAATGTTTTATCGAAAAAGTATCTGCTCTTAGGCTAGCCCACACTAGTGCTACCCCAGATCCTGCTCCTTCTCTGTGCCCTGCTGTCCTCGACCAGTTTGAGCCTGTATCCCTCACTTCTCTCGCGGATGTAGTCAAGCACCTGCGGCCGACATACTGAACCTCAGACAGCATTCCCTCTCGTTCCCTGATGTTTTCGAATCAGTTGGAGCAAGCATTTCATTACCAATAAACACCTCTCTTAGCTCAGGATGCGTCCCAGCTGCCTTTAAACATGCCGTGGTGCAGCCACTACTTAAAGAGAAAACCTCGACCCCTCCATTCTCGCAAATTTTAGGCCCATCTCCCAGCTACCTTTTTTATCTAAAGCCCTGGAGCGAGTAGTCTATGTCCAGCTGCAGTCGTTCTTAACCATGCATGGCATTCATGAAAAGTTTCAGTCTGGCTTCAAACCTATGCACAGCACTGAAACAGCCCTTTTAAGAGTTGTTAAAGATCTGCTCCTAGCCGCCGACTCAGGTAGCCCAGCTGTCCTGGTGCTGTTAGACCTGACAGCTGCCTTCGACACTGTGGACCATAGCATCCTGTTGTCGCGGCTTGAACAGTCCGCAGGTATCACAGGCTCTGCCCTTGCATGGTTCAGGTCCTACCTGACAGACCGTAGCTTCTCAGTACAGCTAGGTGCTTTCTCCTCTGCTAAAGCCCCTCTTACCTGTGGGGTTCCCCAAGGCTCTATCCTGGGCCCCATCCTCTTTTTACTGTACATACTGCTCCTAGGTTCAATTCTCACTAAACACAATATTCCGACGATGTACAGATCTATCTGCCTCTCTAAGCAAATGTCAAACACTCACTACAGCAGTTGATGGACTGCTTGATAGAGATAAAATCCTGGCTGAGCAAAAATGTCCAGAGGTAATCTTTTTTGGACCCCAACCTCCATTACATTACATTGCATTTAGCTGACGCTTTTATCCAAAGCGACTTACAATAAGTGCATTCGACCAAGAAGATACAAACTTGAAGAAAACAGAATCATATAAGTACATCAAGTTTCATAGAGCCAAACCATTTCAAGTGCTACTCAACTGGCTTTAGATAAGCCAGTCCTTTATTAGTATATAAGTGCTTTGTTAGTAATTCTTTGTTAGTAATTCTATCGCTCGAAGTGGAGTCGAAAGAGATGAGTTTTCAGTCTGCGCCGGAAGATGTGTAGGCTTTCTGCTGTCCTGATTTCAATGGGGAGCTCATTCCACCATTTTGGAGCCAGGATAGCAAACCGACGTGTTTTTGCTGATGGGAACTTGGGTCCCCCTCGCAGTGCTGGTGCAGCGAGCCATTTGGCTGATGCAGAGCGGAGTGCACGTGTTGGGGTGTACAGTTTAACCATGTCCTGGATGTAGGAAGGGCCAGATCCATTCGCAGCATGGTACGCAAGTACCATTGTCTTGAAGTGGATTCTAGCAGTTACTGGAAGCCAGTGAAGGGAGCGGAGGAGCGGCGTGGTGTGGGAAAATGTTGGAAGGTTGAAGACCAGACGAGCCGCTGCATTCTGGATGAGCTGCAGAGGTCGGATGGCACATGCAGGTAGACCAGCCAGGAGGGAGTTGCAGTACTCTAGGCGTGAGATGACGAGAGCCTGGACCAGAAGTTGCGTCGCTTTCTGGGTCAGGAGGGGACGTATCCTTCTGATGTTGTAAAGGGTGTATCTGCAGCAGCGGGTTGTAGCAGCGATGTTTGCAGTGAAGGACAGTTTGTTATGTAGGGTCACACCCAGATTCCTTGCAGTCTGAGTCGAGGAAACAATAGAGGTGTCGATGTTGATTGTTAGGTCAAGAGTGGGACAATCTTTTCCCGGAAGGAAAAGCAGTTCAGTCTTGTCAAGGTTGAGCTTGAGGTGGTGAGCAGACATCCACTGAGAGATGTCAGCTAGACAAGCAGAGATGCGTGCGACGACCTGGGTCTCTGAGCGGGGAAAGGACAGAATTAATTGGGTGTCGTCAGCGTAGCAGTGGTATGAAAAACCATGCGGGCTAATGACCGATCCGAGCGGGTTTGTGTACAAGGAGAAGAGGAGGGGACCAAGAACAGAGCCCTGAGGGACCCCTGTAGTTAATTGACAAGGGTCGGACTCGGACCCTCTCCAAGTTACCCTGTAGGTACGGTCTTTGAGGTATGAGGTGAGGAGGGAAAGTGCAGAGCCTGAAACTCCAAATTCTTGGAGAGTGCGAAGGAGGATCTGATGATTCACCGTGTCGAATGCAGCAGACAGGTCCAAAAGGATGATGACAGAGGAGAGGGAGGCTGCTTTAGCAGTGTGCAGTTCCTCAGAGACAGCAAGGAGAGCACTTTCTGTGGAGTGACCTGCCTTGAAACCAGACTGGTGCGGATCCAGAAGGTTGTTCTGATGGAGATAACAGGAGAGTTGTTTAAAGACAGCGCGTTCAAGTGTTTTAGACAGGAACGGGAGGAGAGAGACAGGCCTGTAGTTTATAACATCAGACGGGTTGAGAGTGGTTTTCTTTAGGAGAGGGTTTACTCTTGCCTCCTTGAGACTGTTTGGAAAGTGACCAGAAGTTAGAGAAGTGTTGATGAAATCGGTGAGAAACTAAGCTAAATTATAGATTGTTTGATTGTGTAATTACAAGGTGAGAAAATAAATCCACATCCTCCTATGAAACTTATTTTATTTCCTTTTTCATGTTATACTTATACTTACTTGTATTAGAACATTTGCATGTTGAACTACATGCTGATATATCTTCCCCAGCCTCAAGGAAATACAATAAAATAAATGGATTCATAATTTTAAAAAATTGATAAAAATGTATACATTAATAATGTTGTGTGCAAACATTTCAAATTTAAATACAAAAGGAACTTTTGAAATGATTTCTCACAAAAACCTTTCTAAATTATAGTAAATTATTAAAAAAGGTTTAGTCAATATACATTTTTCTGCCTAAAATTGTTGAAATTGAACGTAAACTACATCAAACACCACATGCATGGCAATTAACCAATTTTTGCCCGCTATTTAAATTGACTTTGGTTGAAGT
This sequence comes from Trematomus bernacchii, assembly GCF_902827165.1. Lineage (NCBI taxonomy): Eukaryota > Metazoa > Chordata > Actinopteri > Perciformes > Nototheniidae > Trematomus > Trematomus bernacchii. The sequence goes on along the minus strand of NW_022987648.1, from coordinate 10,699,525 downwards.
TAAGTGATATTATATATACAGTATAGCAGGGCTATTCAATTGGCGGCCCGCGGGCCAAATCCGGCCCCGGGGTGATATTTACTGGCCCTTTGAGTATAATGTTAAAAAGTAATCAATTTTTTTTTTTTAAGATTTTTTTTTTAAAAATGTTTTGTGCCATAGTGCCTTTATTCCAGAGAGGGTGTTACATTGAGAGATAGAGGGGTAGACAATGCCTGAAAACTTCGACGGGCTCGGGTTTCGAACCCACCTACTATACTGTAGTGACAACTCCTGTCATTGATTGCATCTCTGCGTGAATGATTAGATCATTTCACCTAAATGAAATCAAATGAAACATGTAAGCCTACTGAGTTCTGAACTTGCCATTTAGATCTATAAAGGCCTTGGGGCTATGTTGTTTGATTGAATTAAACACAATATATGCACTCCACTATGCTGTTGTAGTATTTACTGTATCTGAAGCTCTTAAATATGATTGCTCATATTTCAAGCCATCTTTTTCCCGGCCCCTTGCTTTGGATCATTTTCATCAACCGGCCCCCATTCCAAACTAATTGAATAGCCCTGCAGTATAGCATATCATTGATGCAGTCTTTCTGAACACTTTTAAAATAAAATACTGCAAATGAAGAATATTTTTAATGTTCTGCACAGATAGTGCTAACTTGAATTTGAAAACACGTGGCAACTTTATTAATACAGCAGTTGAAAAGATTTGTGGAAGGATAAATTCTTCATGGGCTCTCTAGATAAAGGGCGTTTATGGTTGCTTGTATTATCCTCAGATAGTGGTTTGTTTAAATAACTAGTGACATTTGAATAAATATTGCAAAAAAGGGCTCCAAAAAAGGCATATATATATATATATATAACCTGGCCGGCTTAACCAGTCTGTATTTCTTCAAGCACCACAAGATTCAGAGTTTATAAAGTAAGTACACAGTAAAAGTACTTCATAGTACATGTGGGGGTAGTTTCACTAGGATCAATCTCACGAAGAACTAATGGCAACAAAAAATAATTCCCTCATCAAACTTAGGAGAAGTGGCTTGATTTTGTTCTCAGGAGGGGACTTTGACAGAGCATTTCTCCAAAAAATACACAGTAAAAGTACTTCAATGTATTGTTAGTAGCAGTCAAACTAGTACCGAGTACAACAGTGTCAGTTTAATTAAGAACTTCTGGTAAAAACTATTTGTAAAAAGAAAATGAAGAACTGCTGACTTGAAAAAACAAACGCGAGAGACGGCTGAGTTGACCGCAGTGCAGAATCGCTGTATAGTTTAAATCTCCTAACAATGTTGTCCATTTTAGACATAGGCTTATTATATTTACAGCCCTTAATAACATTCATTTTCACATCCGTGAGTTTCGCCCCGCCCCCCTCGCTCCAATGACCATTAGACCATTTAGTAAAGTAAAAAACAAAAAGCAAAAACGCCTCGCAGACGCTCTTCCGTTTACTTTTTTAATAAAGAAAAACAAATGGTCCGAAAATACACGGATTCATCTCCCTCCATCATGTTGATTTGAATCAGAAGTTCTGATGAGCCCGCCCCGCTCGACCTTCTGAGCCAACCACAGCGCGATAATGACCTGCCTTCCGTTTCAACTATAGTCCTTCCGTTTCCACTATACTTTCTCTCCCACATACATACATTCTTCTCTTGCATACATATATTGTCTTCAGACATGCATATATTATTTATAATATTAAATGTAAACATTGAATGAATGTGCATGAGAACAAAATGTATAAATATGAGCGTTAAAATATGTGAATATGAGAGCAAAATGTATATATGTGTGAGTGAAAAATGTATGAATATGTGAGTGACAATATATGAATGTGTGCATTGAAATATGATAATATGAGAGCAAAATGTATGAATGTGTGAGTGTAAATATATATGTGTGTGAGTGAAAATGTATGTATGTAAAAGGAGAATGTATGTGTGTAAGAGTGAAAATATATGTATGTAATAATAATAATAATACATTTTATTTTTATAGCGCTTTTCTAAACCCAAAGACGCTTTACATTTGGGGAAGGGTAGACAAACAAGGACAGGCAATAAAACAACAACAAAACAAAAACAAAACAGAAAAGCAGTCAAGAGGAAGTTGGTTGAGAGGGGGGGGGCTTATGGATATACAGACTTGAAGAGATGGGTTTTGAGGCGGGACTGATTAGTAAAAGGAGAATGTATGTGTGTGAGAGGACCAGTATGAATTACGGCCTGTACGGCCCCTCATAAATGGGGAAACATAGTACACATAAATATACATATACATGTTAACTTTAATGCCTTGCAGATTTACTTATAGCTATACTTTACTTAAAAAGCTTTTTAAAAATAGCTTATTTCACCCCAAAAGGATCTCAAAGCTTTCTGGAAGTATGAATAATTAAATAATTCAAAAAACAACTCATAAACATAAACAAAACTATTTGCCTTTCTTTTAATTTCAGTACATTTTAGTTTAAATACTAACAATAAATCTGTGTGCCATGGATGTAAATACAGTTTGTGACCACTCATAAAAACGTACAGTCTTCCATTGTTCACGTATAGGCGGCTATTTATATTACTCTCATTGTTTGAATGAAAGCACCTGCAGAACAAGTGAAACACTTGTTCGGAGCTTAATATAACTTAGAAACACATTTTCTTTTTCAATCAACTTGAAAAAAGTTGTTGATATTATTCTAGTTCAAAAATATAGATTATATCCCCTAAAAAAACATTCTTCAGAGGCTTATACATATATTTATGACACGTGAAATAAAATACTGTGCTATGACCTTTTTTACAACTTACTGCACTATGAATTGTTTATGATTCCTTCATGATATATTATACTATGCCTTTTTATTGATTTTGTGGATGACAAAGGATACTTTTTTTAATTAGGTTTTATGACATACTATACTATGTATTTTTTAAATAATATTTTAAATGACATACCATTCTATAACATTTGTCATGTATTTGTCATACTAGACTATAGGCTAGCTATAGCTATATGTTATATACTTAACTTGTTATGACATATACTATGACCTCTCCTACTCACTCTATATGTGTGTGTCTTACCAGCAGGAGCTGTAAGGAGTGCAGGTCTCCCTGCCAGGCAGCCTGCAGCAGCTGGGCCTGGGGGGGCAGATGAGGCCTCGACATCCACCCCAGCACTTTCCCCTGGAGCTCGGGGGAGCTGATGTGGAGCGCTGTCTGCTGGCTGCGGTCACACAGGGTCAGATCGCCCCCCCCCCCTCAGCAGCCGCTGCACCACCTGTAAACACCAGCAGCAGGTAAAACAACACGCAACACACACCCACAATGAGTAGACTTTAACCTGTTAAACCCGGGGGCGTGGGCTCCCGCAACATCTTGCAAGAAACAGCGTCTGAGGGCTTCTTAACATTTAATAAACTATGAATGTGTCATACCCACTTAGCGGGAAGAAACTCAGCTACCTGACAATATAAACCATTTTTACCGAAACAAAACACAAGTCTAACGCCGAGCCTCTGAATTAGCACTAAGCGAAAGAGTGCTAACGCATTTAGCACATAACTCACGGTAGAAATATTTTATACTTCATCGGATCTGCACTCACAAGATATCATATGAAAGCTGAGATTCCACATATTCCAATGGTATAAGTATCATCACTGTGCGACAAAACTTGCGGCAGCGAAAGCCAGCAAAGACAACACGCAACTTCACTTTACGGGGCCAAAACGGCAAATACGTCTTACTTTTTTTATCAAAAGTTGTGTTCAAGGGCATTACAACACATATAAACGCTGCTGAAGGTTAATCCAATGTCTCTGTGTCACTTTGAAATGATTACTGATAATCCATCATCATATTTATGTCAATAAACTGAGTTTTCATATAGAGCAGCGGTTCCCAACCTTTTTCAACTGGGTGCACTTAAGAATCAAAAAATGTTTTGCTGCCCACATTCAACCATAAACAATACGGAGGCTAAATAAAGTTCTGATTGGTCAATTCAGAACATGTGACACGTTGTAAATCCAGTAGTACAGACCGCTGTCAAGGACTGAATGACCGTTGCTAAGGAGGATCGAGAAAGAGAAAGGAAAAGAGGTTCAAATTAAAAAAAAATCTTAATAATGAAAATGTTTCCACACGAATCATAATGTTTTGCAAATATTGAATTTACATTTAAACCCTTTAATATTTTATTTGGGCTTTTATATGAAGACCGCACACAGTTAATAAATAAAACTATTCCTCTGGCTAAAATACATATTTTTAAAAGTCAATCAAGGAGTAATCTTAATTTAAGGTGTTAGAAGAGTAGCTTAAAAATACAATTTATTTTGGAAAAAATTATTGTCACAAAAAATCAAGGGGTGGCTCAACACGCCATGAAATGGGAAATAATTAGCTCTAACGAAGAGTGGGATTAAAGGAACAATAAATATGCTTGCCATGTTGTGTTTTTGGTGGTATTTGGTTGTCATCCTATTTTTGTTTGTGAAATATTGAAGTGATCCTGACTGTATCTTTATTTCTTCTGTTTTTGTTTTGTTTGAGATGGGAATGTAATCTCCTATATTTTATTGTTATGTCCATGTTTGTGTCATTTGCCTGTACAAAAAAAAAAATAAATAAATAAATAATAATAATAATAACAATTAAAGCTGCAAGCAGCGTTGAGCGGGTCTTCGACGGACAATGTATTTAGGAGTTACAGCAGTATCATAAACATTGTGTTTGATGGCGAGTGATCTGTCACCATGGCAACGGAATTTGATGACACCCCATAATACGCCTAGATGTGTTGAGGGCTGCATCGTTATCAAACCTGTGAAGTTTTGGGCCGTTTGGAGCATGTTAACTGGAGTTATGAGAAAACCGTGTTTCACGGCGACCATTTTGTTACCATAGCAACGACATTTGACGAAATCTCAAAACTGACACATATATGTCTCGAGGGCTTGACCGTTAGCACACATGTGAAATTTCAACACTTTTTTACCATTTACACAGGACTTAAAGCAATATCGTGCTTAACGGCGAGGGATGCGTTGCCATGGCAACAGCTTTTGAGGAAAACTCACTATTGTCATATTGAGGTGTTGAGGGCCGGACCATTAACTGTCATCTGAAGTCTGGTGCAGTTTGGACCATTTTCCATCGAGTTATGACAACACTGTGTTTCATGGCGAGGGATCTGTCGCCATGGCAATGGCATATGATGACATCCCATAATTGGCGTAGAGCTGTTGAGGACCGGACCATTAACTGTCATCTGAAGTCTGGTGCAGTTTGGACCATTTTCCATTGAGTTAAGACAACACCGTGTGTCATGCCGAGGGATCTGTTGCCATGGCAACGGCATATGATGACATCCCATAATTGGCGTAGAGCTGTTGAGGGCCGGACCATTAACTGTCATCTGAAGTGTGGTGCAGTTTGGACCATTTTCCATTGACTTAAGACAACATTGTGATGTATGGCGAGGGATGCGTTGCCATGGAAACGGCATATGATGACATCCCATAATTGGCGTAGAGCTGTTGAGGCATGGACCGGTGATATAAAAGTGAAGATTGGGGGACGATGGGACCGTGTCCATTGGAGTTACAGCGACACCGTGTTTTATGGCGAGGGATGCGTTGCCATGGAAACGGCATATGATTACATCCCATAATTGGCGTATAGCTGTTGAGGGCCAGACCATTAGCCATCATCTGAAGTCTGGTGAAGTGTGGACGATTTTCCATTGAATTAAGACAACATCGTGTTTTATGGCGAGTGATTCGTTGCCATGGAAACGGCATACGGTGAGATCTCAGATTTCACGTAGAGCTGTTGAGGCATGGACCGGTGATATAAAAGTGAAGATTGGGGGACGATGGGACCGTGTCCATTGGAGTTACAGCGACACCGTGTTTTATGGCGAGGGATGCGTTGCCATGGAAACGGCATATGATTACATCCCATAATTGGCGTATAGCTGTTGAGGGCCAGACCATTAGCCATCATCTGAAGTCTGGTGCAGTTTGGACCATTTTCCATTGACTTAAGACAACATTGTGTTTTATGGCGAGGGATGCGTTGCCATGGAAACGGCATATGATGACATCCCATAATTGGTGTAGAGCTGTTGAGGGCCGGACCATTAACTGTCATCTGAAGTCTGGTGCAGTTTGGAAGTTTTTCCATTGACTTAAGACAACATTGTGTTTTATGGCGAGGGATCTGTCGCCATGGTAACGGCATATGATGACATCCCATAATTGGCATAGAGCTGTTGAGGGCCGGACCATTAGCCATCATCTGAAGTGTGGTGCAGTTTGGACCATTTTCCATTGACTTAAGACAACATTGTGTTTTACGGCGAAGGATACGTTGCCATGGAAACGGCATACGGTGAGATCTCAGATTTCACATAGAGCTGTTGAGGCATGGACCGGTGATATAAAAGTGAAGATTGGGGGACGATGGGACCGTGTCCATTGGAGTTACAGCGACACCGTGTTTTATGGCGAGGGATGCGTTGCCATGGTAACGCCATTATTAAGTAACATCACATTTGACGTAGAGCTGTTCAGGGCCGCAGTGTTAACCATCATGTGAAGTTTGGTGGCATTCTGAGTATGTCAGTTGGTGTTATGACATCATCGTGTTCCATGGCGAGGGATCGCCTAGCATCAAGCGAACGCGAACTTTGGCGCCAAATCACGGCTACGCTGTGCGAAAGAAAAAAACTTCCGTGATAACTTTTAATTGCCCATGTCTCGAGACGCTACCCGACGAATTTCGAGTCGTACGGATAAAGTCCCTGGGAGAAGATAGATTTTGTGCGGAGGACGAAAAAAGGCTTTTTTGTTCGTCTCCACACCCTAGATATGGGTAGCGAGTTTCGTTCGTTTACGTGAAAGTTAAAGTGCGGGGAGTTTACGTTAAGAGGGCGTGGCCTACATATCGCAAGTTGCACCACTTCTGACGCGCGTGCAAAATTTGGTGAGTTTTCACATATATTGCGGGGGTCAAAGGTTTATCGGTCGCTGTGCGACCGATTTCAATAGGGTCTTCGCCGACCTAGGTCTCAGACCCTAATTATTTGGCGGCCCACAGGTTGGGAACCGCTGATATAGAGTGTAGTATGAGAGCTGTAACCCAGCTTCCGGTTTTGGGCATGCTGGCTGCGCATCACTCTCATTCACCAATGGTAATGTTTAGATGGATTTAGGAACTCCCTCTCGATTCTATTGGCTCTAACGGTTCAAAAGTGCTGTCAATCATCAAAATAGACCGACGGGTCCCAGAGATATGGCAAATACACCCAAATGGCCCCAGAGGTGTTTTTTTTCTTCTAAACCTCTCTAAAAAGGTCAGATTTCACTTGTTTTGCATCAATCTTGATACAGGGTACTTATTATATGTTATAGTTTGGATCCCTAAAGCTTTTTGTCTACTATCCCATCATTCAAAGGTGGTTTTCATTATAAGTAATGGGGGTTTTTTTTGGACGGAAACTATCATTTACATTTTTTTACTTTAATTTAATTTAATCTGAATTTACTGTAAAATAAAAACATCTATATTGATTCTGACTTATCTACATCCAACTCACAGGTTTATCATTGCTTTGAGAAAAAAAGATTATTAATTTACCCCTTTTTGAAGTGAAGATAATAATCATTTGTCATTTTCAAGCCTGAAACCTGAAAAAACAGGCTCAGGGCTTAACAGGTTAATCAGTTGGAACATTTTCCATCAATCATTAAAATTATGCACTTGATTTCTTATTCTCATGGTTATTTTCTCCATTCCATGTATTTTATTTACAAACCTTCTGTTTATATTTAAACCGATTCCTTGTAATTTGTTTGATTATTGATCATTATTACAAGGAATAAGTACAAATATTTCTTCCAAGTTATAGTATAAGCAGGTTTTTATTTAGCGAAATACAAAAAATTGTTAATATTAGTAGATTTAGTCTACAGGTGAATAGGGTTAAAACGAACAGATATACCCAGTCAACTTTGGCAGTTTATTACTTACATTAGTTTTCAGAATGGTTATGCATTACGTATTTAATGCTAACTTTTGGTGAATTAAAGAGAAATCTACAAACAAAAATAGACGAAATGTAGTAATTAGACACCTAAATGTGCATTTTGGATGTTTAAAACCATTGATTTGATCTTAATTGATAAAAAAAGAATAGTCTTAAATGGCTAAATTCTCAATAATTAATCTTTAATTCAGTGTGACTCATCTCACGTCACAGGGGATCACAGGGGAGAGTGTCTCCCCTGGGTTACCAGTATACAGTAAGTCATGTGCTTGTTTTGAACATGCCCCCCCCCCCCCCCCCTGAGAGGGAGCAGAGGAGTTACGTAAGCACATGAACACATGTTGTTGTTATTGATAGGAAAAACACAACCTGTATGACGAACTTGTAATTTTCCATGCAACAATGGACTGACATCAGATCTGCTACCACAGCTAGGTGACCGAAGGTAAAACATGATTACACAACAATAGAATCTCACATACACACTTTTAAATTGCTTACCTGAGTTATTCCTATACGACAGGCGGTGATAAGTGGAAATGTTCCTTGTTCTTCCTCATCTTCAGTGTCGGAGACCCCCAGTTCCTCCTCTTCCTCATGGCTCATTACTGGGACCGCTTCAATTTCCTCTTCCTGCTCTTTTCTCAGCATCTTCTTGAAGCTGTTTCTCTTCTCGCTTTCCTGCATAGTTCACAGATTATCAGTCAGATCTGTGTGAAGCACAGCCAGACAGAGGTCAGACACAACTTGACCTTTTTCTTGTTGTTATGGAAAAAGACAAATGAGAAGACGAAAGAGTCAGGAAGTAAGTAATTGCACTCGCAGCACCGATTTATGGGAAGGGTTTCTTTCAGCGCAGTGTGATGCAAGTCTCTAATGATCAGATCAGCACAGTGGGCGTGATCGGAATTATTCCCTCACTTTTATTTTGCTGCTGGTGGTGAATCGCCATAATATACATACTCTTGGTGTGTGTGTGTGTGTGTGTGTGTGTGTGTGTGTGTGTGTGTGTGTGTGTGTGTGCGTGCGTGCGTGCGTGCGTGCGTGCGTGCGTGTGTGTGTGTGCGTGCGTGCGTGTCTATCCCTGTGGTTTAATGTTTGACAACACTAACAGAGCAACAGTCAAAGATGGCTGACATATGTTGTATATAAACACAATAAAAGCAATACACTCAACAAATATTCACAGATTTTCAGGAACTTGGAAGGCATTTCATATTTTTCATCAGCTTTGATAAGACTAACAACTATGCATTGCTATATAATTTTGAAATGAACTGTTCTTTACTCACTGTGGCGATGTCATGTTATGCTTTTAGCCCTTTTCTTTATATCCATTGATGAGATTCTGCAGCCATATTTCTTGTCCGACCCTCCGTGGACATTTGACGCGTAAACCTTTGATCCTTTAGAACAGACCCTCTGCTCCAGTGTCTGCTCTCCCTTCTTCTCTCCCCCTGCACACCTCCTGCTCTACGTTTACACTTGGTTGCCTTGGAGACAGGCAGACAGGCGGGTTTAAAAGCCAGCTGGCTGCTTGTAGCCTGACACAATAAGACCGAGTGGAATATCAAGTTATAGCAGCTTTTTTTAGAGAATCATTTCGTAAATTGCTGTGTAAACTTGGAGGAGCATGACTTGATATTCCTTGCTCGCCTGTGCTCCTATTTGCACTTGTTCACAGTTTAGAACTTTTGAAAACTTACAATTCTTAAGAAACAAACTACTTTTGTATACTAATTTTCCGATATGTGTGCAAACTGATTTAATGGAGCTCAATTATATAAAGTATGAGGAATCATGTTACCCTTTAAAATGGTTGCTTTGGTGCCCTTTTCAGGAAAAGAATGCGGACAAAAACATAAATAATGTCTCATCGAATACAAATATGAACATTATTTTGATCTTCCACCGAGTTAAATCTTTTAACCAAATTCATTTCTGATCCTAAATAACAAATATAATTCATTTTAAAATAATTTTAACCCTCTAAATGCCACTTTGTGCCACTGTATGATGAAATAAAATGACAGAAATGTATAACATACTTAATGCTAAGGGTATTTTTTACACAGTCCGGGATATGTCACTGATTAGCAACTTGTACTTTGATGCATTGCTTTAGAAAAAATACAATGCTCTATCATACCGCAGTTATAACCCAAAAAAACTGGAAAATATCATGAATTTTCCCCATAGGATAAACGTAACCTGGTGAAAATAGTAACAACGACAATTTTGAAACCAGGGCTCTAGACTGAAAGCATGTTATATCGTAATATAAGGCGTTGTTATATGCTGCATTGCCTTTCAATTAAATTGTTGCTTAAATTGGGACATTCAAGTGTCAAATGGCAAAAGCAAAAATTGTAATAAAAATGATCAAAACATGATTTCGTACCTTCCAGTAATATAATACTTACTTCAAGATGGTCTCTTTATGAGGATATGGAACAGCTCCTTATAAACAGGAAGAATATCTCTACACTTGCACTTGCTGACAAATATATTGCTCTACTGTGTATTGCTCTACATGTATTTTTTCTTTTAATGTTTCTTTTATTATCTTTTCTTTTAATGACTGTTTTTAAATGCCTTTGTCTGAATGTCTTTCATTTTTGTAAAGCACCTTGAATTGCCTTGTGTTGAAAGGTGCTATATAAATAAACTTGCCTTGCCTTGCCTTGCCTACTGACCTCTGTGGGTTGAAAGATATAAGTCTGATACATTTAGAAAAACCCCATGATGTAGTAGAGTAATGCCACAGTGCTACCATGCTGCACAGTTCATAATCATAGGTTAAACACATTTAAATGTGAGCTTTGTAATGAGCTTTGTAATCACCTTAGGAGTAATACATGCATATTGTTTGATATAATTGTGCACCTTTTCCTTTACAATATGATACGATGATACATTTTGTCAGTTCAATCATGATTTTTGTTTGCATCAAAGCAGCTCCATTTACAAATTTGACAGTTATATCACACTAATTAATTATCAGTTTTCGACTACCGAATGCCATTCATATAAACTAGCTTTTTGTAACGCTCCGGATGACCACTAGATGGCAGCGTTTCACAATTCTGTATATAATCCTGTAGCAGCGCACACATACACATACTGCTGTATCCACATGTATTACACTTCAACACACAGTATACTGCAATACCTTTTCATTCTTCCAATATCACATATGATGCATATTGACCTCTTTATGTTCAATAATAAGAAGATTCATGACATGATGTTTCCTGGATAGTATTTTTGGAATTGTGTGGCGTTTATTTTTCTTATCTCAGTTATAATCTAGATTCTAGTGCCTTCAAATGGAAGTTGATGGGGTTGTTTTCACTTTAAAAGTGATTTACTGGTATTATACTTTGCTGTCACAATAATTCCAAAATATATATTTAGTTAAGGTTATATTCCAGCACTTTTGTGTGTTTATTTAGTTTATCAAGTCATTAAGTGTTTTTCTATATGGGCTGCTTTGGCCGCTGTCTCAGATGAACCAATGGAAAAGTACCATTAGGAGTCCGGAGCCTCCTCCTCCCCTCCCCTCGCTTCCCCTCACGGCGCTGAAATTGCCTTGTCTGGAGTCTGTCCCGTGTCCCCGCCGCTCACCAACAGCCGTGTCCTCGCAGAGAGGAGCAGTGAACCCTCACACACACACACACACACACACACAGCCTGTCCGCTCCACCGGTCCCAGGCTGGTGCGTCCCGTTACACACCGTTTCTGCACACTCCAAAAGCGCACTCCGGATTTCCACCAAATCCTAAAGACTCATTGTGGTTGAGATAGCCACAACTTTCGGTCAGTATGTTTCACGTGTGGATGACAGCGGGTTTGTGACAGGAAGACTCCGGGGAGTTAGGACGAGTCTTGGCTCCACACCTCCCCCGCGGGTAGTTTGCGCAAGGTGATACAGCAGCTAAAGGATCCTTAACCGCGCGGCTGTATTACATGGATTTCTTCACATGATGTCACCCATTACTGAATGAGCTCCTGTCAGTTGTGCTCCTCTTCACTTCCTTCCCAAACTTCAGTCAGTGGATATTTGTGAGAGCAGCAGGATGGGATCGCAGAGCGGGGCAGCAGCAACGCACGCGCTCCTGTGGTTCATAGGTGAGTCCAACACTCTTCATTTCTCTCAAGCAATTGACTGTTCTTTGTGTGACTTTTGTAAAGTGTCTTTGAGTATTTTGAAAACGATAAATGAAATGTCATATTATTTTATATATATTATTACTCTCACCCATGTGATAAAGAGAAAAAAATCTGGTTATAGCCTAAATTATAACTTCTGGTTGGGACATATCAGACGAATTAATTTCCCTTATACAAAAAAGTGAAAACTGAATAATTAGGATGATTTATCTTGTGTCTGTTGAGGTTAAAATATGTGTGAACGATTTACTGTACTATTATTTACATAGACCATACATCACTACAATATTATGTGTGAATTTTGGCTGGTTTATGAATGACAAGTTTGATGCTGCGCTGGACTTTGCATTTTTGCACTAATAAAATTGAACCGTTTACTTTAATCAATGTCAAATAATTACACATAATCGTATAAGGTTAGTTGAAAGCAAACATATTAGGTGAAACTTAATATTATAGTGTTAACTTGATGACTTTTAGCAGGATAATTGTCTTTGTCCTTTATGTCATTGTCTCACTCTCGTTAGTGACCTAATCTGTGTGTTTGTTATGATATGCTGTCAAATGAATTAGTGTATTATAGTATCTGCCACCATGCGAGGTGAAGTGTAAACTTACATTTTGTTGTCAAAACTTGAGCAGTTCAACATATGTTCAGAGTAGTAGTTAGGAACAAATCTATAAATCTTTTTCGTGACTATAGTCGTGTAATCTATACAATCCAACATTTGAATGGGATTTGCAAAGCTGCAAATAAGGAGATTACTTTTTAGAATACATGTGATTGTTTATTTTTCAAGGTGTATCGTTTTTTTTCCATAGTTGCTGTTCTTTTCAGATAGTAAAGATAGATAGATTATTATTTCTCAGAAACTGAAATACCACGACACCCACGCATTAACCTTACAAGTCAACTATTTCATTATAATGTTTTTTTCACAGGTGGGAATTGTGTGCAAACAAACCTGTTCAGTTGTTTCTCTGGAATACAGTTTATGTTTTAGTTCACTTTATTTGAAAAACCTGAAAATCTGGTAAAAAAATCACGTCATGCCTACCTTACCGTTTTTTTTTCTTTGAGTTCTATATTTAATGTACAAAACAAGTGACAGGAAGATACATTACAGCACCTCCTGTTTTTGCTGTTTAAAATAAGCTCTGCTGTTCAGCCCCATGTTAGTCTCATCGCTAGGTGTGTGTAGGCTCCTCTAAATGTAAGACTCTCTCCTTGGAGTGGCAGGAGTTTCTTATAGCATGTTCTCTACATTTGTGCAATCATGCAACATTATCAGGTAATTATCAGGTCATTGCAATCATGCTCACTTTTAACCCTTAGATGCACGAGTGACTGGACCCTACACCCTTCCATAAGTGGGTCTAAAAGGACCCGTATTAGAATAATATGTGTTTTTATGCTATTTTTGTCATTTTGGTTAAGAAAAATCACTTGTATACTATTTAGTATTATATTTTGGTATACACTAGAAATATTTTATATTACATTTGTCACTATTTATAATTTTAGACTTTTTTTTTTACATTTTGAAAAAATAACGAAATTCCATAGAAAATGCATGCGGATCATTTTTGGAAGCTTGGGGTAGTAATAAAAAAACTACAATTTCTTAAAAAGTATCAAATGTAAATTTAATTTAAATTTGAATGGCATGATATCCAAAACATGTTTTTTGAGGAATAGCTGGAATATGAAATGATAAAAAAATGTAATTACAAAGATACTCTAAGAAAACCACCTCACCGGGTCCAAAAAGACCCATTTATGCATCTAAGGGTTAAGACACTTAATCCGATGACTTCATTCATTCTCGCTGAGATATAGGGTTCTCAGCTGGTGGGGTTTTGAGAAAAATCTAAATATTCATGTACTGTATAGCTGCTGATTCCGCCATTCAATCTAGATACAACAACAATAATAAATGAATACATCCATGTGTAGGCAGTTGTCAACGCAGACCAGTTGGATTGTGAAGTGTTATTCAATAAATACTTCTTCTTTGCTTCTTCTACACAACATATTGAGTAGAATATTCACGTTTTTGTGCGACCACAAACAACAAAGTTCAGGCTGAACATCTGGTCAGGGACATTTGCTGCATGTCGCTATTCCTATTATCCACTATTCCTGTCTTCTCTCTACTTTCATGTGTCTCATAAAGGCATACAATGTCTAAAAAATGTTTGCCTTTTATGAAGCATCATTACAAATGTATTTGAACAAGACAAATTATCTGGTTATGATTATTATGGTTAGGATCTTCACATGTTTTTTTCAAATTGAAAATGAAATTATAGTGAAGGGCGGCTCTGGCTCAGTTTGAGTGATTGCCCACCAATTGAAAGACCAGTGGTTTGATCCGCAGCTCATGCAGTCAAAATGTCAAAGTGTCTTTTGGCAACCTAAGCCCAAGTTTCTCCCAATGGCATGGCCAACCGTGTGTGGATGTTAGTCTCCCTGAGCAGGTGGTATTTCGTGTAGCAGCCTCTGCCTCTGTATGAATGTGTGTCATTACATTTACATACATTACATGTCACTTATCCAAAGCGACTTACATACAGTACTGTGAGCAATCAGCGACACAACGACATGCTGACTGCAGTGGGACTCGAACCTGCTCTCACCTGATCTGAAGGTCAACGCATCAGTGAGCCACATCCTCCAATGGGTAAATTCTGATTTGTGTATAAAGCACTTAAAGGGGTCGCAAAGACTAGAGAGGCTCTTTATAATAGAAACCATATTTTAAACAGTCGAATAATGACCTATTTAGCCTTTATTTCAAAATGTTCAATATTCTTCATACATAATCACAACACTCAGAAGTGGCGTTACATGTTTCTTCCCTTATAGACAGCTACTAGCTACTTGTTTGACAATAATGTGACGTGACCAGTAAGTATATACAGTATGCAGATGCTTATGGCAATGCAGCACGTCATTTTGCTGAATGGACTCACCATTCAGCAAAATGACGTGCTGCATCTCTAACGAGGAAACAATCTTTGAAAGAGCATAACAATAAGTGACACCTGCAGTGAGAATATAAACCAGAGATTGGCAAAGATATTCATTTTGTACTCAGGCCAACTAAAGGAATTTGAGTTAATTAGCAACAGCTGTGGTGCAGACGTGTCACCATTACACTTTCGTTTACCACTGCATCTTTTTTAGCTCACACTATTGGAAAATATCTCTTTTTCAAATTACAATTAGTTACATAAAAATAAACAGTTGTGCATTCATGACTCAACTTATACGTGTTTGCCTGGCTGAAAAAGTGGGAAGTACAAAGGTGAGATTCAATGCAGCATATGCCACTGATGATTCATACTGTAATCAATGACTGATTCAGCAGCTTTTAGCAGTGGGGCTCCCCTCACTGGTGACTAAAGGCCCAGACACACCAGGCAGTCACCAGAGAACTCGCCGACGCCGACTGTTGCGTCGGCGAGTTCTCCTGCGTCTTGGCCATGTGTCGCACTGGAACACACCGCAAATACTTCAGCCGAGCACGTACGAACTGCGCATGCGTGAGTGGCAATAACTCTCCTTACCAGCAGGCAGCGGTAGTGTGTATTCGTCATTCAAAATAGGCAACAACCGGAAGACAGAGAAGAACATACTGTGATATAAACAAAAAACGAAATAAAGTTTTGCATTGCCTATCCTGCTATTTGTGTTTATTCTTTTAATCACACAGCGATAAGAAACAATAACAATGTGCCTACATAACTGTCAGTTGCAGCCCTAGCATTAGTATTGGTTATAGTAACAGCTACAACATTACAATACTTCTAGGCAGATTGAGGAGGATAATGGGAGAATGAACAGAGGGGCAGAAACATCCATCTGAATAATAATAATAACTTTATTTGTATAACACCTTTCATACAGGGGATTGCAGTTCAAAGTGCTTTACATCAGTAAGAAATAAGACATAAAATCAGTGTAAAACAAGCAGCAAGAGCAAAGCATAAAGTGGGATAAAATAATGCAGATATATTATATATATATATATCCCAACAGGCCACCTTGTTTATGGTTAGATTCAGTTTTAGTTGAATATAAAATACATGAATGATGAAATGAGCACATAAAGTGCAGACATACTATAAAATCACCAACCCGGTATCACGGCAAGACGTGAACATGTGAAGATCTACCATGCTGGGAGACGTGAATATGTCACGGTTTCGTCCCTTCAAACGTGACAGTTACACGGTATTGTTAACATGGCCCAACCAGTGGAGAAATACCAGGAAGTGCCAAGCAAATGGTCTACCGCGCCTATTGGTCAGTTTTTATTGTCAAAATTAGATGTTTTTAATTTATTTTTTAATCGTCACACTCGATTTCGCCGATTTTCTTGTTGCTCTAGCTGGTCGACACCTCTTTTAGCAGAAACAAAGGCTACATTAATGTATTAAATCGATGTTAATCCATGTGTGTGGAGGTGTGGATGTGGAATTAACGGACGTGACGTTGTGCGATTGCGTTGCCAGGCAACGCAATTTACAAACTCTTCAACTACAACCCTAATTATATTTAAAAACATTTTAGAAGGCCTCAATGTAAATTATTGTTGATGTGAAATCCGAAAACATTTAAAAAAAAAAAATAATACTTTATTCCAAGTTTGCTTGCTTTTCTCTTTGGAGGTCATCACATAACGGCATTGTAATACACGGTTCGGCTGCGTTAAATATGACATAGCCTATCTGCCGTAGTTCTGTATTTATAGAGCCCTGATGAGAAGCAGGGGCGGACTGGCCATCGGGACGTTCGGGACGTCCGGTACTGAAGTGGGCCGGTCGGACGATGTGGGCCGCTCGGATAACTCACTAGCACCCCCCCCCGTCCCCCCCCGTCGGTATTTACTTGCGGCACCGAGGTGGGCCGCTCGGATAACTCACTAGCACCCCCCAGCAATTAAACAACATCTTACATTTCTTTTCACACAATACGTCTCCTTGCAGTATCAATACTAATTCGGCTGACTTTTATATTTGATCCAATTGGTAGATAGGCTGTATTTACACCATAACGGTGCACAGCTGATAGAAAGGCACATCTAGTGGTTAAAGCACGTTATTACATTTTATTATTTTATTATTTTTCACAAAAATGAAACCATCAATAGCAGAAACAGAATTAACTGTCATTAGTAAACCACTCAAATAAAAAGATCATAAGTGGTTTTGTTTTACATATATTTTAAGGATAATAATAGCAATGTAACACTGTCTATGACACTTACTGTATAACACTGATTTGAAAAACATACAGAAAAAACTAATTCACTGCCCTTAATAAAGTATTTAAATATACATTTCAGGTGTGCTGTTTTGTTTAGATCATTAACATCTGGAGCTCTTTTAATGTCCTTTTTGATTATTGTTACACCAGGTCTTGTCAAAACCTTTATTCCATATTCAATATCCATTACTAAACAAAACAGCAATTCTACTCCACTACAATTCAGAGGTTAATCTGGTATTTTTACTCCACTACATTTATTTTAGTTACTTTGCAGATTCTGATTAATGATGTGAAATATAAACAACCCTTAAATCAGGCTTTAGTTACACCTGAGTAAAATTCAGGGAAAGGTGATTGTCAAGTGCCAACAATCAGGAGAGATATTTGATAGTTGCTGCTTGAGAAGACTAAACATTTATCTGCAGATCCCTATAAAGTATATTCATTACTCGTTATTCTCTACTAATAGTTAATTAAAGACTGTATATAATGGCTATTTTGCATATCCCTTTCAAGATTTCAAGATTTTCTTAGAAAACCGTGTATTACAATGCCGTTATGTGATGACCTCCAAAGAGAAAAGCAAGCAAACTCGGAATAAAGTATTATTTTATTTTTAAAAAATGTTTTCGGATTTCACATCAACAGGAGTCCGGTTAACTAAAATGTCCGTGCGGAACAATACCCCCAACCCATAGATCCGTGGGTGAATAATGTCAATCACCACATTACACACATCCCTTCACATTTACATTTTAATTTACATTAAAGTATTTCGTGAGGCCTTCTAAAATGTTTTTGAATATAATTAGGGTTGTAGTTGAAGAGTTTGTAAATTGCGTTGCCTGGCAACGCAATCGCACAACGTCACGTCCGTTAATTCCACATCCACACCTCCACACACATGGATTAACATCGATTTAATACATTAATGTAGCCTTTGTTTCTGCTAAAAGAGGTGTCGACCAGCTAGGGCAACAAGAAAATCGGCGAAATCGAGTGTGACGATTAAAAAATAAATTAAAAACATCTAATTTAGACAATAAAAACCGACCAATAGGCGCGGTAGACCATTTGCTTGGCACTTCCGGGTATTTCTCCACTGGTTGGGCCATGTTAACAATACCGTGTAACTGTCACGTTTGAAGGGACGAAACCGTGACATATTCTCGTCTCCCAGCATGGTAGATCGTCACATGTTCACGTCTTGCCGTGATACCGGGTTGAAAATCACAGTTAATAGACCTGCATCTGATGATCGCAGTGTTCTGGCGGTTGTGTAGTTTATTGAGTCAGCAATGTAGTAATGTATGTAATGTAATAATGGCCACTTCTTGCTAAATTTACATTTCCATGTGATGCTTTTATCCGAGGCGACTCACAATAGGTAAATGAACAGCAGTAGACAGTATCTCATTTACTTAGACACTGTACTTAAGGACAATGTTGAGGTACTTGAGACTAATCCTGCAACTTTATACTGACAAATAAACCGATGAGATGAAAAACCGGACTTGACCAAACAAATCACGGAGCTCTCATCAGAGGACAGCCGGGGACGCTCCCGCCGATATCAGAGATGTCCCTGCTATGTGTGGGAGGTAAGAGAGGACATTTAAGGGCTATGTTTGATATCTTTAAGTATCACCTGCTGGGGTTTAGCTGCTGTCCTGTGCATTCTTAAATCGTTTGTTTATGTCCCTCACTTCGTTCAGCCATTTGCTAGCTGAACAGGCAATCAGAGTGGTTTCTTGGTCCGACTGCCTGTGTCCGACACACGGCCGATTCAACATGTTGAATCGGCCGTGCGTCGACCGTGAAAGGCCAAATAAGGCGTGTCACGGCCGACGGTTCGGGACACACCAAATTGACTTTGGGCGACAGGGCACGCTTCGTCGTCAGACTAACGAAGACGGCCGATTTCGGCCTGGTGTGTCTGGGCCTTAAGAGCACTGCTGTCAAATTAATTTCATTTTGTTTCTTCCTCTTTTTAAAAGACTGAAAAGCCACAGTAATATTCCTGATGTGATAACTCTGTTGCAAGCAGAGCTATCAACCTCATAAACAGGGTTTGCGTGGGCCTAGTTTGGTACTAAAGGGAACATAACAGCTTGAACCTCGCTGAAAATTGTGGTGGTGTGCGTACTGTAAATTACCTCTAGTATGAAGCGTAATGTAACCACTCAGCTTACAAACATAATATGAACAAATTACATATATCTTTTATAAATTGTACTTCAACTACATGTACAGTTTTCTAGACTTTGCAATGACTCAAATTGGTGAACATGCTCAGAAGAGATTAACATTCACACTGTTTAGTACGCTATCGGGAGTCATTTATGTTAAGTATGTTTCCTAAGGACTCTTGGACATATTGAGGGGTCTGGGGATCTAGGGTTAGGGTTGGGGTTAAAGGAACTGAAATCAGTAAACTGTATCGCCAAATGAACACGATATAATGAGTGCTAGACATGGATTTCTTTAATTGTTTCAATAATTCAATGTCCTCCATAATGCATTGCCATTAATTCAAAATGTATGATAAGACCACTCAGCTGATAAAGCCATGTAATGCAGGAACATCCCAGTGAGGAGTCATTGTCTCATTTGGACTCTTTCTCTGTAAAATACACACATAAAAACCACAGCACATGTAATATGACTTATGAACTCACTTATTTGACTTGGTCCCAGCCTATTGAACTAACCACTAAATGCTTCATCACTGAACTGTAATACAAATCTCCTTTCCTTACCCAACCTTAAATTGTCCTAGAAAAGTTCTCAGCTTCCTCAATTTTGTTCGTTTTATTTACATCTGTCTTGACACACATTTAAAATACGCAATGGCTATACACCGAACTTGAGTGTGTGCACGTACGCCGTGACGTTCGCCAGCAAAGTTGTTCAGGCATACTTCCTCTACTCTTTGCCCTTTGTTTCCTGTTACAAAGGCTCCATGTAGGTGTTCTGTACTCCGAGATAGAGTTATGACTCATCACAGCAGCACCAGGTTGCCTCATTACTGTTTCACCACCTGAAAAAGCAAAGCGACTTTTAATATCCTCTAGTAATGTTTTGGGCCAAGTAAAGAGTGCAGAACGGATGAAGGGAAAGGCGTCATCACTCTTTCCCAGAGATGTGAATGGATGAGAGACACTTTAATCCTCTTTCCCTGACATGATCGTCCTTCATCCAACAGCTCAGGATTCAATTTGAATCTGTTTGAAATATTTCAGAAACACAAGCGACTCACTGAACGGTAGTAAAATGACAAAAGATAAATACTTTTAGGAATGCCTCTGGGGAAAACATCTGGCAATTCTAACAGTGTGACTTGGATGACCGAATATCATGAAAGCAATCTAAATGTTTGACGCAATGCACTCTGAAAAGTTTGAGTGTTTCCTTGAACAATGTCTGGCAGGTCTCTGAATAGCAAGAATAGGTGGCCCGTTACCTTTAACACTAGAACCGCCAGGGGTCGCTGTATACCTAAAACCGCCAACGGGTAAAATGTACCCGCTACTAGAATGCATTGATTTTCAAGGTACAATGTTATTTTATTTATCATACTAGAACACAGGGTTAACAGTGAGTTTTGATCGCACAGTGATGAAACGTATACCAATATAATCTGTGGACTCTCAGCTTTCATATGATATCTAATGCTAAAAGTGTCTCTCTATCTCTCTCTCTGTCTATCTATCGATCTATAACTAACTATCTATCGATCTATCTATAACTATCTATCTCTCTCTCTCTCTCTCTCTCTTTCTCTCTCTCTCTATATCTATCTATCTATCTATCTATCTATCTATCTCTCTATCTACTGTATAAGGAACCGCAGTAAACAACAGGCGTTGCTATAGCAACACGTCATGTTTATGTTTTGCGCGAGATCAAAACATGACCTCTAGCAGTGATTAGCGCGAAAATCACTGCATTTCCTATAAGGTAAATATTACATAATAAAATGGGTATAAATGGCCATTTTTTGGGTCATTTTTTCAATCTGACTTCATATTGACCATTTTTAATAACAGAAGGTGCTACATAACACACTTTCAGGAAAAGTCACAGACTGGGAGACTTGAATATTTTATTGAAAAAAATACAATCAACATTCCCAGAACAAATGACCATATCTTCCCTTCTAAAAGGGTTAAATGAATAATCTTTTTTCTCAAAGTAATGATAAACCTGTGAGTTGGATGTAGAAAAGTCAGAATCAATATAGATGTTTTTTTATTTTAAAGAAAATTCAGATTTTACATAGTAAAAAACTGTAAATTATATTGTCCGTCCAAAAAGTATTTTTTACTTATAGTGAAAACTACCCTTGGATGATGGTAAGGTAGACTAAAAGCTTTAGGAATCCAAAGTACAACATATAAGTACCCTGTATCAATATTGATGCAAAACAAGTGACATTTGACCTTTTTAGAGAGATTTAGCAAAAAAAACCCACTTCTGGGGTCATTTGGGTGGATTTTCCATATCTCTGGCCCCCCTTGCTCGATTTTGACCGTTAGAGCCAATAGAATCGAAGGGGGAGTCCCCCACACACACTCATTGTGGTGGGGGGCTTTGCGCATGTAATTTTTCATTAGAGTGAAGCTACATTCTAGCTCTGACATCTAGAAACGGAAAAACATGGATTATCAATCTCATTGCTCATGGATTATCAGAAATCATTTCAAAGGGACACAGACACATTGGATTAACCTATGGATTAACTTCAGCAGCGTTTTTATCGTTTTAATGCCATTGAAGACCACTTTGGAGAGACTACAGAGCCAAGGTAACCATGTTAGCATTTTTAGCTACCTAGCACCACCTGTTTTGATGTCTGTTTTTGTTTATAACGTCGCGATTCCGTATAATTCAGTGATAATGAGGGTACCCATCGATTCTGTGTCACCTCACGATGTGAATCGATGTCATGGATGTGGAGAAAAGATAAATAATAAGGTTTTGTGAGTGATTTTCGGTGCAGTAATCTGTTAGCATTTTTCGCTTGTTGCTAATTCAGAGGCTCAGTGTTAGCATTGTGGGTTTTCTTTTGAAAAAAAAAAAAAAAGATCAGTTAGATGAGTTTCTTCCCGTTACATGGATATAAAACATTCATAGTTTATTAAATGAACATGCCCTCAGACACTGTTTCCTGCAAGATGTTGCGGCAGTGCCCCGGTACCGGGGTCTCTCGGGCTTAACAGGTTAAAGCATGGTTTCAGATTCTTTAAATTGTGTCTAATGAAATACTATCGATGTACATGCATTATGTACATCAATAGTTACTGCCTATTGTAATCATACTTCGAAGTGAACCTAGTTTAGAAGCTTTTACAAGACTTAATAGCCAAATTAAAGTGGGTATATTTGTCCTGGCAATCATGTGTAAGTGTATTGGTTGACCTAATCAACAACACACTGCACAGGGAAATATAAAGTGGAAGTTTTGGTTTAAAGAGGCTGTCACTTTTCAAATGTTATTCGACTTTTGGGTCACTAGGGGGCAGTGCAAAGAGCTGTAAACATGGATGTATAAAGAGAACTGGATACAGCGTCAGAGGCAGGCCAAACCACGCCCCTTAGCTGTGATATAATGAGCATATACCACGGCCTGTCGTGAGCTATTGCTTAAATATACTGTACGCTGATTAACAGACTTCTCTTTTCCAATGAAAGTCAATGGGAAAAAGCAGAGGTGGGGGACTCGAGTCACATGACTTGACTCGAGTCACATATTTTTGGACTTGAGACTTGCTTGACTAACATTGATAAAAGACTTGACTTGACTTTGACTTGGTATTCATGAATTGAGGCTTGACTTGAGACAGATGACTCGAAAGGACTTTACTTTTTAAAATTAAATATTTGCATTTGCTTTTGTATTGTATGGAGCCCCTAAAGGGCAATGAAAAAAAAAAAAGATACTGTATCTGGTTCGCACAAGAAAGTTACCGGAGCGCCAAGTAGGAAGTGGAACACACAGGAGACAACCGTTTCATTGCAAACTGTAATGTTTATGTTGGGAAATGGCAGTGCATACATTATTTTAGATATATTTAGAACTCGGACTCTCATTCACTTCATGAAATCGCTGTGCATGGGGATGAGAAGCTGGTTCGAGGGGCCCCCAGAATATTTGCCTAGGGCCCCCACAGACTCTAGAATCGGCACTGCATACACCTCTACACACATCGAACTGCCCGATTAATCCCCCTATTACTCATTTTATGAAGGAGATGGCCGGTCACTAAGGCGCATGATGTGTGTGTGTTTGTGCTCTGCTCATCTCTGCTTTGTGTGTGTGTGTGTGTTCGGTGTGTCTGTGTGTGTCCGACAACAGCATTTGTTTTCAAATTACCATGAACAGTAATTTACACACATCTGGCCAACTCCATATGTATATATGGGTGTTCCCAAATGAAAGACATTTGTTTACTGTTTCACGCCTTCCCCCCGGTACTGGGCGGATAAACGCGTCATTTGCAGGAAACAACGTCTAAGGAATCTTAATATTGAATAAAACTATGAATGTGTTATATCCATGTAACGGGAAGAAACTCAGCTAACTGATCTTTTTAATTTTTTTTTTCAAAAAAACCCCACAATGCTAGCACTCAGCCTCTGAAATAGCCTCGATCGAAAAAACGGGACCGACAAAGGCACATAAACTCACTCAGAACTCCCTTATTACTTATCCTAGATGCACAACCAAACACTATTTTTTGGTGTCCTGGAGACACTGAATCTAACGGTGCCCACCTCAACACTCAGTGATAAACATTCGCGACGCTATCAACGAAAGCGTACATCATCACATGTGGAGCCAAGAAGCTAAACATATAAATATGGCTTACCTTGGTCAAAAGTGGTCTTCAATGGCATTAAAACGATAAAAAAACGATGCTGCAGTTAATCCATAGGTTCATCCTATGTGTCTGTGCCTTCTTTGAAATTATTTCTGATAATCCATAAGCAATACAACTGCGTTTTAGTTTCCAAACTCCAGAAGGAGACATTCCTCCAGTTTAGTTTCGCTTTCCACACGCGAAGCGGCAACATTTTTTCTTTACAATGTGTGTCTATGTAGGTATCCTCCTTCGATTCTATTGGCTCTAACGGTCACAAGGGTATGTCAACCAACCAGATCGAGCAAGGGGGGCCAGAGATAGGTCAAATCCACCCAAATGACCCCAGATGGCCCAGTTTTTGGCTAAATCTCTCTAAAAAGGTCAAATTTCACTTGTTTTGCATCAATCTTGATACAGGGTACTTATTATATGTTGTACTTTGGATTCCTAAAGCTTTTAGTCTACTAACCCATCATCCAAGGGTAGTTTTCACTATCTGTAAAAAATAATATTTGGACGGACACTATAATTTACAGTTTTTTACTATGTAAAATCTGAATTTTCTTTAAAATAAAAAACATTTATATTGATTCTGACACTTCTACATCCAACTCACAGGTTTATCATTACTTTGAGAAAAGATTATTAATTTAACCCTTTTAGAAGGGAAGATATGGTC
Organism: Trematomus bernacchii; assembly: GCF_902827165.1. Lineage (NCBI taxonomy): Eukaryota > Metazoa > Chordata > Actinopteri > Perciformes > Nototheniidae > Trematomus > Trematomus bernacchii. Next base: position 10,674,455 of record NW_022987648.1, on the reverse strand, counting down.
ATTTGTTCTGGGAATGTCATTTTCGAGCCTGAGACCTGAAAAACAGGCTCAGAGTGGAACAGGTTTGTTGCACTGTCTGCACACAAACACACACACACATATCATGCGCCCTGGTACATACACAATTCCGTTGTATTGGCTTTGATGCAATATTTCTTTGTGCACAGACACAGTTAGGAAAACAATGAGACTGTCATATGGGAACACCTTAGACAGGAGAAATGCTGTGACCCTGCTGAAGGGGAGCCAGGGCAGGAGGCTTAACATATGTGTGTTGTACTCCTGTTATCACTTTAGAGCCCTTTTAGAACTTATAGGGTTATAATTTCAGTGCCCCACTCTCCATTGCTGTTTATGTTGAAAATAAAACTAAACTTTTCATAACCGCAATATTTTTAACTGATTTAAATGCGGAAACTGGGGTTATTCATCAGAATTTCGTATGACTTGACTTGACTTGCTTGACTCTCACCACAGTGACTTGGGACTTGCTTGAGACTTGTAGGTTAAGACTTGAGAATTGCTCATGACTTGCACATGTATGACTTACTCCCACCTCTGGGAAAAAGTATTCTTGGGCCCAAATGATGTCACAGACTTGAACGTAGGTATAGTCAGGGCCGGTTCTAGCCAATTTGATGCCCTAGGCGAGATTTTAGCTGGCGCCCCCCCCCCCAAAGTTTTTAAACAATATTTTTGGTTTACTGTCCTATAGTATATATTGAAATGATTTCAAACCTGTTTATCCCAATAATTATAAAGGAGTGCCTTGGAAATATTTGTTTACATAAATTGTGGTCAAAACGTTTGAGACCCACTGAGATAACTAAGACTAAAGTTAATTATCTAAACACTCAGAGTCCTTTACCTCACTGAGCCTTTGTCTGACAGGAGAGCTCTCCTCCCCTTGTTGTAGAAACATCTTCTTCTTATATCCGTTAGCGCAGCTAGCACCAGATGCTAATAACAACAGCGCCGGTACTCTCTCTCCCTCTGTCCCTCGCTCGCTCTCACGTTCACTCGCACTTTGGCTGTGAGCTGCGGCCGCCTGATAAGCCAACATCCCCCACTTTCATCACTTACACCAAATTAAACGTGTAACCGGGGTGAAAAGGGTGTTACATTTACTTAATTATGAATGTTGTTACATCTAGGCCGAAAATTAGGATGAGCACCAACGGTCAAAAAGGGTTTTTTTCCCTCCCAGAGCTACCAGCGCAGCACCCCCCCAGATCTGGCGCCCTAGGCGACCGCCTATATGTCGCCTATGCCAAAAAACCGGCCTTGGGTATAGTACCCCTGTTTGGCCACTACACACATTTGCTTCAAAAGTCGGAGCTCTTCCTGGGGTCTTGGCTGTAAACACAACAATGACATATGATCGTCTTATAAAGTTGATAATGGTGTTTACACTTCAAGCAGTCACAGAACAGCATTAGCATTCATTTTGAGTGCTGTTTGTGTCCACCTAATGTTTTTAAGTCCATTATTCATTCTCCGTTTAGCTCTGGTCTCCACTAACTCCTGAGGGAAATATCTGGTACTGCTAAATGCTGCGGTGTGTTTACAAGCTGGGCAGCTGGGTCAGTCTGCCACCGGGCAGGTAGTGTGCAGTGGATTGTTTTGAGCTTTTTCCCTGCAATTAACTGTTTGCTGTAGCTAAAATCAATGCTGATTAAAGTTGAATATCATTTGGCATGTTGTGGCAACAATATGAGCAATAGACATACAAGGGGTCATAAACAACTAAAATAAATCTCATAAAATGATATGACAAAATCAAAACAAACCAAGAAAGATAAATCATTCCAACAAAACATAAAAAGCAGTAATGTTTTCATTTTCCAAAATAAAATATGAGTAGTTGAGCTTCAGGAGTTCACTGGGGCTTGGTCCAGGGGTTTGAATCCGGCCACGTGTCATCCCCTCTGTCTCCCCCTTTCAACCATTTAAATTCAACAAAGGCGCTTGTTGTACAAAGAATTTTCAAATAATAATAATAATTTTATAAATAATGCATTTTTGTGCAAAAAAGTAGTGTGACTTTCTCCATTTTATTACAGTGAAGTCACTCTATAAAGGGCTCGCTTCATAGCCTATGACAAGTTATTCTGGATCAAGATTGCAGCATATCTTTTAACACAAGTCCTCATATTTCCAATATTTTTTCATCCTTGAAAAGTTAAGGACAGGAGACAAGATACAGGCTTCCGAATGATGAAATGCTACATATTTCTTTGACAGATAAGCGCAGTTGCATCAGTGTTCGGAATAATAACAGGGAGATGCTGTAGCTGGTTGGCTGACATCCTGCAGCGCTATCAGGCGGGGATTTGTTTAAAGGCAACAATGTTAACACAAGAAAGCAGGAAGAGGAGGAGGAGGAGGAGGAGGAGAAAGAGACATATCTGGACGCTGCCACCAGAGATGCTAACGCTCATTTCGGCGGGTTCTCTTTGCCCCAGTTAAGCTCTCATCTGTCTAGAGAATAGAAAATGCATTTGATAAAAGCACTGGGCTCTTTCTGTCTCTTTTACGCTTGGGCAGAGAAACACTTATTTCTGTTGTGAAGGACTCAAGGGGACGTTTTTAAGAATCTCCATAAATCAGTAGAGAGAAACAGAGGAAGGAGGGGGGGGAGTCTTACAAGACCGAGAGAGATAAATGAGGTAGGTGGGGCTGGATAGTGAAAGTTCTAGTAGAGCTGATATATGTCTGTTTTGTATGGTGTGTGTTCCCATATGTGTTTGCATGCATCCTGCGTGACGGACCCGCCCACTTGACTTTGGCTAATTAGATAGATGGTGAACGAGGGATGAAAGGAGGAGAAGAAAGCCATGCAAAGTAGCCATGCCCTCTATTTGATGGAGCTGTTTTTCATGTTCACCTCCTGTCTTTAGGAAGTCTCTATCTCATCTGCTCTGTCTCCCTCCTGTCCTATAGCGAGAGTTCTTTATTGGGGAGGTAAATAGAAATACCTGAGTGACAAAATAAACACATTGTTTCATGTTAAATCAAGATGTGTTCTGCAAGCAATGACCCAAGGTCAATGCTCTGAAGGTTTTCAGTTTACAGTGTTTTTGAAATATGCTGCAGCAAAAGCAGCATACTGCATTCCAATCAATATATTCTCACCAATGGAACAATCAATTCTAAATTTGCTTCAAAGACCCTAATTCATACTTTCTTAAGAGGATTAGTGAGCCCAACGGCCCCGGCATAGTGTGTGAGCTGTGGACACAGCTTTGTGTCTCTCAGCAGTTGTGAGGATAGAGGAGTTTCTAGGGTGAAAGGAGTGATTGAATGGCGTTCTCCTTGCTTAAGGAAACTGTGAAGAACTCATGTAGATCATTGGTAATGCTGGGCAGTTCTTTTACATGTTTAATACCTACATTTATTTCAGTATTCGTCAATATCCAATCATAGCAACTACAGCTACTACTACTGTTTTCTTCTGTTTTGTTCTTTTCTCTTGTGTGTAACTAACGCTACAAATGCACTTCATTGTGGAACCCTTTGTTGCATCATGACAATAAGTTATCCTTCAATTCATGAATGGTAAAGGTTAAGAATAAAGGGGCCCTATTATGCTTTTTGGGGGTTTTCCCTTTCCTGTAGTGTGTTATGTTTAAGTGTATGTAAATGGTCTGCAAAGGCTAAAATCCCAAAGTTCCCAAAGAGTGTGTGGGAGTTTCCCTCCATTTACGCCTCCATTGGACCCTTTGTTTACCTCCGAGCAGCTAACCAATCAGAGCAGACTGGGCTCTGGTTTCAGACAGAGGGTGAAAAGAGGTGCTGCAGCACAGGCAGTATGTGAAAAATAAAGAGCTTTTTGAAAATTAAAGGATGGAAACATGTCACGTTAGAGGCACAACATACAAATATGAACCTGAAAATGATCAAAATAGGTTCCCTTTAAATCTTCTATGTTAGAAAACATTACTGTCAGTATTTGTTTTGTCAAAATACAATGTTTAAATGCATCCAGGAATGCACCAACACTACATCTGTTTTGTTATATTCTGTTTTGTTCTCTTTGTGCAGCAAAATGGACTAAGCTTCAACTGCACTTCATTGTGCAACCCTGTGTTGCATCATAACAATAAATTACCCTAAAATCCTTGAATGGTAAAGGTTAAGGTCAAGCAACTGAAACATGGTCAGGGATATAATGCTGTCATGGTTAAAGCAGTTTTCATTGATTTTTCAATGACTTCTTCAATGATGGGACGTAACATTATCATTCAACGGTTGCCTATTACTCATTGAGCAGACATAGAGCAACATTAGCATTCATTCGGTGTTGAGTGTCTGTCCACCTGATGAATCCAAGTTCAATATTCACTCAACTTAAGCTCTTTTTGCACTCTAGTTGCTGTGTAGGGAGTGTGCAGTGGATATCAGAGGACTTTACTGATTACTGAGTCTGGAAATAATACAGAGAGCATTGAGAGTAACAAAAATTGAAAAATTGGTAGACAGCGAAAACAGAGCTTTTAATGACATGTTCTCTTACTGGACCTCTTTGAAATGCAATTGAATACCCCTGATCATTGCATTATAACAACAACAACAATAATAATAATAATAATAATAGCAATAATAATTGGGAGGGGGGGCGCGGCTGTTCTTGTGTTCTCTGAGGGGAGGCTCACCTTCCCACACTTTGAAAACCCCTGATCTAATGTATTTGATTTAAATTGTAAAATTGCACACCACTTCCTGTATTGGCACTGACTCAATAAAAATCACTTAAAGGTGGGGTAGGTCATTTTTGAGAAACCAGCTTGAGTGCGCTAGAATTTGAAAAAACACAACCGGAAAAAATCTGCCACTTCCTTACAGAGCCCCTCCTCCAACACACACGAACGCGCACATGACCAATGAGGGCACGAGATAAGTTTGTGCACAGATGGAAGGCTGACAGGCCCGGCTAAAATGATTGGTCGTGCTTTTTACAGCGCCACGGCTTCCACAGATGACATTTTTTTATGTATTTATTGTCAAAGCATTTATTGCAATCGGGATGTTAAGAGCATTCCATGGAATAAAACAAAAAGTGTTTCTGAAATAAATGACATACCCCACCTTTAACTTAGTAAATTATTAATTTAATGAATCATTTAACATACAGAATGTGTATATATATGAGAGAAAATTCATATGCCCCCATCATAGGCTCTAAGACGCCCTGTTTTACATAAAACTATAACCTACTATGTTAAAGTTATACATTTACTTAATAAAAACTGACTTAAAGATCCAATATCCAAATTGACACAGTTATTGATGAATGTATTGGTAACCATTTGTTAACCGTTCCCAGGGCCGTCCCTCCCTACAGGAAGATCACGCAGATTGTGTGGGGCCTCACCTCGCGGAGGGGGCCTCATCTTGCGGAGGTATCCTCAACTGAGCCACAAATGCGGCGCACCTATGCGTGTATGCGGCGCAATTAGTGTGGTGCGGTACGGTGTCGCCGCTGCGAGGCTCCACTACCATCCCCCCCCCCCCGTCGACGCTCGCGAAACAGAGGGCCTCATCATCTAACTTTGCGTGGGGCCTCAAGTTGGCCAGGGACGGCCCTGACCGTTACCAACTATTATAATGTACTGTCATGCGGCCGCAATTCAAATTTGACACGTTTTTGGAATAACAAATAAATAATTTAAAGCAAAAAAACACATACTGTTCATTTGCATTTTCTCTGTGTTAGGCTTATGTTTAGTAACTCTTTTCTATAATAAAAACTATGCATATAACTCTTCTTTGCCCAAGACATCAGCCGTCTGAACCACAGAGCAGATTTCACACCCAATTTATCTGGGCCGCTGCTCTCATACATCACATTTAACCTTACGTAACAGTGACATAGAGAGCCTGTCGCTGCGGTTAACTCGACCAGTGCATCAGGCTGGAATTTTCTCTTTTGAATAATTTTTCTTCCCGTGCTTCATGGAAATAACATGACCACACGTCAAACTGGCCCACAACATCAAGAGCTCGTGACACGCTGTCATGTACAACCACCAAAGAGCCTTCAGGGGATTTCTCCTCACATTTACCTTACCACACTGATCAAATGAATACACAATGGTATTTATAGCAATGACCTGAAGGAGAAGGGCTGAGACATAGACACATGTAGAGAGATGTTTCTTACAATCACAGTTGGGTGCTGCTGTCCACTGAACTGCTCAGCTGGAGCAGTTTGTGGCTTCTGGGCTACAGTATAGGACAGCAGGAGGCTCACTTTGCTGGACTGCATGTGGCTGAAGGGTCAGGAGTTTGAATCCCGTGACCTGCTGGGAACTCAGTGGATAACATTAGTCAGAGATAGATATTATTCCAACAGCAAGCTTGTAATTCATCCATACTGCCAGACAAGAATATTGGACAATTTTGCAGAATGTTGCCGTTGGACATAAATTGATAGGTTGATAGGTTTGTCAAATGTTAAAGTAATTCCTAGAAACACAGAAGTGGATGCAATTAGTCAGAGATAGATATTATTCCTAAAGCAGCTTTTTGAATCCATCTCTTCTTTCGGACGAAAACATGTAATTCCTGGACACTACATTGTTTAAAATGTAAAATCCTTCTTTCAAGTTTGAGACAAGCAGTTCTCTACTATCAACATTCATTTATTAAGCTGGTCGAAAGTGGTTTACAATAAGTACATTTGGCCATTTAGGTACTACCCAAGAAGTGGAAGAATCAACTTCGTAAAATGTGCCAATCTACATGTGCCAAATTTAGAGACAATAATTCATAAAGATTTCTTTCTAGATATCATTTGTTGTCTGAACAGAATAAGTGTAGCCAAAGCAGAAAGCGGTAGGCAAGTACCGATGTCTTGAGGTGGCCTTGGTTAGCCAAGTACAGGCTGCAAATAGGTGGCCCAGTTTGGGAGAACTTGGGTAGGTCCAAAGGCCGCTACACACCAACCTGAGACCAAAGAACGCGTACCGAAGGCGTCCCGACTTTTACGTCCGCTACGTCGCCTGCGTCGGCTACGCTGCCCGCCTACGAACACACCGCAAAGACTTCAGTTGACGAGTGGCAATAACTGTCCTTACCAGCAGGCAGCGGCAGTGTGTATTTGTCATTCAAAAAAGGCAACAACCGGAAGACAGACTATACACCGAGAGAAGAAGAACAGACTGCGTGATAAACAAACAACAAATAGCGTCTGGGTTCCATTTTCACTCTCTCTCGTCGATCGAAAACATGTAAACATAAAGAAGAAACTCTTGCGTCCGGGTGAGATGAAAATGAAAAAGATTAGCTGTCTGTGTGTGCCTTCTTAATCGTTTGTTTTGGTCTCTCACTTCCGCTTCGCTTCTCATGCACTGATTCACTAAGCTGAACAGCCAATCAGAGTGATTTCTTTGGCCGACTTTCTTTGGCCGCGGGAGGTGTGAAAATGTGCCGTAAAGAGGCGACGGTGCGGGACACACTAACCTGAGTAGGGCGCCGCGAATGCCCGACTGCCTCTGACGGCCTCTGACGGCCTCTGACGGCCTCTGACTCCCAAAATCGGGTTGGTGTGTAGCGGCCTTAAGATGCGTTGTCAATCTTCCCCCAGGTTTTAAATAATAAATACGCTCTTTGAAGGCAAGGATTTCTGGTGGCATTCTGCAGATACATACAGATTGTTTGAGGTCAGGGATTTGAACTGTTGACCTCGATTTCATCCGCTCTGTTTGTGAAATTTGCTTCAGATTCCCAACTCCCAGCCCCATTATGCTGTGCCATGCTACTGTGAACACAGCCAATGTGATTTCAGAACCTATTTATCTGAGGAAACCCTCTCCGTCATAAGTCAGGTTTATAAAAACACATGCAGGATTTTCTGTATATGTTTCAAATGGAAAAAGTCTACTACAGCAGAATGACACACTGAAGCGCTGATAATTGTCTTTCATTAGCCTTATTGAGTGATCCTCTCTCCGTCGCTTGTGATGTGTAGCTTCAATTAACTTGAGGGGAATTAGTATCGATTTGAGAAAAAATCCCATATAGAACCAAATTACACTGGATTTGTAAATTGACATTTGAATTAGAATGTTTAATGAGTAACTGCTTATAATCTGATGAATTTAAACACAAAGCTCTGCCAAGAACACAATAAATCTTAGTATAGCTAAAAGACAAGGGGTTGTGTGTAATTAGGCCTCATGCAGCATCATTGACTTAAATGTATTGTGTATTTTCTATCAACTTTATGTTAGGAGTTCGAAGAAATTAACTTTAGATGCAGAAAACGTTCTTAACCATCTAAATCAGCTCTCACCAAGGTGTGCCTAATGTTGAATCCGACTTGATCATCCTGACATAAGAGGCGTGTAGCCAATTCATATTTTCTGTGAAAACAAGATGTTGTGTTCTTATCTTAGTGCTATCGTTCAAGTTTTCTCAAACCTAAGAGAGGGACACAAATAAGAAGACATTGGTGTATCACAGAAATCAATGAGCACTATTCAAATAAGACAGAATTGTGGATATGTAAAATACAAATTAAACAAACATTTATTCTTAGATCAAATCTTGCATGAGACTCAGTGTAAATCATTTGGCCTTGTCGTGCATTTAATCGATACACCATCCAGCTATTGCAAAAAGATTTCCTATTCACTGCATTTTGTTTTATTCTGTGACAAAGACAGAAATCTGAGCAAGAGTCCTAGAACCCCACATCCCATTTGATAACACGAGAGGCATTTAATCTCCACACAGTGCTAAGAGTAGCGCTCCACACTGATCACCTGATTTTACGGCTCATATGTTTGCGATGGTCCTGCCTTGTATATCAGTTTGCCCTCAGGTAACCGAGGCGCAGCATCACCTTCACAGGCTTTTTACTGCTCTGGCTGCACACCCTGTACACAATTAACCTTATATGGAAATTAAGACAATAATAAAAGCACTCATCCTCTTCCATCCACATCTCTTTCTCAAACTGATCTTGCAGAAATAGGGGCTGTAACTAAATAAACATCCATTAATGTCATCAAAGGGACATTTATTTCCTCCCAGCAGGTTCCTTTTTCCATCTGTCTTTCATTTTTTTAATCTCCAGCACTTTCATATTCCTAATTAGCAATAAAAAGGTGAGTAGCCCAGCAGCTATTCTCTATTGTTGTCAAGGCTCTCCTCTGCCTCCCTTTTGCTCCCCATTAACCAGTTTTATAGTTGGTCACGACTGGTGTTTGTGCATATGGATTTGTGTGTCAGTTTCCTTCTGCATTTCGTGGCATATACATGTGTGTGTGGGACTTCCAAAGCAGTATCCCAGATGTAACTGTCACGCCTCAGCAGCTAATGAGCATCAGGGATGCACTGCTTGTTAGTGAAGCATGTGTGCATGTGTATTGTCTGTGTGACTGGTGTGAATGCATGTGTGAATGTATGCCCTGTCCATAGTGGGATCGCTCGCTATTAGCAATTACCCAGGCTCATGGAGCCAACGAGCACTTCACCACACACGCACGCACGCACGCACGCACGCACGCACGCACGCACGCACGCACGCACGCACGCACGCACGCACGCACGCACGCACGCACGCACGCACGCACGCACGCACGCACGCACGCACGCACGCACGCACGCACGCACGCACGCATGCACGCACACAGAGTGCAGTTGATGAGATGTGTTTGTGTATAAGCATCTGTATATAAGTTGGTTGTCTTGGTGGTTGTATAAATGACATAAATGTATCCTCATACCAGCTAGTGTTATACCTTGCTAAAACATATTTAGAATGACCAGCAACAGGTGTCAATTTTGCTCATGACATCCATATAGTCTTTTCAAAATACACTTTGGTTGCTTTACAGGAAACAACAGTACGATTGAGGCAACAACACTTTTACAAATTCAACCCATTTTACAAGGATTGTGAATTGGGTTGAATTAACTACGGTAATGGAATTACTTAGTATAATATGGCCATGACATTTTCCCATTAATGTGTCTAAAAAAATCTGGTTTTACACTATACATTTCATTGAGTTTAATTAAGAAAAATCTGTAATATATTGGAGCCAAGGATTTGTTTAATTTTATGAGGTTAAAATGTTAACATAGGTTCAGGAGCATGGCCACGCCTAAAACTCCGCCTCAAACCACGGCCACCCCTATTTATATCCGGCGAAAGCTTCCGGCCACCGCTTGTCTCATCTTTCAAAGACTGACAGGCAGACTGTGATTCACGCTGCGCGTCGTCACAGTTCAATACTAGCAAACGCTACCACGAGAAAATTCTACTCACCATGGATCCCGAACTCCTGATCAACTCGCCGGAGTCAGATGAAGATCTCTTCGACATCGGCTACCCGCCATCCTCGGGTCAGCAGACGGATCTAAGCCAAGCATCCGAACGAAGCCGCGTGCGCTCGGCAATCAGTGTCCCACACACCAGCCGCCACCGCTCCCACTCAAGCTCCCCCAACGAGATACCTCCAACTCCAGAAAGGTCCCAGGCTTCGTCTGCTCCGCCAGCGAGAGCAAACAGCCGGGGCCGCAACAGGCACAGCCAGCTCCAATCTCCCCACCACCGGCAGCCTGCCTCACTCGCAGCCCCCGGCCACTCGCAGCGGCGCGCTCGACAAGCCTCTCGGACGGAGCCGCGCTCCGAAACGGAGCCCGAACTACGGAGCCCGAACTACGGAGCCCGAACTACGGAGGTGGACAGTCATTCAACTTCAACGTTTCCTGAAGGAAAACGGCATCCACTTTCACCGAAATGACAACAAGGCTCGACTGTTCAACCTCTACAAAGCCTACAGCAGCACAACGGCAAGAATAACAACATACACAGCTCTTCCCGCTCCAGAGCCAACCACCGCGCGGCGCGCGCGCACCACGGGTCGTGACGTCACAGGCCTCCGTCCTCCTCCACGGACACAGCCCGACTCACCAGCACCCCCTGGCGGGGGCCAGGTCGTATTGCCGTCTGTGCCTGCTCTCTCTGTGTCTGACATGTCGCAGCTCATGTCAACCTTTCTCTTATCCCTGTGCTCACAGGCTTCACAAAATCCCCTTGCACATACATCCCTTCATCCCTCCATCCCTTCTTCTTCTCTACCTTCAGCAGTCCACAGCTACCCAGCTTCTGCTTACCTTCCTCCTTTAGCAGCTAACCCCGTAGCAACAGCGTCCCACCCAGTAAACCAAGGGGCCATGCTACATGCTAACCCATCAGCCGACTCTTACCCAGTACCTTCCTTTCCAACTGGTCTATCTTTTCCATCAAGAGGCAACGCCTCAGTTTTCGACCGCCTATCACCCGCTGCACCTCCACCTCCCATCATCCCTAGGGCCGCATTCAAACGCTCACCAGTCAACGCCCCCGTTTCAAAGGGCGCCGACAGACGCGGAAGGCCAATCCTCTACCAGGGAGGCAGGATGGTGTGTAACAACTTCAATGACTTAGGCTGCTCTCATTCTAGCTGCCGCCTCATGCACATCTGCTCCTTCTGCGGCGGCGCTCATGCCAGGAGCACCTGCCCTCACAACCCAACTACACCAGCAGATTGACTAGTACGGCACCTCAGCACACCCGTCAGGGTAAGCAACTTAGCTACAGCCTTAGTAAATCATCCAGATAGACAGTTTGTTTACTTTCTCACCCACGGCTTCTCCCACGGGTTCCACCCAGGCATAGCAATACTGCCCGACACATCTCACATCTGCCACAACCTTCAGTCTGCGTTAACAGAACCTCACACCGTCGACACCTTACTGGCTAAAGAAGTCAAAGAAGGATTCATGATAGGCCCATTCGACAGTCCCCCCTTTCCAGTGTTCCGCATCAGTCCAATAGGCATAGCTACTCGGAAATACTCCGGGAAAAAGAGGCTCATAATAGACCTGTCTTCTCCACACGGCTCAGCCATCCCGAGCATTAATAGCGTCATTCCAAGCCCAGACTTTTCGATGCAATACGCAAACATCGACCACGCCATCACCCTCATCCGCTCAGCAGGCCGCGGAGCATGGCTCTCTAAGGCAGACATCACCAGTGCATTCAAGATCTTGCCTATTCACCCAGACTTCTGGCGTTTCTTCGGAGTGTACTGGAAGGGAGCCTATTACTTCTCAGTACGCCTCACATTCGGCTGCAGAAGCAGTCCCAAAATCTTTGATTCCCTTTCAGAAGCTCTGTGCTGGATCTTGACAAACAACCACAGACTCCCCTACGTGCTCCATCTCCTTGACGACTTCCTCATCGTCACTCCACCATCCTCACCCCCCCGCCACGGGCTGAGCACACTCATACAAACATTTTCAGACCTTGGCATCCCTCTGTCCGAAGAGAAAACCTCAGGGCCTAAAACCTCCATCGAGTTTCTAGGCATCACCCTGGACTCACGGGCCGTCTCCACGGCAGCGTTAAAAAATCTTGAAACGCTTCTGCCCATTCACTTTGAATGGGGTGACGTCACTTTTTTTCGCTTTCGCCGAAATGCATTGTGGGCAGGCGAGCGGAGATTCTCAGGATTTTCAAGATCCAAAGTTGAACAATGTTCAACTTTTGAAGCTGAGGAGGAAGCGTCAGCCAATCAAATCCCGTGTACGCAAATCTGACAGTTCAAGCTCTAGCCAATCAAACGGCGTGTATGCTGGGAGAGCCAGACCGCAGGTCATTTCCTCATATTCCAAAAAATGGAGGAGAAATTAGCGGTAGCGAATCAATCACCCGGTGCTTTATGACCAGACCTACCGGGATATAAACCGGAGGAGCCAGGCATGGAGGGAGGTGGCAGAGACAGTGGTATGTTTTCGCCTGTTTTGGGGAGTTTATATCCAGTTTACTTCGGGCTTTTTGGCTTCGTATGTCGCGGGCGGGAGATTCATGTGATTGGTTGATCGCAAAAAAATCCCCAAGCCTCAGATACGCCCACCTCCAAGATTTTTTTAACGCTGCTGTGGAGACGGTCCGTCAATGTCTTTCCAGGCTTCTCTACCCTCAGAGAAAGTACAGCGCATCACTCTCCTCCTGTCAAACTACTTACAGGCAGACAGATGCACAAAACGGCAGCTGTTAGCCCTCCTCGGCCACCTAAATTACGCCATCCGCATAATACCTCAAGCAAAACCCTTCTTATCCAACCTGCTTAACAGAGCGGCCTCAGTTCCCTCCATCCACGATCGACTAGTTCTCGACGACGCATGCAAAATGGAAATGCACCTTTGGCAGGATTTCTTGTCCTCGTGGAACGGCATCTCTTTCTTTTATGACGACTTCATTATCAAACCAGAGGATATCCAACTCTTCACTGACGCAGCCCCCTCCATAGGCTTCGGCGGCTACTACGCAGGGAGATGGTTCGCATCCACCTGGCCCCCAGAGTTCACAGCACTCAATTCACAGACGCTTTCTCCTTCATCCGCACTTCACGAACTATATCCCATTATCATAGCTGCCATTCTTTGGGGGCACGAATGGTCTAGGAAAGCCATACTCATCCACACCGATAACAGCGCAGTCGTCGAGATCCTTAACAAAGGCCGATCTCGCTCCCTAGCCATCATGCAGTTCCTCCGCAGACTCACCTTAATCTCCGCCAAACACCAGTTCATCCTCAAAGCAGCACACATCCCAGGTCATGAGAACGGCATCGCTGACTCTTTGTCTCGTTTCCAATTTCAGAAATTCAGAAACTCGGCCCCAGAGGCGGATCTCCATCTCATACCAGTCCCACCGTTTTCAGCCACCACATTCAACTAAACCCACAACTGGAACTACTCACACACGCTTCACGGGAAGCCATCCTCAACAGCCTCGCCCCAAGCACCTTGTCAGCCTATCTCACCGGCTGGAATTGCTTTAAGGCATATCACGGCACATACCAGCTACCATTCCCCACTCTGGACGTCATATCCGTCTGCAATTTCATCACTCACACTCATTCCATCCGCAAGTGCCGGACATCCACCATTCAGACATACTTGGCCGCAATTAACTTCTTCATTAAAATAGCCAGCGGCCAACCATGTCCCTCCACGTCCCATAGCCACGTCACAATGCTTATCAAAGGCTTACGTAAGCAGGAACCCTCCGTCACAGCCAAACGACTGCCACTCACATCCGACCTTCTCAGCCTCTGCATCCGTTCCCTACGCTCAGGATACCTATCACCAACGGTCGACCTTACCCTAGAATGCATGTTCCTGCTAGCATTCTTCGGCTTCCTGCGATGCTCCGAATTCGCACCCACTTCATCCGCCTACAACCCTCACCACCACCCCAGCCTATCCGACATATCCCTCCACACAAACGACTCTCTCATATTCACACTCCGAATCAGTAAAACAGATCAGCTGGGAATCTCTTTCCCCATCCACATCTTCCGCCTGAACTCGTATCTCAGCCCATACGAGCCACTAACCAAATACCTCAGCGCGAGGTACGCTGCACACGCAACGCCTCAACACCCACTCTTTCTCACCGAAACAGGAAAATGGCCACACGTTTCTGGTTCCAGAAACACTTCCACAATGTCTTGCTCATTTCGGGGATATGCTCAGAACACTATTCGAGCCATTCCTTCCGCATTGGCGCAGCGTCCACAGCAGCGAGACTGGGCATCTCCGACCAAACCATCCAGGTCCTGGGCCGCTGGTCATCCCAAGCTTACCACACTTACATCCGTAACAATCTCAATGATCTCAGACAGGCACACGCTCAACTCGGTTCCATTTAATCTAGGGATGTCCCGATCCGATCACGTGATCGGTGATCGGAGCCGATCACGTGATTTTCAAAAGATCGGAATCGGGAGAAAAAAATAGGGGATCGGGAATTTTTTTTTTTTTTTTTTTTTTTCATCAAATATTTTTATACATTTTATTTAATGTTACAAAACAAAAATGACCATGTTCACGTCTTAAAGTCATCCTGAGGCCTTAGTTTTGTTTTAAAATTACACAACATCATGTATGTGTTGCTTCTTTTGGGCTTGTTTTCATAGACCTGGTTGCTTATTTCTCTCAAATCTGGCAACAGAGTGGGCAGGGCGCAGTCTCTAATAGTAGCAGTAAGCTAACAAGAGGCTACGTTCAGCTGGTGCCTCGGGAGTCGGGACAGAGAAAATGTCAGGAGTTTGGAAGTATTATAAAATTGAAAGCGAAGGCAGTGTAACAGCCAGATGCAATGTTTGCAAGGTGGAGGTTCCGCGTGGTGGAAAGAACAGAGCTACGTTCAACACGACCAATCTAATACAAACAACAACACGACGAGTACACAGCGGCCACTCAGGTAACGGCACTGAAACAACCGACACTTTCAGAGACTTTTAAAAGGAAAGAGAAACTGCCCCAGAACAGTGAAAAGGCCAAAGAAATAACAGCCAAGATAGCTGAATTCATCGCGTTGGATGACCAGCCGTTATCTGTTACCTTTTTTTTCTCTTAATGCATTGCATAAAGATCGGATCGGGAAAAATCGGTATCGGCAGATTGTCAAAATCAAATGATCGGAATCGGATCGGGAGCAAAAAAAGGTGATCGGGACATCCCTAATTTAATCCGACTCTTTTGGGGGACCGTAATCAGCCCACGCAGATCATGCCGGAGACGGAACCCCCACTCTGAGTCTCCCACTGCACGGACCATAGCTCGTCCTCCCAGATCATCTCTTCACCCCCCTCATATCCTTCACATGTTACTTCAATAAACGTACAAACATCACACTGTTGTGGCGTGGTTCTTGCTAGTGAAATGAGGTTAAAATGTTAACATAGGTTCAGGAGCATGGCCACGCCTAAAACTCCGCCTCAAACCACGGCCACCCCTATTTATATCCGGCGAAAGCTTCCGGCCACCGCTTGTCTCATCTTTCAACCCACCCTCCCTCACCCTTCTACCCATACAGTTCCCCTTCCGACTCACACCGAGCGATACATCCATCCCTCCCTCCCCTCAACATCCCTACATCCCTTCATCCCTCATCCCTTCATCCCTCATCCCTTCATCCCTCATCCCTCCATCCCTCATCCCTCCATCCCTCATCCCTCCATCCCTCATCCCTACATCCCTCCATCCCTTCATCCCTACATCCCTCATCCCTCATCCCTCCATCCCTACATCCCTCATCCCTCATCCCTCCATCCCTCATCCCTTCATCCCTCATCCCTACATCCCTCATCCCTACATCCCTCATCCCTACATCCCTCATCCCTCATCCCTACATCCCTCATCCCTCCATCCCTCATCCCTCATCCCTCCATCCCTTCATCCCAACATCCTCTGCCCATCACCATTTATATCTAAACGGTGCATATCTATATACTGCGTATACTAACATTAAACTCCAGGTATCGTCTGGGGGACCGTAATCAGCCCACGCAGATCATGCCGGAGACGGAACCCCCACTCTGAGTTTCCCACTGCACGGACCATAGCTCGTCCTCCCAGATCATCTCTTCACCCCCCTCATATCCTTCACATGTTACTTCAATAAACGTACAAACATCACACTGTTGTGGCGTGGTTCTTGCTAGTGAAAGTGTCATTGTTTGCCTGGCTATGTATCCTCCTTGGTCATGAAGTTGACGTTTTATTCTTTTAAGCTTTAAGCCATATTTTTTATATGTTGTGTGATTTAACTTTACAGTATATGTTTGGGTTAAGGATTTTGGTCATGGGACTTCTTTATCTTAATCCATTAGTATCAACCTGAGCAAACAATATTCTGTAGTCTACATACAGTATCTACATATTGTATGTTTAGGTACCAACGTTATGTGACAAACAAATACATCCAGCTTGTCATGTTTCTGGATTCAAAATTAGGTGGATTACATAATCATTGATTTTGTCGAAAATATATGAATTACATTGTATTACTTTCTGTAGGTATAACTACAAATAGTGTATGAGAACAAGCCTGAATACATTTATACAACCATATAGAACATAGAAAGGGGAAATGGAACGTAACATTTATATTTTCCCTCTGCCTCAGACAGCAGTATGTTGCCCTTTACTGTATTACCAAATGCCAAGGAATGGTAGCTTCAACGCTTTAACTCAAGTGCATTATTGTACCATTTAACTTTATTAATAATTAAGCATGTGGGATCCCAATCAAGCTCTATAGTCTTAGAAACAGTACTGCCATTCTTTACCCATTAACCCATAAACATTAAGACACACATGAAAAATGTGTTAGTTGTATACCAATAAATGTTTAAACTGATCATCAAATGTCAACATAAACTACTGCACCTTTAAAAGTGCCAGCATTCTGACACAGCCGTAAACTGTTACATACTGTGGCCACATGGGAATAAAATATTCATGAGCTCACGATAGAATGGCTAAGTGCAAGCACACACATCATAAATGTCATCAACCAAAGGCAGCCATAAACAGCACTGTTGGGCATATCCTAAGGGCATTATAGAAATACACAATTCATATACAGTATGCACACACTTAAAATCCAAAGATTAGTGCTTATGTTGCAGGTGATGTCACTTCACAATCACTTTTTCATTCACAATATATTCCAGTCCCCTGAAACTAAGGCGGCGTTCAAACTAAATCAGGTTTTGCTGTTTAAATTCCAGATCTTCAATTTTTTTGTAAATCCAGGTTAAGATTGACTAAACAGGATCATCCGTTTTCAACACTTTTCATTTGTGGAGGGTAGCTTTTTGAAGCAGATTTAACTGGCTTAGTGAATGTTTTTCATATAAATAAGGCTGAATTGTATAGATCGCATTTACACTTTGCCAATCACAGGATGGATAGATTATATGCAGCTGATGTCTGCCTGATCCAATCAGGCTTGGGAAATTACTGATTACATGAAACAGGATTACATAATCACGATACAAAAAAAGGTAACCATATTCGCTTACAGTTATATACATACAAATATAATTAAATACATTTTTATTTTTATTTATGTAACCATGAAACTCTTTTGGCTAACTTCACTTGGCGCCTATTCTTTATCATCACCATCTGACGATTTTGGGACCCTTTCATGCACACCCAAAACAACTGTTTACTTGGACACAGACTTGAGCCTTGGACTCACAGAACATTGGAACTGTCTCCTACAATCAGTTTTCAAACGCTGGACTGGACTGGAAGTTAATTATCAGGATCAACATACCATCTGCTCAAAAGTGTAGTGCTCCCAAACAAAATGTGTCAGGTTTAGTTCAAGACTTTAGACCAACCGTCCAAGAAAATCAAAAATGGCTTGCCCTTGACAAATTTGCAGCTGTGAGTCACAGCTTGATGTCTTTAAAGGCCTAACATTTTATTAAAACAGAATAAGGGATGATGCTTGGAAAGTCAATGGAAAGTTGGGCAAGATAAACTACATGATGAAACATGGAAAAGGGATACACTAGGGTAATTTATAAAATAGAACCGGAGTTTCTCGTTGATTTTCCACATCCAATCAAATTTGTGAAAATAATGCTATGGATGGCAATTTGCTTCACTTTATGTCTGAGCAAATCTAAGAGGTTCACACTCTTTTAAGTCTGCTTTAAAAACAATAACCAGAAGCCTATTAACATTTCAACAGTTATTGCTATCTGGCCTTTAAAAGTTCCACTTTCTAATAAGCTGTCAATGCGAGAGAGGGGGGGTCATCTTTTTGTGCAAAAATGCAACATTAGCAGTCAAATCGAGAGGGTATCTTTAAAAGTAATCGTCTATTCAGTATAAAATTCCCTCATTATGTTTCCTTTGACAGTGATTCCCAGTTGAGCTGTGTCAAGAGGCACAGTGACACAAACCCAAAGCAAAAGACCGGTGTTAAAACTACACGCTTATACTTTAAAAAGAAGCGTATTTTGTCTGTTGTGACCGCTTTGCATTGGATTGACTGCATGAAACTAATGGCAGATTTTCTGTCAAGGTATACCTGTTGAGTCACTGACATAATGATGTCACTGTAAGTTCTTCCAGTAGGTGTTTCATGTATCATGGGTTGTATGAGGATATATTTGTCTTCTACCATGTGGTAGCACTTGATTTCATGGGTAATAAAAGCACCTATTCTCTACTTCTAGTAAGCATCATTCATGATGTGACCTTTCATAAGATGTGCATTAAACCTGCCGTATACATGTATACTCTTTAGATAACACCATATATCACTCTTACAGCTGAAAGTGTTACAAGTGAGAGTCTTTGTTCTGTCATTTCTGGCTTTTTAAAGTTTTTGCCAGCAATGTTTAGACAATTAAAGCAATGGAAAAGCTAAATGATCTACCAGATGGAAAAATGTTTCCTGTTAATGGGAAGAAGCGACTAAATTGGATCATCCATATTCATCTCTTCATCTGTTAACTCATGGAATAAGCCTTTTCAGAAACTTGAAATTGTCAGTGCAATATGAACGGATTACTGGTATAATCAGATAAAACATTTAAACTTGACCTCATTCAGGTGGGCGTTCGCGGTCAAGCGAGAACATTTAAACGTTCAGTTGGCGGAAAGACAAAGACAGACCAAGACTAAAGCAGTAGGTCACATTGGTATGATCCAATTTAGTCACTGCGAGAGAGCATTGCATGCATGAACGTTAGAGTTATTACAGGTTACACATGACAGCCCCCTTGCTTGAGCTATTATGCATTATGCAGATGATTCCTGGCTGTAGCATGTGTTAATTTATGAGTACCTGGTTGTGTAATCTTGCTCTCCACTCACCACAATGTCCAATGAAATTACACTTCCTGTTAATTCTGTTAATACCTTACCACTTCAACCTCCCTCTCACAATATTTTACTGTCTTTCTACCCTTCCAGTGAAGTGGTATCATGCTGCGAGTGTGTATGCTAGTGCTATTACTGTGCCTAAATTAGACATTGTCAATGCCATGCAGACGCACAGCCCTTTGTCCATGTCTCTCTCATCCTTCCAGTCTTTTCTCTGGCCGAAAGTCTGGCTACACATAATGTCCAGTTAAAAATAAATCTCAGCTGTTTGTGCCAACGGATGTGCCCTTTGGTGACTCAGAAGTGCTGCTGGCTTGGCTGAAGGACCTTTCTCTGATGGGATCAAAAAACAAGTTTGCAGGGTTTTTTTTCATTACACATCGTGTTTTCACAGAGGAATTCAAATATTTGAGGAGGAAGAAAAGCACACATCTCTATTGGTGTTCAAATAAATCAGAACATAACCTCCAATCATTGTGATCAATATTCGTCATATTCAACTGTTGTAAAGATCCATTTACTTTCAAAGCTTGAAATACTCCGACCAAACAGAGAGAAAATGAGGAAGAGAGAGACTGAATTCAGGCCCCTTCTGCAGGAATGTGACCCCTGAGAAACTCTCTACTCTCTTCTAGGTCCCCGGTGTAGAACTAGATACTTAGACTAAACAAAAGGCAGTGGATTTATGCCTCTATTTGGATTAAGGGCAGAACAGGAGAACAGAGAATTCATTTGAGAGGTATCTGTGTCTCTCACTTCAACATAATCTATAGTTGACAGTTAAACTGCCTGTGTAGGCACCTACAGTGCACTGCGGGGGTGCGACACGACCATGAATAAAAAAAAAATGTTGTTGTTGAACTGTGGAGAAAAGGGTTTTCGAATGAAATGTTAAAAGACAAATCTGGATAATATTGGGTCCTTTGCAAAAAAAAAACATAGGCTGTTTGTATCATAGCATTATGATCCGTATTTATGTTTATTACAAAGTGGCGCCCTCTAGTGGACACAGAAATACAACGTGAGCAAAGAAGAAAATCCGGTGACGTGGTATTGGGTGCATGAATGGATGGGTCAAACAAACACAGGACTTTCCCACAGGAAACCAGCGTGAAACAAAATATCAACACTGACTTATGTTAACTTACCTAATTTAATTTATGTACATGACGTCCTTGAGTTTTCATGTACGTTACATGCAACATAGATTAAAAGACATACTCATGGAGGACTTGTCGAATAATATTCTTATTTCCAATGCATCTTAAAGGGGGCATACCATGAACACGATCATGTGGGTATCTGAAGTGAGTACCAACCCACAATCTGTGAAATAAGATCACCCAGTCGTTTTTTTTGTCAGGTGATTCAACAAGCCAAATGGATTTGGCTCCCCTAAGTCAACAGCTTGATCATTTCCATTGTAAGCCAATCATAGCAGAATGGACTTTTTTGAGAGCCTTAGTGCTAAAACTGAGCGTTTCAGGCAAAAGGTGATTACAGGTATATTTAGACTCTGACTATTACAAAAATAACCTATTTTTTGAACAGTTAAACATATAGACATGTTTAAGTAGAAACCCGGAATACAATAAAATAACTGAAAATGAGTATGACATGTCTCCTTTCAATTCTACATTGTAGGCAGGAAACTATGATTAAAAACTGATTTTTTTGGCTGCGATCTATGGGTGTTGAAATCAAACTGTATCTTTAAAGAGAAAAACAGTTAAAGTTATTAATTCAAAAATATTAGTCATAGGGAAAACAAGATCAAATCAATAAGAGGATACACACAAACAGTAGCAGCAATATCTGTGTAATTTTCCTCACACTGTTGGCCACTTGATAAGTCCTCCACGCAGCATTGGAGTGGATGAGTGCCTCGGTTTTGGCAGCTGCAGGCGGTGCTTTGACACGGGGCGAGACAACCATCATCAGCCGCCCTAAACTCCCTCTCATACAAAACACTTTTAATCAGCCCATGAACTAAACATGGCAGTTTTCCATCAGTTTAGCTCCCTAATCCAAAAACTGCGGCTGTTGCAGAGTGTTGCCAGAAACTAAGCGCATTACCCCAGAGCTTGAAAACAGATATTATGTTTAATGACCTTTGGTATAAACACGTCTATTTTCATCCTATGGTCATTTTTCATTTTGACCAGAAATGGGGAAAAAGGGAGTCAGTAGGTGTTATCGTGATTACTGTGTGTAGTCCAGGCAGTTATCAGTATGGAAACTAAACCAGATGTTGTTGTCTTATGTAATCATGTTATGGGGTCCAAAAGTCAGTTAAAGGTAGAATAAAATGGAAACTGTGTTGTGGGCTGAGGATAATTTATGGTGTCAAAGTCCGCACACATTCAACAGTGTCAAAATGCTTCAATGTGTGTTTTTATTGGTTAATATAGCATAATTTAGAACGCTTTTGATAAATGATTGTAGATGTAATAGTACGTACTACCCACTTACTGTAGCTCTTCAGCTTTTTGTTCATTTACAGTCTCACATCGTGCACTTAATTAGGCTTAATTTATTGATATCTCTATAAAAAAGAAGAAGAATGTCTTTATTAATCCACTTGGAGAAATTGTAGTTCTTTCAATATCACGTTGTGTTAAGTAATCATATATTTTCATTTGACATGGACCTAACCCCCCCAAAAAAGAAAAACTAAATGATAATAATAATAGGTGAGATAGAAATTCAAATCCCTTCCATGTTACTGTGACATACATCAGTTTTCATAGTTAATTTGAGTAGACAACTAATTTCTCTGATAGCACCTTGATGGTACGGTATGTGTGTGTGTGTGTGTGTGTGTGTGTGTGTGTGTGTGTGTGTGTGTGTGTGTGTGTGTGTGTGTGTGTGTGTGTGTGTGTGTGTGTGTGTGTGTGTGTGTGTCAGAGCAGGTTTGATAAGAGATGGGAAAAGGACTGGTGTGGCCACTGTGGTGAAGACAGAGGCTATAGCCCTGTCAGGGTTATTTAGGGAGGGAGAGAGAGGAAAATAAATGAGCCTTCTGGTCAGCTCACAACACACACACACACACACACACACACACACACACACACACACACACACACACACACACACACCCACACACACACACACACACACACACACACACACACACACACACACACACACACACACACACACACACACACGCACACACACACATGCATTATCATATGTCGGTAGACATGGCACAGCCTCACATAACTCACAAACACAATACATTAAACGTCTCACACATACCCTATGTATGAACACATTCATGCGTAGCGCTAACTGAATCCGACATGCTCACCCATAGTATTGCCGTGCCTTAGAGGAAAACGCACAGAGTGCAGTTGATGAATCACACTCTCTTCTCTGTGGACTTGTGTTTCTCTGCATTCACCGGTTATCACAGCCAATCAAGCAGGAGGCATATGTGCCAGTGCCTGCATTTCGTATGTATAACTGTGTGTGTGTAATGTACGGTGGCCTTGAAGTGCAAGTCAAAACAGCATTTCAGGAAACACCACAGCATTTCACAAAACACCACAGCATTTCAGGAAACACCACAGCATTTCACAAAACACCACAGCATTTCACAAAACACCACAGCATTTCAGGAAACACCACAGCATTTCACAAAACACCACAGCATTTCACAAAACGATACAGCATTTCAGAAAACGCTACAGCATTTCACAAAATGCTACAGCATTTCACAAAACACCACAGCATTTCACAAAACACCACAGCATTTCAACTTATACGGAAACGGTATTCCTTTAGGGAGAACACTTCTTGTTTGTGATTGGACAGAGCCAGCCAGAGAAGCACTGCTGTGATTGGTTGTTTTTGCTGCCAGTCAAGAAATTATACTTCGTGATTGGTCAGCACCCGACAGCGCAACATGTCCCGAAACATCAGCCATTATATTAGCTGTTAGCACACACTCAGAGCTCACAGCTCCTCATATCTGTTCAGAAACTGGACAAAAGTTAAACATGAACAAACCACAGACTGTCTATGTCATGGCGAATACAGTCGCTGCTTTAGTTATGTCTGTATGCCGTTGTTGTGAGTTTGGACGGAGCAGCTACAGGTTAGTTTATCCGATCCGATCTCCATTCAGAAAACACACATTTTAAAAGGTTTTTCGCCTGCCGTCTTGTCTGCAGACTTGTCACAGCATTAATTCATGGTTTTTACTTACTGGTATCAGTATGTTGTTACTTCGCCTATGGGCAGGCGGGGCGGGGAGAGCCTTCCCCACTGGGGTCCGTGCACACTCTACACGTGGAATGGCTGTATCAACAGCCTTGTTCAACGGCGTGAGTGTGGTGGACATATGCACGGCGGCGTCTTGGTCTACGCCAGGCCCCTTCATAAGGTTTTATCTCTTGGACATGTCTAGCTCCTTTTCATCGTCTGTGCTTGCTGGGGCAACACAGGACTGGTGAGGGGGGGGGGGGCTGTGGGTCAGTAGGCTGTATCTGACCCCCCCTGGACATAATGCACTTATGTTTTCCCATGCTCCTTAGGGACCCGGGAAACATGGTGCGCAGTAAGCCCCATACAGGGCTGGAGGGCATAGGCAGGCGGGGAGAGCCCGCCCTGATTGGCCGGCTACGTTTATACAACTTCAGTGTGTGAACGCTCGCGTATCATTGATGAGAGTAGTACCCATAGAGTCCAGTAGAGGGCTCCGCCAGCGCTTATAGAACTAGGGTTACAATACGTAACCCCCCGTTATACACTCCCTCTGTCTCCTTGTGTTTCTATCTTCCTCTCTTTTTCTATGAGCTTCTCTCTCTCTCGATATCATGCACACTGATTAACATGCATTTTTTCCATTAGATACTTCTAAGTAAAACACAACATATGTTAGCTGTTGTTCTATCTGAAACTCAAGATGAAGTAGTGAATAGGGATGGAAATAACAGTTTTGAGAGCAAATCCCCTCAGTTTGTGTGCACCAAGCTCAAAAACTGCTCTCACTGTTTTCCTCCAGCTCTTTCCTCGGATTGTGAGCACTTGAAGAAAGCCTTACTGCTCACTCAAAATACAATAACACAATTCCTCTTGGCTCAAGACATCAATGGAAATGCATGATTCTGTCCCAACTCGCTCTCAGACCTTGTTTGGTGTTTATAAATCAGACCCTATGTTGCTGAAATGTCATTTTGTTCTTCGGAAAGATACATTTTTCAGAAGCAGCCGATCAAACTTTATCTGCTCAGCCTTTAGTCTACATGCTTTAATTTTTTTTACTTTAACCAAAACAACTGTATGTTTTGTCTTTTGCTTCCAGGAATTGTTTATTATCCATAGTCTTAACGTACATCTAAACACAGAGTTATAATACTGATTTTTGCAGAACCAGTGTAACTTGATGACTGACATGATTGCTTGCAAACAACACCAAATATCTAAATCAGCATACTTCGTGCCACAATGGTGCCACATAACCCAACAAATGGAATTATATACAGGCAAAAAAAAAAGGGAATTATTAAAGTCGCCCACAGTATAATTTATGAATCCATGGCAAACAAGACTTCTATTTTGTCCCCCAAAAACATTATAGGAAGTGTAATTATTCTCCAACTAGAACCATATCCATTATATTTAAGTAAGTACCAAAGAGGGGGAGTCAACCTAAAGACGGACCAATAGCCAACAGGAGAGCTAAAGGGTTTCAATAAAAAGTGTCTGGACACTAATCCCAACCATAAAGAAAGCTGGTAGAGGTCGAAGTAACTTTGAAGCACATGAGTCACGTTATTGTTATACTCTATTGTAATATATATATATATATATATTAAAACCTCCTGTGACCTTTATGGAAGCAGCTGTACTAGTTACTGTATGTTTCCATGATCATTTGTTCAGGTTTTACCTTGGATTTGTCACCAGTCTATATAGTGACCTTTAATGAGGAAAGGTTTTTCGATAAGGTCAGATGCAATATAACACCTTTCTTAGAGGGTTACAACTCCAGTACCCAGAGTTCAGTGGTGTTCAGCTGGGACAATAACAACAGATTGAGATAGAGAAAGAGAACAATGAGAGACGCCTTATCTTACACATTATATTTATGTCTTTTTCCTTTATGAGAGGAGATAACAATTGTGCCAGATTTCAAGAAATGATCTCCTACTGAATGAATAGCTTAAGGATGCTTCCCTCAGCTGAGGGTTGATGTGTTTCTGCATTGTTTCTCCTCATGTTTATCAGAACAGCTCCATAGGAATTTAAGCTCAATAGCTCTTCTTTTCTTTTGAATCTCTGTATCTTTAAAGGTGTTTGTTGTAGTTTTATTTTTTAACAATTTGGCAAATAAATCCTTTTATTTTAAGTATATTTCTTATTTTTCCTTCTTTTTAGTTGTTATTCTTATCTTTATTTTAATATCTCAGCAATTGCTCATGATGACTGTCCAGTTCTTAGGCATTGCTGCAACCAATACAACTGGTTTGTGAAGTAAATTTGTCAAATATATATATTAAGTGTGAAAGATGGGAACTTTAGTATAAAAGAAAGACCTGTGTTGAGTCTCCCTTAAAAAACAGGATTGCGTGTCATAATGTTCATTAACTTGCCCTTTGGTTTTTGTAGATCCTTCGCTTCAGTGGTGTAGCATCTCATCCTATTGCCGTGTGCCTTTTATTTTACATTAATTGTATGGTAGAGAGACCCATTCACAGTCAGGGCAGACCTCTCTCTCTGAAAGCTCTGCTCGCTGTAATGATTATCTGCTGACGGATGGGACAAATGCCATCAGCTTGACAGAGAAAGATGGGTCAGGCAAACACACACACCACCTCTTCAGTAATTGTCACAATGTATGGTCTGTTAGTGTGTGGGTGGAATAGCATGTGTAGGTTATGTTTGGGTAGTTGTCGGGAGGTGTTGGTTTACAAAGGTGTGTCTTTTTGTAATAAATGTGAGCTGTTTGTCACTCATTATTCTATAATTTAAGTGTGAGAAACATGTTTTCATACCTGTGTGCTTGAATCAAAGGAGGGTATGGACCCATGTAGTATGTCTACAGTATCAAAACAATGGAGTGTGTGGGAAATTGTTGCTGTAACATAGAAGAACTAATGAGGGTTCACTGCAAAAAAGTAATAAAAGTCTATCTTAATAGCGCCTGTCAAGAGCAGACAACACAAAGTGCTACACGATAAATAAATAAAAAAAGACCAACAGACTTTAAATACAGGGACCTTATTATATTAATAAAGAATATAGAAATCGGTAAGTCCAAACAACTGCGTCTACAGGCCTAAAAGGAGACTTTTGGGATATTTTTGACAAAGGTGCTCATTGTGCTAAAATGTATTAAAAAACGATCTCATGGTTGCAGTGGCATAAGACAACTCGCCACATGCTGATGCTTGGCGTCATTTTTTAACATAATGGGTACCCTCATGCAGGGTTATCAGATACTTTACCCCTTGGCTATGTGATGTAAGTTAACCAATCTAAGACACTTTATTATTTTTGTTAAGGTTTAGTATAATGTCATGGTTTCTCTCAACATGTTGTTGAGCTGCTGTTTTGTCGACGTCTGAAAGTCTATGACCACAGCTTTATCCTGACACCAGTCTTCAAAGCACTTAACTGCCCATTTAGTTTGCTTCACGGTGTTCTGTTCGTTTCGTTTTTTTCCAGTTGGTCTATCTGCTCTTCACGTAGCTCTGCATGTCGTCGTTTAGGTGCTTTTTTTTCTGGAGATAGGCACTGCTCAATCCACTCCTCCATAGTAAGGCCACCCCGGAGGTTGAAGTTAACCTTAAATGTTTCCATCTTAAGCTTTGTTAGTTAGTTAGTTTCGTAACGGTTGTAGCTTTTTCTCAGACGCGGAGGGATACTGACTTGTGAAAAGTAACTACAATTCTACCCGTGATATACGCTCATTATATCACAGCTAAGAACCAATCAGATTGCTTGATTTGACTTATCCGTTTTATAAATTGTCATAATCTTTATTTAGAAATATTTTCTATCCATGTTATGTCAGATTTTACTTCTTGACTTTTTGTTTTCCCGCCTGTGGGATTGTCTGCCCCGCTTGGTTCTGGACACGAGGAGCGGGAAACTGCCGGACTGACTCCAGTCCTTCGTGCCAAACCTGCGCTCCGTCTGACTGATGCCCCAACTGCCGAGCTGAGCGGGGCAGACAATCACACAGGCGGGACACACTAAGACAGGGAGTCAAAACAAACATAACACAGGGAAAATCATGATATACATTACACAAGTTAAGTATTTTTTATCAACTCAGATCTGCTCTCATATTGACAGCAGTAACCAGACAGTTTAATGACACAACAAATCATAAAAGTGAGGGTTACAAAAACCTTAATTTGAATAGTTATTAGGCCCAACCATACCAAATGATGCCCATAGTTTAAAGAAAAATAAATACCCTTTGCTTAAACAATACACTAACTGTTACTGTAAATGTGTATATGTATACATTAAGTACGTACTTGAATGATTCTTAATTTCACTGGAGAGTAGAGAAGAGATTTATAAATAGAGGCAGAGGCGTAGTTATCTCCCCTTACTCTCGCTCTCTCTCTGTTGCATCTTCATTTAATACTAAATCAATTATAAATCCTATTATAGTGTTCTTACATCAGTTAGCTAACCATCCCTAAAGCTTAATCCCTGTGATAGAAATCTAATTTACTCTCAAATCATATTGATATGAGGTAAACAATGCGATTATCAGTTATCTTTGTGCCTTGTTGCTGGGTCAGTAATGTGCTTTGATGAGTCCAGGAGGGACTATTAATTCCAGTAAGAGAGATAGAGGCAGATAAGAATTAGAATGAAGACAAATACATCTAAGTTCTTCAGCACTTTTAAACGCAGTGGTGCAGATCTCACAGCCTACGGACTGAAACCTCTTCATAGCTAACGTGACACTCGTACCACCACTACAACTATATAAATACAGCTTTAGGGAGGGGTTATCTAATCACGTACCAAGTATCATGGGTTATTTTGAGCATGAAAGGTCCATTTATTTCTACTGGTTTTCCCCTGTGTGAGCATTTGTTCCATTTGATCTCAATCTTATATAAACATTTACAAACAGAGATAAGATTAAATCCATCCAGCAATGATTCATCATATTTGCACCCCTTGTGTTTCTTTCCATCCAGAAATTCAGAAATAGTCACAAGAAATACATACAGCCATAACCCAACTTGAGTTGAATCATTTTATACTATATATGCTATGTAAATGAATTAACATTTTAAAGACAGAGAGATTCCAGATATATTTCACGGTCAAACCTAGATTTATAAACTACAGGATGTATAAAATGTCAGTCTTTTTTCTCAATATTACGACTTTAAACTCAGTATTGTGACTCTTTTCTCAAAATTCTGACCTTGTGCTGAGCATTCTGACTTTGATCTCAGAATTATGACTTTTCTCAAAAAACTAAGAATCACTTTTGGTCAGATCTTTAAAAAATGTTCACATAATCCTCTTTCTGTTACGGTTTTGTATTTATGTTTTCATTTTCCACCTTTTGTTTTGAAATGTTTTCCTCCTTGTGTCTTCTCTGTTCCTTCTTCCTGTGTTTGCCTTCCTGTCATTAGTTCCCCTGGTGTGTCTGATTGTCTGATTGTGTTCACCTGTTGCCCTTGTGTTTCTGCCTCTCTTACCCCAGCTGTGTCTTGTCTTGTGATTACCCCTCCCTGTATTTAGTCTTGTCTCTTCCTGTGTTCCCCTGTCGGTTCATTGTTGGTTTTTCCTGTCTTCCTCCATGTCAGTCACGGTTGTCTCTCCTGTCTCCCTCCATGTGGGTCACGGTCAGTTTTTTGTACAACCCATTTGTTTCATGCCTTGTTTTGATCAGCTTTTAAAATAAAGCTCGCTTTTTGTTACGAGACCTGTTACCTTTTTGATAGTCTGCATTTGGGTCCTACCCTTCCACGCCATCCTAACACTTTCTTTATAAAAACTTTGTTAAATATATAATAAGAAAACGCCAGATACTCTAAATAGCTATGGAGATAGCAACTTTATTAATACAAATCGCACACAGCATAACTTCCTCATACCATTTACAGTATCTTCTTGATATTTTCTATTCTATATTTCTATCATTGACCTTCTACTTTCCTCCTATTTCGTATATACTCTTAATATTTAAATGTTTTCATAAAATATAACACATTCAAAAGTGCTTTACACAAATGAAAGACATTAAGAAAAAGGCATTTAAAACAGTCATTAAAAAGCAACACAATCTACCTGCATTGCAATTACTCTAAACGTGTAATAACGTGCTTTAACCAGTAGGAGGTGCGGGTTAAAAAGCTGTCAAGTTTACAGTGTTAACAAAATAAAATATACTGCTGTTTCTGGTTTAGTTTACGACGGATATATTCTGTTATTGTTTTGATATTTGTAACACAAAAGCGATGGAAAAAAACAACATTAACACAGAAAAGATGGTCTTAACATGACCCAGCGGTCTAGTAGTTAATAAAAAACAATATCAAAACAAAATATTACTACTAACTTTATTGTGAAATTAAAACAGAACGGTAAAAGAATAGTTTCCGGTCTATTCTGAGGCCCGATCTCTGTAGATAAATAAAGAACTACGACAGATGTGTAATGTTTAATGCAGCCAAACCATTTATTACAATGCATTCATGTGATGACTTTCAAAAAGTAAAGCAAGCACTGCTGAATAAAGTATGATTTTATCTTTTACGAAACGTTTTTTTTCCATATGGAATGCAATTGGAGGTCAACCAATCACAGAGCTTGAGAACTAATCACGGGGTTTGTCAAACAAAGGACATGGTGTAGTCCTAAACGATAGCTGAGGATTCTGGGTAGTGTAGTCTCTTCTGCCATCCTAAACTCCGAAAATATATTTGTTTCTCCGAATCGAAGGGGAAAAATACAAAAGCATTGCACACAATTTAAACCAATCAATGTTGTGTAATTAACAAGGATAATCTGGTGTTTTTTAGTTGATGAGTAGTGCAGATATCACTGTAAAATCAATCGACAGTAAGGAGAATAGTTACTTCCGCGTGTAAAATCCTCCGTTATCCAATGGGAATGGACGCTCACATTGCCTTTAAACAGCCGCCGACATAAACGGATGCGGTGCTTCCATGAGCGCCAAATACCGCCGCCGATGGGAATACATTGCAATCAGTTGAAAGCTCTTTGCGTCCGTTTATGAAGCTGAAGGAGCCTCGGCGCATCCCAACTGCACGCCACGGGACCCTGACCAAGCGTCGCTCCTCGACGTTTAGGGAGTGAGAGTGTGTTGCTCTGTCAGGCTCAAAGAACCTTAGGTTTGCCCGAATGCCAACCAGTTTTTCCACTCTCACATTTGTGAGCCTGTTGCGAACCTTTGTGTGGTCTCAATAGCCATGCAGTAATCAGTGTGCTATGCCATGGATATTCAAGTGTACTTGAATGGCATCTGTTTGTTTTAGTCAAGATTATGCTAAAATATACTTTCCCCAACTATATTTAAGTGCCCTATGAAGAGCCAATCTTCAATTTAGAAAATTCCCAGTTTATTCCCATAAATTCCCGTTTATTCCCGTTAATTCCCGTTAATTCCCATGGAAAGTTTCCATCTTTGAAAATTCCCGGAATTTTGCAACCCTACCTGTAACTAATTATAGACCTCATTTACTGAACTATTGCTTTTTTATCAAGGTCATTTAGTCATGGACAACATTGTCATTTGCAACAACAACAAATTACATAACTACATAACTCCAGCTAAAGAACCGACAACTAAATAGGGAAAAGTCACCTTCAGAGTGAAAGAATAGTGAAAAAGTGAGAGCAGGCACATTATACATGTGTACTGTGTAACAGCATTACTAGCTATCAATCTTGCACAAAATAAAAAGTTTACCAACTCCCTCGGAAATAAAAAAATGCTGAATATATTTTTTCTGCAAACCACTTCCTCTAGCCATTAAAAACACTGTCAGTGCACCCACTTTTTTGTTGCCTGGCGGTCTGTGTTTCTTCTGATCTTGAGCCCAACCAGGTAGCTCCAGGCTGTTTTCATATTCAACAGCTTACTTATGCTGCTGTCTTTTAGGGCCAATGACACGTTGCAGTGAAGCCAGCTTTAGGCTTTAATAATAACACTAAGAGCACCTGGGGGGAAGAGAGTGGCTTGTAAAGCATCCCGGCCCTCTAAAATCAATGTCATGGATAGTGGATTGTGAGGCTTTGCAATAACGTCAGACAAGAAGTGAAAGATTAACGGGGTAATTGGCTCCATTTGAGGTTTCTTTGGAGGGAAATCTTTCCACTATCGCTCTCTCCGTCCGTCTATTTAATTAGGGAATACATTCAGGGGTGTTCTTTCTAAGTGGAAGTCACCTGCTGGGTCTCCAACTGTCTGATAAGGACAGAAGAGGTTGAGGAAAGCATTCATTAGCATCTGTGCGAGTCTGAGTGACAGCGCTACGAGGTAAAACTGTAATTCGGTGTAATGGTGGCAGCTGATACACCGCTGCTGGCGTTCCTCTTCGCTAATTCATCAGACATGCACAGCTCACTAGACAGAGAAAGAAAGAGTAAGAATGACTCACTTTGGTTCTGCTCATCTGTATCCAACTGGGATAAACAGCCAATAAACACATCAGTAGTTCACTAGGGTTGTTAGGTCTCATGGTAATCAGCTCTATTATAGGTATATATATTTTTTTTAATCCTCTGGAGCAGAGAGAGGAGCTGTGGATTATTGTTATTTATTAATGCATCAGTGTTTCTTAGGGTCAAAAACACTAAACTCACAACTTAAAATGAAAGTCAGTCGTTATCCGAGTCAAATCTGCAGAAAATCAGACACTGAAACATGCACATAAATTGGATAAATAACATAAGCATTTAGTATATTTAATAAAAGAGCACATGTTCAATGTGAAAAGTGACCGTAGATAGATTACTTCAGTTGCAATTTGGTTATATATATATATATATATATATATATATATACTCAAAAAAACACCTTGAATTTCAGGGGGGGCGCGGGGCTCGTTGGCAGGGAAACACTGGGGTTTATTGATAAAGGTGCATGTTAATTGCTCACAAATCATCGTTCTTGTGTAGTTAATTCAGTTTTACTGTTTCACACTGTTTCAAGATTTCAGCACTGAAGCTGGAGCTTACAGCAATATGAGACTCATTAAACATTAGTTCAGCCAGAAAACGTGGATATTACAAAACAAAGACTGGATTACACAGCGGGCAAAGAGGGCCCCTACCTCTGCAACACAGACCCCCGATGGGCTCCCAAGTACACGGTTTTTAGTTGGCTGCACATGATTATTTGAAGGCAAATCATTTCTTTGTATCTATTGTTGCGGCCCTAATGGGACTATGTTTTAAAATCTAATCGTAAAGCAAAAGTAAAAAATATTGGAAAAAACGATTCTGTTGGAAATGATCTGGTGCAATGTTAGTTGAGAATATTGATACCTCTCTCATATGTCTTTAGGTACATATGAAGCTAAGGACTGCGTTAGCTTAGCTTAGCTAAGCACATAAACAATATAGACAACAGGTTGCCTGGGTCTGTCAACACCAAATGTTCTAAAGCCTATTAGCATGTTATATCTCGTGTGTTAAATCCTTTAAAAAATATATGTTATGTGACAGTATTGTTGATCTGAATCTGAATTTAATCAAGTTGAAAGGAAACCACTACAAGAAGTTACGATGCCTGGTATGTGTATTTTGTTTCCTGAAGACATATACCTGCTAGCTGTTTCCACGTTTTCTTTGAGATTAGCTAACTAGCTGTAGCCTTCTCCTCTGACAAATTCCCTTCCTCTTTATTTTAGATAATTCTTAGTACTGACCTACTGTTATAAAATCTATGAGTCACTTCTATTTTGTTTCAAAGAAGTACAAGTTTTCATAAAGGCCACGGTTTTGTATGTTTTCTATTCATAACGTGCTTTCCTTCAGATTGGTTCCATTTCAGGCAGCAGACTGCAGAACATTTTAGCAAGAAGTGGAGGAGAAAAAAATGAACTTGTGAGTACGCACTCATTCGAAGTAATGCCACAAGTGAAGGAAACCCATTTCCCACTGAAAAACAAAAGAACATTACATTCTATTGATTTAATCAGCTCTACTCATGACAGGACATGGGCACAATGGGAGAACAGTGAGACAACAAAAATAGAGAGAGAATCAGTAGAGAGAATAAAGTCAGTAGAGAGAATAAAGTGTGCATAGACAACAAACAGGAGATAAAACAAATCAAACAGGGTCATGGTTTAACTGTTAAGCCCCAAGCCTGTTTTTCAGGTCTCAGGCTCGAAAATGACATTTCCAGAACAAATGACCATAACTACACTTCTAAAAGGGGAAAATTAATAATCTTTTTTCTCAAAGTAATGATAAACCTGTGAGTTGGATGTAGAAAAGTCAGAATCAATATAGATGTTTTTTATTTTAAAGAAAATTCAGATTGAACATAGTAAGAAACTGTAAATTATAGTGTCCGTCCAAAAGATATTTTTTACTTATAGTGAAAACCACTCTTGAATGATGGGATGGTAGACTAAAAGCTTTAGGAATCCAAAGTACAGCATATAATAAGTACCCTGTATCAAGATTGATGCAAAACAAGTGACATTTGACCTTTTTAAAGAGGTTTAGCAAAAAAAACTCCACCTCTGGGGTGATTTGGGTGGAAATTGGCGTTTTTGCCGTTTCTCTGGAACCCATTGGTCGATTTTGGTGATTGACATCTCTTTTTAACCGTTAGAGCCAATAGAATCGAAGGGGGATTTTCACATACACACCAACGTTAACAAAAAAAAGGGGGGCTTCGCGCATGCAGTTTTGGCCAGAGCGAACCTATCTCTCGCTCTGACATCTGAAAACAGGAAAGTCGGTTTATTACTTATGGATTATCAGAAATAATTTCAAAGGGACACAGACACATTGGATTAACCTTCAGCAGCGTTTTTATCGTTTTAATGCCATTGAAGACCAGTTTTGACCAGACAACGACAAAGGTAAGCCATTTTGCCGTTTTAGCTACCTAGCGCCACATGTTTTGATGTCTGTTTTTGTTTATAAAGTCGCAAGTTCTTATCATGGAGTGATAATGTAGGTACCCATCGATTCTGTTTCTTCTCACGATGCTAATCGGTGGGTTGGACATGCAGCTACGATAAGTAATAAGGGTGTTATGAGTGAGTTTCTGTGCAGTAATGCGTTGGCATTCTTTTGCTCGTGGCTAATTTAGAGGCTCAGCACTAGCTTTGTGTTTTTTTTTGAAAAAATAAATAAAAATGATCAGTTAGCTGAGTTTCTTCCCGTTACATGGATATAAAACATTCATAGTTTATTAAATATTATAAAAGTGCTGTACATATAATAAAAATACCCTACAGTGTCTATAATAAGAAGATGAATCCACGAAGATGTCAACAACAATCTTGTGGGAGCCATCAGGGAAGCAGCATGACGAGACCCAGGCAGGACCGCAGAGACAGGCCCAGCCACGACCCGAAGTCCACGACTTAATCCAGAACTCAGGATAGAGGATCCGGGGCACAGGACACAGCAAGAGGATCAGCCTCGACTCCGGATCCCGGCGTAGATATAGACACAAAAAAGAAACATTTGAGGGAGGCTGGGTTAATCGGAATATGAGAATACACAGACACAGACAGACAGAAGGAAGAACAAGCACTCCCTTAGGATAGGTTGAGGGAAAAGGGTAGCAAGTAAGAGAGTAAGAAACAGAGGTGGAGAGGCACATGCAGGGAACAAAGTCCCCACTGGAGCCTTAGTTGGAATTGAGCAGCGGTAGGGAGGTAAGCTGTGAATACGGTCATAACACTCCCCTGCCTGGATAAGCTTCTCTGCAAACCTGTTTCCCTCTAATAAAACCTTGAGAGGTTAGAGAGGGAAAAGGTTTTGGATAAAGAGAGGATAGAAAGAATCGATTACAGGAGTAGAGAGTATGAGAAGTAGAGAGAGAAAAGATTTAGAAGAATGAGTAGTAGTAATAATCTTAGTTTTCAAAATAAGATCCAAGTTTTTAGGATTTAAGTGAAAGAGCAAGAACCAAAATGTAGGTGAAGAGGCACAGCGTATCTACGTCAATGCACTCTTATTAGATTATTATATCAGCTATAAGCTTTATCAAAAAGGAAGGTCGTAAGCGTACTCTTAAAACGGATAGGCTGTCGGCCACCCGAACACAAACTGGAAGCTGATTCCACAAAAGTGGAGCTTGATAAGAAAAGGCTAGAAGGCCAGAGAGAAGAAGTGAGTTTTAAGTATTGATTTAAAAACCCCTAGGGTCTGGGCCGACCTCACATGGAGGGGCAAAGTGTTCCAGAGCCTGGGGCTGCGAATGCTCGGTGTCCTCGGGTTTTAATGGTGCTTAACAGGTTAATTATATTTTCTACCTGAACGCTAAGCACTGTGAAATTGTATTTATAAACTTTGCAGGAAGGTTAACCTGGAGCATATACGGTATCAAGATAAGAGGTCAAATTGTTATTTGACTCTTTAAGAAAAATATACGAGAAAAAAAACGTAACTTCTTATACACTTGGTAGAGGTACACAGAGGAAAATTGGGAGGAGGTTGCTTTATTTTAAAATATTAAAAAAAATTGGTGACAGTGATCAAGCTTTTTCAGCACACAGAATTCACGATGCATAAAATGGGAACATGCCCCGATAAATTGTATACCAATTGGAAAGACTGAAATGCAATGTTAAATCATGGTAAATGAAGTGCAATGAAAGACTCACCCTAACTTTTCCACATCAAATAGACAACGTTTGCACAGCAAGAGCTGAAATGTGTGGGCTTTTTAAAATATGCACAAAACCTGTGTAACTTTACAGAATCTAAATTGAGATTGGTGGGAAGAGAAGCAGATTTATCTTTTTCTGTTTCCCCTCTACAACTCCATGAAGTGACTGTGATGTTTCATGACTGTTTAAAGGTCAAGGAAGTGGGTGTTTTTGATGTTAAATTGGGCGATAGTGCAGGGGTGGTCAAAAATAATTCAGCTCAAAAGCCAAAGATTGAATCATCGGTGAGAAAATGACGACAGTTAGAGATTGTAGGATGCGGATTCATTTGTGAGCATCAGATCGTGTTGCCAATTAGTCTTAGCCTTTAACAGAAAGCATCTGCCTGCCTGTTGCTAGTTTGTCACTTTCTAACTGGAAGGAGTCATAGGCTGCAATGTGTGAACAATTTCAGGATCACCGGTGACTCAACGGTCTGTTGCTTCTGTGAGACTGAATGTTTGTCCTCATTGAGTCTGACGCCGACCATGCACAGGGAGAATTCATAATTTATGAGGTAGTTATTTTTATGTGTAGAGCATTTACTGCTTTAATTAAGTTTCATTTTAACAACTTGGGTCTTATTTTTTAAAGTTGAGATGTTGGCAACAACTCTACAATGAAGCCAGAGCAAGAAACAGGTTGTTACAGTAACAAGCCAACAGTTAAGCCCTAAAACTGACAATAAACACACCTGTATGTCTTGTAAAACACACGCACATTTTTCTTCAAGCACGAGAGGCTAAAGCTCAAACGGAAGTTGGCCATGGTCATGATGGATGCGCCGGTGAAGATGGCCGCATCGTCTTTGTGCTCCTCTCCAACTTTGCCCATTTTCGTATTTTGTACATATTTTTTTTACTTTTGCCGTTTTACTTTTAACATGGTTCGCAACATGCTAGCCGACCGCACCTACTCTGCCATACAATATAGCAGAGAGGAACTTCTCCAATTGCGAAACTTCGTGGACAATAATAACCCTCCGACAAACAATGGAGATTCACCATGGCTACCTGTTGCTGTTCTACCTGAGAGACGCAAGAAGAGGACAAAGCGCGGATGCCGGGCCGGGTTGCTGGTCAGACTGAGAAAACGAGAGAATCGACCCCCTCTTCCGAGTATTCTTCTGGCTAATGTTCAATCCATTGAAAATAAGCTAGATGAACTCAGAAGCCGGATTGCTTTTCAACGGGACATTAAGAACTGTAACGTGTTAATTCTCACTGAGACTTGGCTCAACCCCGCTATCCCGGACTCCGCCATTGTCCCTGATGGATTCTCTATTTTTCGTCAGGACCGGACTGTAAACTCGGGGGAAAGTAAGGGAGGCGGTGTGTGTGTAATGACTAACAACAACTGGTGCTCAGATGTGAAGCATCGGACTGTTCCGCACATCTAGAGCACCTCATGATCTCATGTCGGGCCTTCCATCTGCCGAGGGAATTCACATCTGTTGTGATAACAGCAGTGTATATCCCGCCGCAGCCACTCGCCGACAACAACACGGCACTCGATCAGCTGTTTGGGATTATTGATAAAACCGAGACTTCACGGCCAGATGCGGCGTTCGTTGTGGCCGGAGATTTCAACACCGCCAACATGAAGAAGGTTTTGCCAAAATATTACCAACACATCAGCTTCCCGACGCGCGGGGATAACATACTGGACCATGTTTATTCCCCTTTCCGGAATGGATATAAGGCTCTCCCTCGCCCTCCCTTCGGCAAATCAGACCATATCTCACTACTGTTGTTGCCTGCGTACAAGCAGAAACTTAAAAGGGACAGACCGATTACAAGAACAGTACAACGATGGAGCGAGGAGTCAGATGAGGCACTGCAGGATTGCTTTGCATCCACGGATTGGAGTGTGTTTGAGGACAATAACATCAACACACACACGGACACTGTCATCTGCTACATTGGGAAATGCATCGATGACGTGGTACCGAAGGTTTCTGTACGGACATTCCCAAATCAAAAGCCATGGATAAACTCCGATGTGCGCTGCAAGCTGAAAGCGCGCACTATCGCGCACACAGCGGGAGATTTGGAGGAGTACAGGAAGTCTAGGTATGATCTCCGGAGAGCAATTAAAAATGCAAAGAGACAGTACAAAGAGAAGGTGGAATCTGACTTCAAAGGCTGTAACACTAGGAATATGTGGGCGGGACTAAGGACAATGACTGACTACAAAGGAGCAGCGGGGGGTGCTGCGGGAGTGTCTGCGTGCGCATCTCTCCCAGATGAGCTGAACAGTTTTTTTGCACGCTTTGAGAGCAGCCGGGCTGTGGAGGTACAGAGGGACCAGGAGCTACACTGCCCTTTTGTTTTAAATAGGGCAGATGTGTGTAAATCCTTTAAAAGGGTTAACCCACACAAGGCTCCTGGACCTGATGGCATCCCTGGCCGTGTTCTCAGGGTGTGTGCAGTTCAGCTGGCAGAGGTGTTCACAGACATCTTCAACAGGTCCCTGCTGCAGACTGTAGTCCCCACATGTCTTAAACACTCCACCATCATTCCTGTCCCCAAAAAGACAATCATCACCTGCCCCAACGACTACCGCCCAGTAGCACTCACCTCCACCATAATGAAGTGCTTTGAGCGGTTAGTCAAATCATTCATCACCTCCTCCCTCCCTGACTCTCTGGACCCCCTGCAGTTTGCCTACAGAGCAAACAGGTCCACTGACGACGGCATAGCCCTCACCCTCCACACTGCCCTCTCACACCTGGACCCGAAGAACAGGAACACATATGTGAGAATGCTGTTCATTGACTACAGTTCAGCATTCAATACCATTGTGCCCTCCAAGCTGGCCATCAAGCTCAGAGATCTCGGGCTCAACAGCGCCCTCTGTGACTGGATCCTGAACTTCCTGACGGGCAGACCCCAGGCAGTGCGGGTGGGAAACATCACATCCTCCACCCTGATTCTAAACACCGGTGCCCCTCAAGGCTGCGTGCTCAGCCCTCTCCTCTACTCCCTGTTCACCCACGACTGCGTGGCCACACACAGCTCCAACACCATCGTGAAGTTTGCTGATGACACGACCGTCATCGGCCAGATCACAGACGATGACGAGACGGCGTACAGAGAGGAGGTCGAAAACCTGACATCTTGGTGCCAGGATAACAACCTCCATCTCAACATCAGCAAAACAAAGGAGCTGATTGTGGATTACAGGAAGCAGCAGGGAGAGGGACACGCCCCCATCGCCATCAATGGGACTACGGTGGAGAGAGTCAAAAGCTTCAGGTTCCTTGGGGTCCACATCACTGAGGACCTGACATGGTCTCTTCACACCACCACCATCACCAAGAAAGCTCGACAGCGGCTCTTCTTCCTCCGCAGGCTGAGGAGGTTCAAAATGGATTCCAGGATACTCTGCAACTTGTACAGGTGCACGATAGAGAGTATCCTGACTGGCAGCATGACGGCCTGGTACGGCAGCTGCACCGACCTCGATCGTAAGGCTTTACAGAGGGTGGTGAAAACTGCACAGCACATCACCAGGACGGAGCTGCCATCCATGGAGGACCTTTACTCCCAGCGGCTCAGGAAGAAATCACTACGGATTATCAAAGACCCCCATCACCCCAGCCACAAACTGTTCTTTCTGTTGCCATCTGGCAGACGTTACCGCAGCATCCTGGCAAGGACAAGAAGATTCGGAGACAGTTTCTTCCCGCGGGCAGTGAGACTGTTAAAAAATTAAACTGTTGAAACAACATCAAACATTCATCTGCTACTCAGTAGTATGTATCTAATACCTAATATATATATATCATTCCAATAACTTGTATATAGACTCGTACTGCACTATTCCACATCATAACTTTATTTCATTTTATAACTATTATTATTTTTGTATTGCTCATGCTCTTATTGTTATTATGTTGTTATTATGTTGCATTGTTGGAGAAGCCTGTGACATAAGATTTTCAACTACATAATTACTCTGTAGCTATGTCAGATTGACAATAAAGAACCTTGAACATACACTTTGTAAAATATGGAGGTAGTCACCCATATATTTTCGAATGAGCTGTTAAAATGCTGAATGGATCATACTGTCGCCATTTGGCAGTGTCAACTGCTTAATCCGGATAATCAAAAAATGAGCTAACGATTAGCAGCCTGTGATAGCATCCACTTGTTACTTAAAACGGCAACGCCCTTTATAAGGCATAATGCAAAGCCAAGACATAATATACCCTTATGAGTTCAAAATAAAAATGCACCCACCTCCCCCAAGCAGTTGTTATGAATAAAGATTTTACATTTTAGCTTTTAGCTTTTTTCTGATGTCAATTCTTTTTTTTTTTTAAGTCTTTCCATCGAATGTCTTCCATTCTACAGTGTTGAGAACAATTTTACCTCTGAACTTTGCTTTGTCCTTCAAATAAGTTTGATGCGTTTTGCACCCCGGGCCGCTGTTTTGATATTCCGCTGAAGTATACACTGTGACGTAATAACTCTTCTTTTTTTCCGAGGGAAGGGTCAGAGGGCCTAGGTATAAAAGTCACGGCTCGCCACTGTAGTCTCAATACACTTGCTTCCTGTCACGGACGACTCGTTTGTTGACTGCTGCAGAGGCAACAACTGAAATGTTTCAAAACGCCTCCAATCTGCTTCTGTGAAACATCATCAAGCAGTATATTGATATTTGCATTTTTCTCTCAGGAGCTTCCTTATTGCCAGCCCCTGATGCTGTGTTTGTTACGGTCGGAGGCATGCTGCTGAGGTATACGTTAGAAATTCATGAGAGAAATGACTTGTGACTTAACTGAATTTTACTAGACAGGAACCTGAGAACAGCTGAGCTTGCAATGTTTTCTTTTTGTTGCCATTAGTATGGAAGCCTGTTTGCGCCACAGGAAAAAAAATAAAAAAATCCTGTATGTCATTATTATGACTTACTATCTCATTATAATTACTTACTATCTCATTATAATTACTTAGCTATCTCATTATAATGACTTAGCTATCTCATTATAATGACTTACTATCATATAAGAGCAATTTAAAATTAGCTTTCATCCCTTTACACCAGGGGTGGGGAACCTTTTTCCTCTCAAGGGCCATTTCAATTTTTTCAACATCCTCCGAGGGCCGTACAAATGATTGACCTCTGCTTAAAAATACTAAAATCACAGCCCATTCATTTCGCCTTTCTTTCATGCTGTGCAGAGAAAAAGCAACCTCTTAATCCAGATATCTTACCATGACTCGCGCATGCATGCACGTGCACGTGCACGTTGTGGCATGACCACCAAAACAGAAAGATATGGACACAAGATGTCTGCAAATGTATTTAGTTCCCTATCCATGTAAACATGATTTAAGCTGGGGGGGACCTAACCTCCTCTAGGGGGGTCCGGGGGCATGCTCCCCCGGGAAGAATTTTTTTTAAATGTTGAAGTTAAAAGCATCAATCTGGTGCACTTTGAGAGCAAAATGAAGATCTATGGATACATCTCTCAACATCCATATGAAACAGAACTGTAATCAGATTTTATTTTTCTTTATGGATATTTTACAAAGCACTCCCCTTTCAAACTATATTCTTGTTTATTAATAACAACTTATTTTTACTGTCATATAGTATTTTATACTTTATTCTCTTGTGTTTTTATAACTATAATGATCATATAAAGATGTGCCTTTACCTCACTGGTTGTAGAAAAAGCTTCTTATATTCGTTAGCATAGCTAGCTAACCAGATGCTAATAACAACAAAGTTATTGACTGTATGATCAGTATGACAGATGAACAGATCGCCACTGGGCTTACAACTAAAGACTGCGGCATGTGTACGGCTCCTTATGGGTACTGCAATTTATGAAGTCCCGGCCCGGAGCGGCGTTCTGGTGCTCTCCGTCAGAACTGCACCCCTGTCAGACGAGACATATACCACGTGATGACACGTTAGGCTCGTGTTGTGTTCAAGGACCCTGACCTTGGCCAGGAAAAACAAGCACTCGCTTGTTTAATTATTTTGCGGTCTAGATTTCATACATTTTTTTCTTTTTTGCGTGTGTTTATAAATTCTCGAGGGCCGTACCAAATGGTCTCGCTGGCCGTATACGGCCCGGGGGACGGAGGTTCCCCACCCTTGCTTTACACCAAAGCAACAATAGCAAGTGTGTGGGACACATTTAGCTGAAGTAATTGATACTATAATTGAAGACTACTTTAGACGCGGATTCACAAATAAGGACATTTTAGTGGTTTTGGAGGAATCACACAATATTAAACTAAGCCTGTTTTGTTATTGTACTGTATGTACAATCAATACTCTGACTACGACGTGCTATATTAAACGTTTATTGTTATACCGGAGACATAGACATTCATGTCTGGTAGGAAGGCCAAATTTCACTCAACTGTGTGGCTGCGCACGCATACTGTGTCTACGTCACATCACGTGGGCCAGTCATAAACAAGTATTGATAACCAGTGCTATCCACATATTCAGTCAGAATATTACAAAGCCTATGGACACTACAGAGGAAGCTACAAAAGAACAATCTTTGGCTTGTGGCAAGAGCAGAGTGCTCCAAAATCAGGATTGCTTACAGCTAGCTAGTGTATTGCTTTGACTTGCTGGTAGTCAGCTTAAGTCATTATAATGAGATAGCTAAGTCATTATAAGTCATTATAATGAGATAGCTAAGTCATAATAATGAGATAGCTAAGTCATAATAATGAGATAGCTAAGTCATAATAATTACTTACAGGATTTTCCTGTGGCGCAAACAGGCTTCCATACAATACTTTGTTTTACATGCTGCTGTAACTAAATATTTTTCCAATTTGGGATCAACAAAGTATATCTTATCTTATCTTAAAAACTACACATTTTGACAATAGTTGCTCTCCAACGATCTTGTGCTATGTTTTCAGTTCTCAAATGTTTCTGTAACAAATTGAGTACTGTAGAAAGACTTCCTACCGCACTAAAATATGTCAGCAGTCACGAGGAAAAAGAAGGAAAAATTGTAATTCCACAGAGTCTAAATGCTTTGTTTAGTGACATTTGTTTTCCCTGCCTCGTGTATATTTTGACCTTCATTTCATCTGATAGGTCTTAACATCTGGTGTCTTTTAATACTCATGTAATAACTGAATCCTCATCTCTGATCCATCTTATCCTTGCTTGTGTAATTACTCAAGTTTTTAACATTTTGTCCTTTTTTCTGTTTATTTATGAGCATCTCAACATGCATAACCTGAGGCGCTTTTGCTTGGAAAAGCTCCAGATAAGATTATAAGAACTGGCTTGCAGTGTGATGAAGCAGCAGCATATCAACAGCTGTCAAACTAAACTTTCAGATAGGAATTTGTGTGTGCTCTAAATGTTAAATATGCAAATACGGGCTTTGATGCGTTCAAGAAGGTGATTGGGTAAAGGAATGTGTGAGTGTGAATATGCAGCTCTATTTGTCTTGCTGTAAGGCACTTATATTAGCCTCGTTCTGAGTTTAGTTTCTTGTGCATGATGATTATGAGAGCAAAACATGCTATAAATAGATATAGTCCTTTTCCATCTCACACACACACCGCACACACACAACAAGCCCCCTGGAGCTAGCTGCTGGATAGGCTTGTACGCAGAGACCCCACAGAGAGGAGAGAAGAGGCAGCATGCGTTGGGTCAAAAGTCATCTAATGTCTATTTACAAGAAACAAGTGTGCCA
This sequence comes from Trematomus bernacchii, assembly GCF_902827165.1. Lineage (NCBI taxonomy): Eukaryota > Metazoa > Chordata > Actinopteri > Perciformes > Nototheniidae > Trematomus > Trematomus bernacchii. The sequence continues at coordinate 10,630,184 of NW_022987648.1, read as the reverse complement.
TTGACTTCAAGTGCGTTCTCTTGTTCTTGAAGATTATTCAACCAGACAAGTTGAATAAGAGCATGTTTATATTTACAGAAGCAGACTTTAACCTCTTAAGCCCTGAGCCTGTTTTTCAGGTCTCAGGCTCGAAAATGACATTCCCAGAACAAATGACCATATCTTCCCTTCTAAAAGGGTTAAATTAATCATCTTTATTCTCAAAGTAATGATAAACCTGTGAGTTGGATGTAGAAAAGTCAGAATCAATATAGATGTTTTTTATTTTAAAGAAAATTCAGATTTTACATAGTAAAAAACTGTAAATTATAGTGTCCGTCCAAAAATTATGTTTTACTTATAGTGAAAACTACCCTTGGATGATGGGTTAGTAGACTAAAAGCTTTAGGAATCCAAAGTACAACATATAATAAGTACCCTGTATCAAGATTGATGCAAAACAAGTGACATTTGACCTTTTTAGAGAGATTTAGCCAAAAAACCCCACTTCTGGGGTCATTTGGGTGGATTTGACCTATCTCCCCCCTTGCTCGAGTTTGATGAATGAAATCTCTTTATAATCGCTAGAGCCAATGGAATCGAGGGAAAGTTATATACACACCAAAACGTTAACAAATAAGGAGTGAGAGTGACGCGTTACCAAAACCGGAAGCTGCAATGGTGGCTACCATTAGCAGCTAACTTTTCCGCTCCGATTTTTACATAAAAAATGGAATTATGGATCATAAAAAAATTCTTCAAAGGCACAGGTACATTATCAACCTATGGATCAACAGATCAGCTGTAGTATTTTTTTTTTCCGTTTTAATGCCATTGAACACGTCTTTTGACCTAATTGACAGCTACGGTGAGACGATCTGCCGTAAAAGCTCCGTAAAGGTACGTGTTGTGATGTCTATGTTTGCTTCCCCTGTCGCAAGTTCGGATCACTCAGTGATGATACTATACCTAAATAATCAGTGGAGTCTCAGCTTTAATCTGCTATATTGTATGTGCAGCTACGATAAGTAATAAGGGTATCTTTATCTTGAATTGTGTGCCGCAGTGCGTTAGAATTGTTTCGCTCAGGGGTCATTTAGACGCTTCTTATGAGACTTGTGTTTTGTTTTGGTAAAAATGGTTCATATCTTCAGTTAGCTGAGATTCTTCCCGTTAATCTGGTGCTACACATTAATAGTTTCATAAATGTTAAGAAGCCCTGAGACATTATCTCGGAAAAAAAACGGTGGGAGGGGTCCAATGGGGGGACCGCCGTGCTTAAGAGGTTAAGACTAGGTCAAGTTAAGTTTATGCATTCCAGAATTACATAGTGTGTCAGTGGGCTAACCCTCACCCTAACCCTAAAAAAAAAGATTAATATCGGAACCCTAACCTAATTTTACAAGTTACCCAATGTTGGTCTGGTCAGTATCAGGAAAATATGTAAGAGATAATGTGCAGCGACGCGGTCATTATGGGGAAAAGCACACCGACAGGCTGATCAGGAGCCCGACGCGAAGCGGAGGGATCTAGATCTGCATGACAGCGGTCTGTCTGTTCTGGATTAATAACGTGTCACGTGTTCTGAATTGACCAATCAGAATCGAGTATTCAACTAAACCATGTAATAATGAGAGATAATGCATTGTAATTTATCCCTACAATATCTTGAAAAACATAGAGAACATATGGTCATATCACGTACAGTGTGTTGGAGCACTAGCCAATCGAAGCGTGAGGGTAACAGTGATGTCACGATGAAGGGCCGCCCTTCCCTATACGCATAACACGCACAGTGCGTAGGGCCTCATCTTATGGTTTCCCCGCAGTGAGGGCCAGGGTCCGAGGCCTCCCCCCCAGCTAACACTTCACGAGCCAAGCCCCCCCTCGCGACTCGTGAGGCCAACATGCTCGACATCAAGTGAGGGTTTGAGAGAGAAAGGACGTCTGTCATCCGATACCGTCGCACGCATTGCTGCAAATTGTAATGCTCAGTTTTTATACCTAAAACAAATTAGTCCAATGGAGACGTTTCGTTTAGTGGGGGAGTGTGTGTGAGAGAAACATATACAACACACAGCAGGAAAGGGAAACCCCAAAAAGCATAACAAAAGGCACGTTCACACCAAGTACTTTGCAGTACTTAGTTCCGGCACTCAGTGCACAGGGCACTTTTTACCCCAGGGCACTAAGTACCAATCGCGTTTACACCGGAGTACTTTTCCCTGAGGGAAGATTACGCAAATGAGTCGCTGATGTCACTTTTCTTCTTCTGCTTTGGGTTTACTGGCAGGCCACAAACCACTTCACGGCGAGTACAGTAGGTGGCGGTATGCACCTTAAAGTTGTTTGCAATCCGCTACAAAAACAAGAGAAGAAGAAGAAGAAAAACTTCCCGCGTATACTGCGACGCCCACCCACTCGCTGTACATTAGGCGTCTGTTGTTTACCTTCCGACCTCAGACATGATGGAGATGGAGTCGACTGAAGTTGTGCTGTTTCTGCTCATGTTATACAGCTTTGTAACTGAGTTAATGCAGCCTGAGCAACTTGCGTACAATAACAAAACAAGCCGAGCACGAGTGGTGGTGGAGAACGCTTTTGGCAGATTGAAGGGCAGGTGGCGGTGCTTGATGAAAAGAAACGACTGCAAGATGGACAAGATCAAAATCCAGGTGGCAGCATGTTGCATATTACATAACCTTTGTGAAAGTAATGATGATGAGTACAGGGACGAATGGACTGCCTTACTGGCGACCCAGCTTGATGGGCCAGCGCCAGCCATTGCCGAGGCTGGGGGGCAAGACACGCGCACAGCCCTTATGAGGCATCTGAACAGCGTGTAAATTGTACATTGTAAACATTTTGACAATAAAGCTGATCTTTTGTACAGTGCTTTTGTTTCTCTCTTTTATTTTCCAGTCAAGACAGGCAACATTACAATAGTGTACAGTGTGGCAATATAATAACAATAAACTGTGCCAGGTGTGTTGTATGCACAGTAAATAGGCTCAGCAGCAAACCCACCTTTATTATTTATTATATATCTTCCTGAGATCCACTGCATCCGTCTGCCATAAACACTATGGAAACCTACATGTTAGTTTTGGCCCATAGTGGACTTGTGTTGTGTAAAATGGGGGGGGAATTAAAAGTTTGCAAATCCCCATGTCCTCCTCAGAGGATAATCATAAAAACATTTAGTTTTAGGTCAAATAATATTTAAAATGATATAAATTATCATATTTGTGTATGTGCCCCTGCCATTCCTCCACAAGGTTGCAACATTGATGATAAATAAATGACAAATAAAGCTTCGCCAGTTTATAACCGATGAAACATGATGGTATCAGAATAATCACTTACATGTGATGTATAGGATGCTACACAGGTCACTAAAGATAAAGTGTCAGGAGAAATAAGCAAGATACAGGATCTGTTTAATCTCCATGTAGGTTCTCTTTATTGCACTCTCAAGACATAACAGTAAATAGAAGTTCACATTTTTAATGTAAATAAAATAGAAGTTGTACATGTAAGTTAACATTATCAATATAAAATAAAGTGTCAGTTGTATCAAGACTATATAATAACAGTAATAACAATAATATAAAATAAACTGTCCCAGGTGTAGGGATAGGCTCAGCAGCAGACATTTTGTATTGTTTTTATTAATACTGACACACAACTTTGCACTGTGTTGCGAAGTTGTGTGTCAGTATTAATAAAAACAATACAAAATGAACTGTCCCAGGTGTAGGGATAGGCTCAGCAGCAGACATTGTTAACAGTGGCAACTATAGGGAGGAAGACCTGTTGGCTTTCACTAGCTGGGAAAGCACTTCCAGAAACCCATTCTGAAAAGTGGTTTGTCGCTCATCCTGCACCGACACTTCATCCTGGCGCTCCATCTGCCACTTCAACACTTCAGCCTGGCGCTCCATCATCGTGAGCATCTTGTCCTCCGTTTCCTGGGCCTTGGTTAACAGCACCATCTGATTCCCGTGCATCGACTCTTTCACCACGGCACGCCGGTCCTCCAACGCCTCGACGGTGTCAAAGAAATTCACATCCCGTGCCCGCTTTCCTAAGAGGGAAAATAAGCAAGATACAAGATCTGTTTAGTCGCCATGTAGTTTTACAACATACTAGGAATGTGTTTACTAGTCAACATTGGACAGGGTGCAGGCCGGGACAAGACAGTGTACACAATGCAGGTGTATAGTAGAAGATAATATAGGATCAAATAGCATAAAATATATATATATACACACACACACCGCTCAAAGTGCCCTTATTTATTGTTTTGTATTTTTTAAGAGTGCTTCAAAAATACAAAACTAGTCCTGTATGCTACAGGACAAAGTAGTCCTGTAGCATACAGGACTACTTTGTTTGTAGTCCTGTATGCTTGAACTTTGTTTAATGTTGTTGAGGCAAGTTTTCTTACCGGAAGTCATGTGACCTCTAGCCCGGATGTTTACAATGTTTGTGAGAGAGTAAAAACGGCGCGAAAATTTGTAAACGCCGGTCTAGGCGAATACGTTTTCACGCTGTTTCATAATTGTACCAAGAAGGAAATAAACGTGATTGTGAACATCAGTTTGATGCGTAACGTTCTTTCAAGACCAAGTTGCAGTGTGTGTACCTTTGCGTTTGGTTGCTGGTAAGGGGGACGAGCAAGCGATGTGATCTGGAAGGGAAAGCTCGCTTGTTTCTAATCCTGAGAGTTGTCCAGCCTCGCCTGAAACACACGATTAGTTCCATGAGTTAGTGAAGCAAATTACAGAAACACTGCACAGTTATTCACAAGTCAAAACGTTTTCATAGCGGCCGAGAATATCTAGCTAGCTAGATGTAGCTAGCTCGGGGCCAGTGTTAGCCAGTTCAGCCTAGCATGGCTAGCTTGATCTACTGCGCAAATAAAAGTATATCTGAGACCATTATTGTGCAGATTAAAACCCCAGTGCATGTAGTTGATTTTACCTTCGTCGTGGTCACCCACTGAATCCGCCGTTTGAGCGGCCTCCTACACCATCGTGCCCGAATCGAAGGTCGATGCTGTCCCAGAGAAAAGGTCTGTGGCCTAGCAGAGCATCCAAGCGCTCGTACCATTTACTGGTCTTCCGGTCGTTACCACCAGTGTTAATTTCGTCAACGAAAACTATGACGAAAAATGTTCGTCAACGACCTTTTTTACATGACTAAGACGAGACGATGACGAGCTAAAAATAGATTCTTGATAACGAAAATTTGACGAAATGTATATTTAGTTTTCGTTGACGAGACGAGACGGGACTAATGTGTTAATGGTGGACTATCGGACATTCAAAATGCAGGGTATTTCCCCCCAATTGCTCGTCTTTTCTGTCAAAATGCATCTTACATTTCTAACTTGCAATATCATTATTTCCGCTCTCTTCACTCCAGAAGAGCGATCTCCCTGTGTCTCTCTGTGTGCGGGGGGCGGGGCCTAACAGACACGCTGCAGCGGCACACAGAGATCTGCCGGGGACGGAGAGTTCAGAGAGTATAGAGACACTCTACAAGGCTCGATGTGGACAAAGCTCGTTTGCCATGTTTTCGCGTTAGCGCGTTGACACGAGTAGAGTAGTCTGTCCAAACAGCCGGCCTAAAGGCGTGATATTCAGTCGGAGAAATGCACAATTTTCGACTTCCTTAACTCGTAGCTCTGTTGCCCCAATTACGAGTAACGTTATCACATCAGGTGTGCAGAGGTGGGAGAAGTACTCAGATCTTGTAGCTAAGTAAAAAAATACCATAGTGTAGAAAGAGTTCCTCAAGTATGATCATCAAAATATATTTAAAGTAGCGACAGTAAAAGTAGTCATTGTGCAGATTGGTCCATTTCAGAATAATATATATGATATGTTTTATAATGATTGATCATTAAAGTGTTCTCAAAGCTGGTAAAGGTGCAGCTAGTTTGAAGGACTTTGTATACTGCAGGGTAGCTTGTGAATTTACTCCAGGTGGAACTAAAGTCTGATTTAACACTTGATTATATTTCACATCATTCATCCACATCTGTAAAGTAACTAAAGGTATTAAATACATGTAGTGGAGTAAAAGTACACCATGTACCTCTGAACTGTAGTGGAGTAGAAGTACACAGTAGCAAAACATTTAAATACTCCAGTAAAGTACAAATACCTCAACATTTTACTCAAGTACAGTACAATATTTTAACATAATTATATATATTTCATTTATTTCACATTTAAATAAAGCAATTAATTCGGTTAACAATTTGTTCGTTTTTTCCTTTAAAAAATAATAAAAAGTAAATACAAGAATACCGTTAAAGTACCGGATCGATAAGCAGTATTGATAAGACTAGTAGTACCGTAGAAAACCTTAACGATACCCATCCCTAGATATTACACAAGTAAAGTGTTAAGAGAGTGAAATGTTGCTTTACGAATTTCAACACTTGATGCTGTCACCTTGATTACAATGTCAGAAACCTGTATTTGCCTAACTGAATTGGTTTAAAGAGAGAAAACATTTTGACTAAAAGTTGACTAAAATGTAATTTTTCATCGACTAAAAGTAGACTAAAACGTTTTGAGTTTTCGTCGACTAAAACTAGACTAAAACGTTTTGAGTTTTCGTCGACTAAAACTAGACTAAAACTATGAAGGATAGAAATGACTAAAATGTGACTAAAACTAATAACCATTTTCGTCTAAAGACTAAGACTAAATCAAAAACAGCTGCCAAAATTAACACTGGTTACCACGCCGACACCTCCTCATCACTCCACCGCTTCGATTATTTATTGATGCTTGCCATAACTGCTTTCAAAACAAACTACTCTCCGTTGGTGCGCTGGATTTTTGTAGTGAGCAAATAAAATGGCGGCTCTACAAAACATTTCAGAGTTTTACGGGGCGCGGTTTGCAATTCGCCCAGCCAATCAGAACTGGGGCACTTTTTTCCCCAAGGAAAGTACGATCTCTCAGCAGGCACTAAAAATGGGGGTAAAAGTTCCCGAGATTAAGTACTCTTTTTGGTGTGAACGCGACATAAGGGGTACTAACGGAACTAAACGCGAAAAGTACGGTGAAAAGTACTCCGGTGTGAACGCGGCTAAAGCCTTTTTAAAAAAAAGCCTTTTCATGGTTTGGTGGTGAAATTAGTGAAAGATCATTGATTAAACTTTTGTTTGTTTTGTTTGTTTCTATTATGCCTCCTGTAGCACCTTGGGATTGCTTTTAGCAATGAAAGGTGCTTTACAAACACAATTTATTATTATTATTATTATTATTATTATTATTATCATAGCTGAAAAAAAGAGCACGATCATTTCCCAATCAAAAACATATTTTATCCTCAGTGAACTCTCTCTTGATATGGACTATACAAACATTTTACTAAATGTAAGATAATGTTAGGTTGTTGATATTAAAACAGAAAAATGCTGCAGTGACTTGCCTCACAACACACAAGATATGTTTTCTTCATCAACATTTAATCAGAAACTAAATGTTCATTGCAGAAACCTAAACTAACCAACATGGAAGCAAAAAAAGCAAACAATTGCCTGTGAACATAATGAGGCAGCAATTGAATTCAACATCATTGGAAAAGCCTATGCAATACATTTTTGCAGAGACAAGATAGCAGGAAGGAGGAAGTAATAAGACACACTGCAGACAGCACATGCACTCACAGTTAATGTCAGGTTGGAAGGAAGCATCACTGCATTATTTTTAGATCCGAATCGATATACAGTTGCAGGAGGAAATGGGAAAATCTACAGTCAATCATGACCTTTCCACCAGATTCATCATTGCCTCACAGTGAGAGGAGAGGAAGTCTGGTATATAAAACGTGTTTTAGCAACGGGACAAGGTGACTCATTTTGTGACAGACTGTTTGGGATATTTCATCTTAACCTAAAGGTTAGCTAGACAGGTGTTTTTCTTTGCAACACAATTTAGTTTTTCCATTCCACCACTGATGGATTAATGTGCTGTTTCCCCAGAACCGGGAGCCCTACATAACTTCTGTCGCTACTCTTACTAATCCACTTTGTTTTAGATTGAAGGCAACCTAATGGAAAGCATTTGGCCAGGATATTGCTGCCTTCCGCCTTCGTGTACTGGCAGCAATGCCTTCATTTAAACATGTGATAAGATAACTGGCAAAACAAAGTTAAAGTTTCTGCTGAATGTATTCGGTTTGGCTCTGTGTTAATGCTGCAACTTGTTGATCTATGAACATGAGCAATATGTCAATTTTCCAATATGTCAACTGTGTGCATTTTAATAGAAACGTCACGAAGTGCTACAGCTTGTCGTGAATGTTCAGGATTACATCTTCTCAGTAATATTTATCATTGATTTCTCCAGAGGTGAAAGTACTCATATCCTTTACTTGGAGAAAAAAAGTGCAAATATTATGGTTTTTAAAAATACTCCACGACAAGTAAAAAACCTGATTTAAAAAATGTACTGAAGTTAAAGCACAGAAGTATTAATATCAAAATGTACTTCAAGTACAACAAAGTAAAAGTATGTATTCTGCACAATGGTCCATTCCAGAACAATATAAGTACATAATTATTATCACCTAAATGTACTGCAAGTATAAAAATAAAGATACTTGTTAGGCAGAATGGATATTTTCAGTGTATTATTTTATTAGGGCCCGAGCACCAGAGTCGAACCAGAGCACCTATTGTAATCCCTAGATTACAATACCCTTAATGTACCCTTAAGGGATCCTTGTCTAAAAAGTAAGTTCTAGACAAAAGGGGGGACCTTTATCTAAAATGGGGGGACTCTAATCTAAAAAAGGAGGACCCTTATCTAAGGGGGGAACCATTATCTAAAAGGTTAGTTCCGGAAACAGGGGGGACCCTTATGATGTTTAGTCTACGTGGTAAAGAGCAACACACTTTCTTTAAAGCGTGGGTTCTCCAGCTCAACATAGTGGACTCCGGGGTTGGTGCAAGATTTAGAAAAATGTTCAGCGCATCACACAACATGCAATACGTAATGTTTATCCGTGTTGCCGGTCTCCAGCGGTCATGGCATTTCACTGCTGCATCCTGGAAGTGCATCGACGTCTGAGGGCCTGATCATCGCTGCTTGCAGCTTTAATATTTTATATACATTTAAGAGCACTATAGTGTTGTGGTTGGTCAATAGGGATCAAATGTTTATACATTAAATACTGTGGAGATAAGTAGTACAGTAGTGCATTATACCATATCAGCATATCATGTGTTTTTGTATGTACAAATTACCAAGTAACTGTGACTGTGTGGTGGAGTAACAAGTGTAATATTAGCCTCTGAAATTTAGCGGAGTAGAAGCAAAATGGAAATACTCAAGTAAAGTAAAAATAAGTCAAAAAACTACTTAAGTACAATACTTAAATAACCAAATGTAATTTGTTACTTTCCACCAATGAATTTCTCAATGTTCCTAAATTATTTGAAATTGCCGCTGTGGTCATTTTCCATCAATAATAATCTTAGTATTACAGTGTCACTATCATTGAACACGGTCTTACACTATTATTTAGTTCTGTTACATACTTGATACGGTAATTGTAGTCATTTTGGTGTCCTTCAAGCTTTCAGCATACACGCAACCAAGCCATCATTATTATGGTTCAATTAGTCCACTTACATGGAATGGATTTATTATGGGAATGTTCAGAGCCGGCCTGAGGGCTCTGCAGCCACCAGGGATGTTGGTTATTTTTAGAACTGTTTACTGTATTGCTGTGTTTCATTGAATGTTTACAATGATTCCTTGACTGCACATTTGCACTACCAAATTATTGTATTAACACTTTTAAGAGTAAAACATTTCTGATGAGGCCAAAAGCAATGATTGATTGGTCTGTACTTTTTGCATCCAAAAGCTTCTAATGCACTAATCAGGTTACTATAGGATTATTGTATTCTTATACTAGGGTTAAATAACAGATAATGTGCAGATCAGTAGTTACTTAGGTATGTTTTATGTGTCGTATTAGTATTGTGTTGAAATATACCTCTTTATTTTACATCTTTGGTGGGCAATACACTGCGACAGCAAGAAATTGATAACACTGTCTTACTGCATTACATCTGAGTAGCAATACTGTAACCACTGACATACTTTTTTTCAAAAGAAGTAATACTATACTTAGGTAATCTTGGGTTTCACAGAACAGTCCAATATCCAAGTTTTTTCTGTTGATAAGATTAGTGTCTAAATAGCAACTGAGACCAGACTGCATTGTTGTACCACTGCAAAACCCTGTTTGGAGGTCAATGTAGGGTGTAGGAATTGATTGAAGGCGTTGTTGCTTAAACCTAACCAAAGCTTAACCAGAACACTGGCAGACCGGAATAAAGTTATGTGAATTGGTTTGTAATGGTTTTAGAAAGTGTGTTCATGGTTATAGGGACACCAGATAAAAAAACTCTCATAATGACTGTTGAATCTAGTCACAAACAGTCCATATGTGATTTGGTTTGGGAAAGCTAGAAAAGAGATTGTGAGCATAACTAGATTGGAATGTACGGAGGCTCTTACTCTTTTCAGGTTTATCTAGTTGAATTCTAGGAATGTTAAAAGTTGTGTTTATATTTTCTACCTCCATTTCATACTTATTTTCCTCTTTAAAAGGGCACTGTCCACTTCCAGCTCTGCGCCATAACATACTCGCATAAACCAGTTTGCATGTATTTACTCCTCCAGGAAACTCTCAGGAGAATTCAGAGAGAGAGAGAGAGAGAGAGAGAGAGAGAGAGAGAGAGAGAGAGAGAGAGAGAGAGAGAGAGAGAGAGAGAGAGAGAGAGAGAGAGAGAGAGAGAGAGAGAGAGAGAGAGAGAGAGAGAGAGAGAGAGATAGAGAGAGAGAGAGAGAGATAGAGGAAGCAGCTAAAGGAGGGATGAAAAGAGATGCAAATACATGTATGCAGATGTACTCTCTACACTCGGGAAACAGCAGGTTATAAAGAAATGAGAGGGAGAAAGGGAGAGTTGTCTTAAGGGAATAAGGGGAAAAAACATGAAAAAAGTGAAAAGAGGCTTTTAAATAAGTGTATACTGCAGGGAATAAGAAGGAGGGAAAATATAAGGATACAATTATAAGTCAAGGATGATAAGGGAGTTGGTTCTAGAGGTTTATTGTTCACTTCTGTGTCTAACTTTTTCAGAAAACACAACATGTCAGTGCAATGTGATGTTGTTCAGCAACATCACATTGCACTGACATGTTGTGTTTGCTTCATAGACTTATATACATGTTTTTGAGCAAACCAACAAATGTAGTCATTTACCTTTTTATAATAATTTTACTTTAAAAAGTGTTGTATTGAGGATTAATTATGAAAATGTAATGCACATAATTCAAATCCTTCCTAAACGGGCATGATTTGTTACATTTTTTGAAAATTGTGTTGTATTAATGCAATCCTAGATATACGAATGGTTTGGTACAGTTGAAGCATCTTGATTTATACATATTTAATTCACTATATTAGTCATTATCATCTGGTTATTTTGTTGACCTATGGTTTTGAGATTCTAAATGAATTAACTTAAATAATATATACCATGAAAGCGGATTCTGTCAGTGCATAATTGTCTTTACAGCTAAATGTAAGCTTAATTTGCATAAGCATATCATTTAATAACCTGAAGGTTCCTTAACTTTAAGACAGTATGCTGGGATTTTAATACTCAAGCACCTGACTACCTTTGCTGTATAATCTTGAGTCTTTGGATGTAAAATAATTCCTTTAATTGAATTATTAGTATAAAGGTATGTTAATATGCTGGTTATTGGTACATTTGCTACAACTTTGGATGGAGCCAATCAAACCGTTTTCCTCTTGTTATGCTAAACTATGCTAATCAGCTACAGGTTTTTGCTCCATGTTTTGCTCAAATACATGAAAGTGAATAATTTTCTTATCCAACTCTCAGGGGGAATGTGCATTTTTTCAAATGTCAAAGTATTTCTTGTTATTATAAGACATAATCAGTTTTATAAGATGTTCCATTACATACTAGTCTGGCACTGTGTATACAGGGGTTTAACCAAAGCATGGTTTAACATGCTATCAATTTATTACTTCATTAGATTTACCTCTATGGGCATCCAAACACTCTTTTTGAGTGATAGCAGATGGTGTTTCAGTGTCATGTAACATCTTAAACGGCAATGAACCAAAAAGAGAGGGCCGCATTTAAGGCCGTAACTGCTTTCAATCCCAAATGCTTTGCTGAGCTTTCACCCCACAACAACCTAAAACCAGGTCGTAGAATGATGACATACACACACACACAATAATAATGGAACAAACACATTGCTAAAGTACATTGCTACTCACATCTAAGTTCTGAGTGTTTGCCCTTTTGTCTCTCCTTTCACTCAACCACATCTCTGTTTGCTCCCCCCTTCTTTCTCTCATCAGTGTCTCAGTGTGTGTCGACATTAGGGTGTGGACCCCACTATGAATTCGCCATTGAGGAGTTCTGCATGGCCAAATTCAGACTGGACATGCAAGAACTGGACCAGGGACACTGGTGCATCTGGGAGGACACAGTTGAGTGAGTAGGATAAACACACACACAAAAAGAGGATTCTGTCTAAATCCAAACGCAAACAGATTAACATTCACATACATTCCAATATCCAAGTTTTTTCTGTTGATAAGATTAGTGTCTAAATAGCAACTGGATGAGTAATGGGAGAAATTACTGTAGTAGAAATTGCAGAACTAGAATTGCATTAATCAAAAACAGTATCCTAAAACATTACATTCCCATACAACTAACCTGCATTTTCAATTACGTTTCAATCAAAACATACAGTTGTAGACCTAGATAATGTTGGAGAAAAGGCATTTTCCTTAAAGCGTAATTGAAACATGCAGCGTCATTATATGAGAACAACATTTTCCTGGAGACCAGACTGCATTGTTGTACCATGCAAGACCCTGTTTGGAGGTCAATGTAGGGTGTAGGAATTGATTGAAGGCGTTGTTGCTTAAACCTAACCAAAGCTTAACCAGAACACTGGCAGACCGGAATAAAGTTATGTGAATTGGTTTGTAATGGTTTTAGAAAGTGTGTTCATGGTTATAGGGACACCAGATAAAAAAACTCTCATAATGACTGTTGAATCTAGTCACAAACAGTCCATATGTGATTTGGTTTGGGAAAGCTAGAAAAGAGATTGTGAGCATGACTAGATTGGAATGTACGGAGGCTCTTACTCTTTTCAGGTTTATCTAGTTGAATTCTAGGAATGTTAAAAGTTGTGTTTATATTTTCTACCTCCATTTTATACTTATTTTCCTCTTTAAAAGGGCACTGTCCACTTCCAGCTCTGCGCCATAACATACTCGCATAAACCAGTTTGCATGTATTTACTCCTCCAGGAAACTCTCAGGAGAATTCACAGAGAGAGAGAGAGAGAGAGAGAGAGAGAGAGAGAGAGAGAGAAGAGAGAGAGAGAGAGAGAGAGAGAGAGAGAGAGAGAGAGAGAGAGAGAGAGAGAGAGAGAGAGAGAGAGAGAGAGAGAGAGAGAGAGAGAGAGAGAGAGAAGGAAGCAGCTAAAGGAGGGATGAAAAGATTAACATTCACACTAATACAAACAACGACATAATGAGCTTTCCATTTTTTATTTGCATAAGGCAATGAATCAGCAGTTTCCTTGTATTTGCTAGTTGCAATGCAGTAAGAGCATTAAACGCTAAATGCGATTGCAAAGTGTTCCATAAAAGCCGATTAAAGTCCAGCACAATGATCTCCACACAATAAATATGACCCTTATTTGCCGTCTTTGATCCAGTGTAAGTTGACAAAATGGAAGTTAACTCCCTACTAAGAGGCATTGTTATCAGAAAAAAAAGGAGTAGATTGTTTATTTCTGGCTGGAGGTCTACAAAATCGTCCAACGTTTTGGTCACCTTCCAACAGCTGATTAGATACTGGGTGAGAGGCAACAGAGAAAGAGATTGAGTGGAAACAAATGGAGGGGGTCAGGAGGGATACAGGGGGAAAGAACAAAAGATGTTCAGCTTGGGTATAAACAGGGACCTTTTGTACATCTACAAATATTATCTTTTCATCACTGTAATAAACTCTCGACGCCACAGGTTCTCACAATTGGATTCGATTGCCAGGGATATCATTTAGTACAATTAAATAATCACATAAATAATAACCCCCACTTGACTTACAATTCGAAAATTGTTCATCAGCGGTGTGTGTTCAAGCATTAAAACCCCCATTCTGAATTACCTGGGTATAATATCATACATCTTCCCTCTTCGAAAGCTCACAACGGGATCAGAAACCTTGGAAGAGTAAACCAATTACAGCAGTCTCGATCGGGCTGACTCTGACCGAGTTGTTCTTGTCTCATGGGCAGCTTTGTCTCTGTTCTCATGAAAGGTACAAACTGTTATTTTCTGAAACCCTTTTATTCAGTCTTGGGCCAGAGCTAACTGTGTCATAGTAGGTTTGGAAAAGCCAAGCTGCAAAGTTAATTTGGGTAAAGGAGCAGAGTTTCTTGACCTTGTCATTCAGCCAGTACTTTGCACTTTGCAGTGTGAATATAAATAGTCTGTTATCAAGTGGATACAATCATACCTGACACACTGCACTCTTTGTGACTGGTAAGTAATGAATTAGGAGTGCCACAAGGCTGTAGTTTGTTGCCTCTGTTATTCAGTGTGTTAAGGGAATCCAATGTTATCACATCACACTAAACTTTGATCCTTTCACTGGCTCGCTGAGAAGGACAGAATAGACTTCAAGATACTGTGTAATCTCTTCAAATGCTTAGAACATGGTTTCTCCTATCTTTTATATCATTATTTCACTTCCATGCCACTTAGGTCTTCCAAACAAGGACCCATAATCCTTTAGGAAATCAAATGGACATTATACGTCCCAACCCTCTAGAACTGTTTCTTGAACTGCTTCAAAAAACGTTTTAAAACCCACTTCTACCCACTTGCCTTCCTTGTATGGGTGATGTCATTTATTTGTGTCCCCTGTATTTGTTTACATGTCCTAGGGTTATAACTGTATATGTATGTTTCTCCCGGTGAAGAACTCTTAAACTTTGTTTTTCAAAAGCTGCTCTATGAATACAACCTTACTTACATCTTGCATTTACAGGAAAATCTGCATGTATGCAGATGATACAGTTCTATTGCTCAAGTTAAAGATACTAAAGAAGAAGCTTACACATACAAATAATAAATGAAATTGAAATTAAACAAATGTTTGGTAACCTAATTTAAACATGCCTATACTATATATATATTTTTAAAATCCTAATTCAGAATTAATAAAATGTGTCCATTATTAGCTCAACGAAGAAGTATATATTTGTTCATTAAATACGGATTAGGTTTAGGGTTGTTTCTCTGTTTGTCAGAGGGTTAGGGTTCTGGGGAGCGCAGCGTGGTGCACGTGCTCTCTGGTAAGTATTTTTGTTTAAAAACCTGTTTAAAAAGTCCTGTAACAAAAACCAATAAAAGTTTATAAAAGCCCTGTTTGGTCTGTGTTAAAAAAATGAAATGAAATCAAATAAGGAAAATGCAATAAAAAGGATAAAAGAGAGCAGCGGCTGAAGCACAGAGCGTGTGCGGCAGCGGCGGGATTAAAACCTGTACTCCTGCCCCCCCGAAGGGGTCTCCCCCGGTGGTGTGTCCGAGGCTGTGTCCCACAACATCTGGTAAAAGGCCTGGTAAGTAAGCTAAAAACATCTGGCTAAAAAGGACCGAGGTTGACTTTGTTTAAAATCAGCATGCGGGTAAGATAAGTATTACATTGTAAATAAATGATAAATAAATACATAAAAGTGCTTGGTAAAATCAGTGCTTAAAAATAAGTGCTGGTAAAAAATCACATCAACCCAAATAATACAAGATAACATATAATATAAAATATAATACATAGAACTATAATATATAATATATAAATGATAAAATATGTCAAATGTAAAATATATAATACACACGGGTTAGTAGGCACACAGGGAGGCAAAATATTTTAAAGTAAAGTCAACCAAGTGTCCCTAAAAGCGTTTAAAATCCAGGCCGAGGTGGTGCAGGTGAGACATGGGACACGCCCCGAGTGATGTTTAAAAATACTTTATTAAAGGGATTGTTTCAGCGTGTTTCTCTGTAGGAGGCTCTAACATCCATTTCAAATACCTATTCAAATAAGGAAAACATGCAATAAACCGTGTTTTCCAATTGCGAGGGTCTCACATCCCAACAAAATGATTACAACACAGCCTGTCAGGGCGAGAAACATTACACAAGTATATCCACATTATCTAACCGCTTGGACACACAACTAGAATATTGTAAGTATAGGTATGTCA
The DNA here is from genome assembly GCF_902827165.1 of Trematomus bernacchii. Taxonomy (NCBI): domain Eukaryota; kingdom Metazoa; phylum Chordata; class Actinopteri; order Perciformes; family Nototheniidae; genus Trematomus; species Trematomus bernacchii. Next base: position 10,613,820 of record NW_022987648.1, on the reverse strand, counting down.
GAGCCACTTTCGTCTAGCCTTTGACCATTTATAGCAGTTTGTTTTACAGTTGGATTTGATGGAGACCACAGACGTCTCAAAGAATGCGAGCAGCGATGAGCGACAACCAATCTGCTAGGAGAACTAATCCCCCTGTTAATAAACATAGCAACATCAAATCTTAGTAACATCAACAATTCTAAAAATAAAGCATATATTGAGCAGGGGGTAGTGGTGGTGGGATTGGCAAAGGAATCTGTGTATGAGTGTGTGTCACAACAGTTGCACACAATGCATTCGTACTAAACAAGCTACCCTCCAGGCATGTAATAATACTCTGCTATAACATTTATCATGTTAACGATGGTTTTCACGCAAAGAAGTTGTTTTATTTTATTTTTTTACTTTTTTTTATTGGGAAATTCTATTCCTATTTATGTTAAAATCACCAAATATGAACCTGATTCACCTGGGAAATTGGCTTTTAATTTGGGGACATTTTAAATCGTATCCCTGTTCATGTTTCATTGTTTTATGGTTCTGTAATCGAACTCTTTCAGTTTTTCTTTGTTATAACTTATTTTTTATTTAAAATCCATAAAAAAATGTCATCTGTGGAAGCCGTAGTACTGTAAAAAGCACGACCAATCATTTTAGCCGAATAACTGGATGGCCTACCTGCCTGTCAGCGTTCCATCTGTGCACAAACTTATCTCGTGCCCTCATTGGTCATGTGCGCGTTCGTGTGTGTTGGAGGAGGGGCTCTGTAAGGAAGTGGCAGATTTCTTCCGGTTGTGTATTTTCAAATTCTAGCGCACTCGAGCTGGTTTCTCCAAAATTACCTACCCCACCTTTAAGTTCACTCTGCCCTTGAGCATTCAGGTTTCTTTGACGCCATTTGCATATAAGACAGCGATTTTCTTTCTAAAAATGTGTGACAAACCAAATCAAGCATGAATCTCAAGAGGTTAGTATGTGAAAAACACCTAGCCTGTTAAGCCCGAGAGACCCCGGTACCGGGGCCCTCCCGCAACATCTTGCAGGAAACAGTGTCTGAGGGCATGTTCATTTAATAAACTATGAATGTTTTATATCCATGTAACGGGAAGAAACTCATCTAACTGATCTTTTTTTTTATTTTATTTTTTAAAAACCCACAATGCTAACACTGAACCTCTGAATTAGCAACGTGCGAAAAATGCTAACACCTTACTGCACCGAAACTCACTCATAAAACCTTATTATTTATCTTTTCTGCACATCCAACACATCGATTCACATCGTGAGATGACACAGAATCGATGGGTACATACATTATCACTCTATGATACGAACTCGCCACTTTATAAACAAAAACAGACATCAAAACATGTGGCGCTAGGTAGCTAAAAACGCTAACATGGCTTACCTGTGTCGTAGTCTGGTCAAAAGTGGTCTTCAATGGCATTAAAACGATAAAAACGCTGCTGAAGTTAATCCATAGGTTAATCCAATGTGTCTGTGTCCCTTTGAAATGATTTCTGATAATCCATAAGCAATAAAACTGCTTTTCCGTTTCCAGATGTCAGAGCTAGAGATAGGTTCGCTCTGATGCAAAACTGCATGCGCAAAGCCCCCACCTTTTTTTTTTACCATGTGTGTGTGTGGGGAAATTCCCCTTCGATTATATTGGCTCTAACGGTCAGAAAGAGATTTCATTCGTCAAAATCGACAAAGGGGGGCCAGAGATATGGAAAATCCACCCAAATGACCCCAGTAGTGGGTTTTCTTTGCTAAATCTCTCTAAAAAGGTCAGATTTCACTTGTTTTGCATCAATATTGATACAGGGTACTTATTATATGTTGTACTTTGGATTCCTAAAGCTTTTAGTCTACTAACCCATCATCCAAGGGTAGTTTTCACTATAAGTAAAAAAGAATTTTTGGACGGACACTATAATTTACAGTTTTTTACTATGTTCAATCTGAATTTTCTTTAAAATAAAATAAATATAACATCTATATTGATTCTGACTTTTCTACATCCAACTCACAGGTTTATCATTACTTTGAGAAAAAAGATTATTAATTTAACCCTTTTAGAAGGGAAGATATGGTCATTTGTTCTGGGAATGTCATTTTCGAGCCTGAGACCTGAAAAACAGGCTCAGGGCTTAACAGGCTAGTGACACACTTTGCATAGATAAAAGTCAGCATAGTCAAGGTCAGACATTGATGGATGCATTAGCATAACACAAAGGAATGTTTGATTAAAGTGGAACACTTAACATTGTCCTGCACTCAACTATCCTTCACTCCTGCTTCTCTGCTACTACTCTGCATGACATTTCCTGCGTTTGATGCCATTATGATAATGCACTCTTACATTTTTCATAAATGTATGATACTAAAGTAGTGTAGACTGCAGTATATATTACAAACTGCATGTTTATATTACCCAGATCCCATAATATATACCTTCTTCCAATATACCTACAAGATTTTACACTTAAGTGCCAATTTGCCTTTAATTGTTCTACATCGTAACTCCCCTGCTTTGGGTATTACAGCTGTAGTTTTATTTGCAATAAACTCTTGTGTTTCATAGATGCTAATGCTAAGATATTGCATGGTTATCTGTCCCCTTTACATTTTCTGAGATTGCTTATACATTCATTACAGCTCCTCAAGCAGGATTGTTATTATTATCATGGTGCAATTTGTTCCTCTTTCAATATTTTGCGTCCATATTAAATTCCATCATGCAATTAGAAAAAGGCATGAAAATTCCTTATACATTTAGCGACACCATTACTAACCTGTTTTGAAGCAATTCAGGAGCAATCAAAATGACACGATAAAGAAATGAATGTGAGTCTGTCTAACTTCAATGTGAGAGCAAACATCACTGAGCTTATCAGCTCAGTGAAAATGACTCCCGTCCTTTCTATTTTTAATCTAGTACTTGAGATGCAAGCAAAGAGTAACTGTCCTAATGACAGCTATTATAATCAGATCATTTGAAATCAGGCTGACTGAAAAATAGAATGAATTTGAATTAGAATTTAGAAAATATTCTCCTTTACTTGACAGGGTTTTCACAGCAGACATTTGGACAATATGACAGACGTTGTTTTATATGTTTTTTTAAGTGTTTACATTTGGATTTTTGGCTACTGTGACATGTTAAATGTTAAAAGATCAATTATGAACTAAATTAAACTATAACAATAAAATATCTAGACAAGTAAGAGTATGTGACCTTCCCTTTTCTGTATGGTATAAATTTGACATCCCTCAATTTATAAATGCTATATAACCTTGTACATCCATTCCGCAGGACAACAATTGACCTCAGTTCCTTATTGACAGCATACATGAAGCATAAAATGCAAAATTGTAGATGAATAGCTATTTTTTATATTGTCACAACTGTCTCAGGGTACAGAGACATTTTGATAAGGGCTGTGCTGTGTAAAAGCAAATGGGGTTTGCTAGTAAACTCGCTGATTGCACGCGTTTGATGATACGTTTAGATCCGTGATCATTCAAAAACGACTTTCAATGTATCATTTCGGTCTGCTCGCATTCAGGTATGTACAAGACAAAAGGCAGATGGAAAATATGAAAAGTCTGCCAATGCAGATGGAAGGCAGATGGAAAGACGTTTGAAGTCCAGCTGGAGACGAGAATAATAACATGTCACCATCTAGGTTCAATTTGTACTTTTTCCAGAATGTTGATTTAAAAATTAAAGCTCTTAGGGTCTGCATTTAAAGCACTCATCTGCCACTTGACTCAAGAGCACGCAAACGAATAGATGCATGAATGAGAGGTTCACGGCCAGATGCGGCGTTCGTTGTGGCCGGAGATTTCAACACCGCCAACATGAAGAAGGTTTTGCCAAAATATTACCAACACATCAACTTCCCGACGCGCGGGGGAAACATACTGGACCATGTTTATTCCCCTTTCCGGAATGGATATAAGGCTCTCCCTCGCCCTCCCTTCGGCAAATCAGACCATATCTCACTACTGTTGTTGCCTGCGTACAAGCAGAAACTTAAAAGGGACAGACCGATAACAAGGACAGTACAACGATGGAGCGAGGAGTCAGATTCAGCACTGCAGGATTGCTTTGCATCTACGGATTGGAGTGTGTTTGAGGACAATAACATCAACACACACACGGACACTGTCATCTGCTACATTGGGAAATGCATCGATGACGTGGTACCGAAGGTTTCTGTACGGACATTCCCAAATCAAAAGCCCTGGGTAAACGGTGAGGTGCGCGGCAAACTGAAAGCGCGCACTCTCGCGCACACAGCGGGAGATTTGGAGGAGTACAGGAAGTCTAGGTATGATCTCCGGAGAGCAATTCAAAATGCAAAGAGACAGTACAAAGACAAGGTGGAATCTGACTTCAAAGGCTGTAACACTAGGAATATGTGGGCGGGACTAAGGACAATGACTGACTACAAAGGAGCAGCGGGGGGTGCTGCGGGAGTGTCTGCGTGCGCATCTCTCCCAGATGAGCTAAACAGTTTTTTTGCACGCTTTGAGAGCAGCCAGGCTGTGGAGGTACAGAGGGACCAGGAGCTACACTGCCCTTTTGTTTTAAATAGGGCAGATGTGTGTAAATCCTTTAAAAGGGTTAACCCACACAAGGCTCCTGGACCTGATGGCATCCCTGGCCGTGTTCTCAGGGTGTGTGCAGTTCAGCTGGCAGAGGTGTTCACAGACATCTTCAACAGGTCCTTGCTGCAGTCTGTAGTCCCCACATGTCTTAAACACTCCACCATCATTCCTGTCCCCAAAAAGACAATCATCACCTGCCCCAACGACTACCGCCCAGTAGCACTCACCTCCATCATAATGAAGTGCTTTGAGCGGTTAGTCAAATTATTCATCACCTCCTCCCTCCCTGAATCTCTGGACCCCCTGCAGTTTGCCTACAGAGCAAACAGGTCCACAGACGACGCCATAGCCCTCACCCTCCACACTGCCCTCTCACACCTGGACCCGAAGAACAGGAACACATATGTGAGAATGCTGTTCATTGACTACAGTTCAGCATTCAACACCATTGTGCCCTCCAAGCTGGCCATCAAGCTCAGAGACCTCGGGCTCAACAGCGCCCTCTGTGACTGGATCCTGAACTTCCTGACGGGCAGACCCCAGGCAGTGCGGGTGGGAAATATCACATCCTCCACCCTGATTCTCAACACCGGTGCCCCTCAAGGCTGCGTGCTCAGCCCTCTCCTCTACTCCCTGTTCACCCACGACTGCGTGGCCACACACAGCTCCAACACCATCGTGAAGTTTGCTGATGACACGACCGTCATCGGCCAGATCACAGACGATGACGAGACGGCGTACAGAGAGGAGGTCGAAAACCTGACATCTTGGTGCCAGGAGAACAACCTCCATCTCAACATCAGCAAAACAAAGGAGCTGATTATGGACTACAGGAAGCAGCAGGGAGAGGGACACGCCCCCATCGCCATCAATGGGACTACGGTGGAGAGAGTCAAAAGCTTCAGGTTCCTTGGGGTCCACATTACTGAGGACCTGACATGGTCTCTTCACACCACCACCATCACCAAGAAAGCTCGACAGCGGCTCTTCTTCCTCCGCAGGTTGAGGAGGTTCAAAATGGATTCCAGGATACTCTGCAACTTCTACAGGTGCACGATAGAGAGTATCCTCACTGGCAGCATGACGGCCTGGTACGGCAGCTGCACCGACCTCGATCGTAAGGCTTTACAGAGGGTGGTGAAAACTGCACAGCACATCACCAGGACGGAGCTGCCATCCATGGAGGACCTTTACTCCCAGCGGCTCAGGAAGAAATCACTACGGATTATCAAAGACCCCCATCACCCCAGCCACAAACTGTTCTTTCTGTTGCCGTCTGGCAGACGTTACCGCAGCATCCTGGCAAGGACAAGAAGATTCGGAGACAGTTTCTTCCCGCGGGCAGTGAGACTGTTAAAAAATTGAACTGTTGAAACAACTTCAAACATTCAACTGCTACTCAGTAGTATGTATCTAATACCTAATATATATATATCATTCCAATAACTTGTATATAGACTCATACTGCACTATTCCACATCATAACTTTATTTCATTTTTATAACTATTATTATTTTTGTATTGCTCATGCTCTTATTGTTATTATGTTATGTTATTATGTTGCATTGTTGGAGAAGCCTGTGACATAAGATTTTCAACTGCATAATTACTCTGTAGCTATGTCAGATTGACAATAAAGAACCTTGAACCTTGAACCTTGAACATCTTCAGCTTCCTTTTTACAAAACCAAATATGGCTATTACGTACTTACTTTAAGCATGGTGAACAGATCTGTAACGCCATAATGCACTAGCTTCTGGACATTTCTGGTTTCATTTTTCTTATTTCTTAATATTTGAACATTTTGAAAAGGAAGTTATCATCACGTTAAAAGCAATTTATTTTTTGGTAGTTCTGCACATTTGATGGTTTGTACATTTTTTGTGTATTTATCTCCTTAATTAGAGGGTGGACACATGGTTTCTTGACTATCTCTTGTCACATTTTTCTTATTTTCCTATTATCTTGATTTACTGTATTTACAACATTTTTATAGAAAATATATAAAAACAATACAATACATTTGTTAATCATAAACGTATACATCAAACATATCCCAAGTCATTGTTTTAATTCTCTTATTTTACTCACTCCTAACCATTATTCTTCACAGTTTAGGCAGCAGCAATTCACTGAAGCTGATCTGTTGTGAGGCAGCAGATATCAAAGCGTTTGAACTGTCTGCTCAGTTAACTGAGGTTTGGCCATTTATAGCCACAAGTAGCCAACAGTTCATCCCATAAATACTTTTCCCTTTCTTCATTCCACTTTTCATCTTGCACTTCCTTCGTGCTTTCTTTTTCTCATTCAGCCGTTAAATGTCTCACTAAAGTTTTCATAGCTTTTGGTGCCCGGGAGCCTCTATACGAGGTCAGAATACCACAGACTCTTCAATAATGCACATGCCACCTAGGTCACTGCCTACGTCGGGAGGATGTGCACAGATTTAGTCCAGTTTGTAAAGCTGATGGTTTGTAAAGACTCCTCTCCGGCCAAAGAGAGTGTTTGGACTGGAGTTATTTCACGTTAAAGAAATAGTAACTTTAAAGGAAACCTATCATGCTATATTTAAATGATATATTGTAGGGCCATACCTATATAAGGTATATTTATACGTTTCTGTTTTCAAAATACCAAACAGATCATGCATTTTAGCCATGCCTCATTTCGCTCTATGTGCTGTTTGCTGTCTACGGGTCTGATTCTGCTGACCACGCCCCCCTGCAGGAGAGGTGAGCCGTGCTCTGATCAGCTGCTGGGCTGTCAGAAGAGGGGGAGAAAAAGAGATCTCTGTGTTTTATTATATAGAGTCGTTATTCATTTGTTTTAAAGCTCAATAAATAACAAAGAAGACCTTTGACCGGCACTTTTCTAATTTTGTCCGGAAGATTTAAACTTTAACGGACATCTTGACCGGCGAAACAAACTGAAACTGAAACTCTGCCGCACGGTCCCCTCGTTCCTTGGAAGAGGCGGAGAGGTGGGTGTTTGTCATCTGCTGGTGGACTAACCGGAGAGAATTACAGTGCTTGCCTCGACGGGGAGGGATTGCATTGAATTAAAGCAGCGGGAGCAAACGCTTGCCTCGGGGAGGGAGAAAGAAAGCCACAGCGGAGAATAAACAGAAGGGTAACCATGGTAACCAAGTCTTCTTCGCTGCTTTTGTGGCAGACTACAGCGCCACTTACAGGCCTGGCATATGTACTACAGCGTCTCCAGCGCTTTCGAACGGCAATGGCCGTGGCTGTCTCCTCCTGATTGGTGGAGTTGGCCCAATAGCCGTAGCGCCACCGTCCTGACGTCAGGACAGAGTTCAAATCTGGATCAGTTTTTATCAGATCCGTTGCAGCCCCTTTTTTAGAGATTTGGGTATGGAGGAACATAGAGAGGGTTGTGTTTTCTGACACTTGGTGAGTTCCCTGGAACACCGGGGACACATATTCATGTATAAAAGACGTACAAAAGTGCATTTTGCATGATAGGTCCCCTTTAAAGAAATGGATGAGTTAAAAAAATATAGAGAATGATCAAGGATTTTGTATTCAGCTTTCGTGTCCAATTACTTGGTGCCAACGGCTTCTCTGGTCAAATAAAATAACAGTTGAATTGCTTCATGCCTTCGGACACAACTTCTTAAATAAAGGTTCTAAGTCTTTGATATATTTCTTCAACCATCATAACAGAAGTTCCACTGCAGTTTCTGTCAGAAGTTGGCGGTATACAGTAGGTTGCACATTTTCACATCCTTTTTAAGAAATGTTTAGAAGTTTTACTTGGTTAGTTTACTAGTTCCGCAAGCGACTGTCTCCATCGACAGAGAAACAATAGGGTTATGGCTTGAATATGAATAGGCAGGGGAAGGTGTCTTTCAAAATATATATTTCTTGCTATTCATTTTAGGGAGCCCACTTTACTCTTGAACTTCACTGCTAACAACAAGTGTCAGTGTGCTCCACTAGCTTGACTGTAGTAACTCTGGGTCTTAATAGCCTATGCTTGTTATCATGGAAATGGTAGCTAAAAGCTTTAAATATGTCATTGTGCTTTATAACAAAAACACTATATTTCTTTTAACAGAGAGAATAACATACAAATACAAATGTGTATTCATAAGCAATGAAAGTAACATTTGATCCATTAAATAATAATATGCATCCTTATTTGTTGTCACATACTGTATAGCTTAGGTTAGCATGTGTTAGCTAACTTAGATACGCTATGATGTAGGCTAAAATATTGCTGAGTCAGTTTTCTCTCTTGAAGGATCTTTATTACTTTAAGGCATTTAGATGGATATTTAACAATGAAATGTACTTTTATTAAAACTTTAACATCAACAACTTGAGATAATCTGCTGCCTATACATATGTATATGAACTTTTAAATATGCTTTAGGCGCCGTTTACACGAGGAGAAAACTGCTTGTATCTGCATAGTTTCGCGTGCGTATAGCCCTATTATTTACACGAGGCCGATAGAAACTGACCCCACAAACAATAACGGGTCCCAAGGTGGATAGATTTGCAAACGAAACGCTCTGGGGGGTCAACCGAGTCCGTGTAATCACCTCTATACCAATATTTCCTGGAAAAATAGGATAGCCCCGCCTCTCCTGCTGACTGCTGTACTAGCAACTATCAAAAATAGCTGTGTTAATTAAACGCACAAGGGGTTCTTGAATGAAATAATATTATAAAAGGCAAACCAGAATTGTTAACGCCCAATATACTCCTTAAACAAAATAAACAGAGTCAGATTTCATGCATTGATCCATTATATTGACAAAGGTGCATCTCACCCGGTGTTTGTAGAGAATATCTCTCTTTCTGAGCCGTCCTCTCGATGCAATATCCACAGAGACGTGCTTCTTGGTTTCTTTCAGTTAACTTCCCCGTTGCATTTATCCATATGCTGAGGAAATTACTATATCCCGCTGAATACCAGCAATCGCCACACACACTGACTTCCTCCTGTCAGTAGCTACTGCTAGTGCTACTGCTACTGACCATGCTACAGATATTAGTGCAAAAATATACAGCTCCTCTACCACAACCATCAGCAACAACAGATTCGGTTTCTTTCAGTTTCTTTCAGTTTCAGTTTCAGTTTCAGGGCTTAAACAGAAGGGTAGCCATGGCAACATTGCTGCGGGGCTGCTCCAGGCTGCTCTTCTTCGCGGCTTTTGGTGTATTTTGGCGGAAGTTACAGCGCCACTTACAGTCCCAGCATATGTACTACAGCGTTTCCAGCGGCCTCATTTAAACAGACACGTTAAATGAAACAAATGCATGTGAACGGAAGACTTTTTTGAATACGCATACTGTGCATAAACGCAAACGGTCCCGTGTGAGCGGGGCCTTAGTCAATCCATTGGCCAACCTCATTAGGCCAAGACCCTTTAGGCTGTATCTACTCATCTCTGTCTGTTGGGTTGGTTAAGTAATTATTGCACATTATGACATTACTGGCTCATCGTAGCCTCCAACATTAGGCCTTGTTCGTAAACACAGGAATAACAACTTAAGCTGTCTTTCATTTAATTTAAATGGTATAATAATAATAAAAAACATTGGATACAAATTATTGAAGAGTATAAGCGATTTCCAGCGAACAATCAAGTTCCAAAAAGCGTTTTTATCTCCTGCTTATTGAACCTGATGTCTTGGATGGATTAATGTCCAAATGTTCTCACTTTTGCAGTATGGAATGTTCAGAAAGATTAGCTATGATGGCGTTGTTGACATCCTAAACCAACTGATTATTTTTAAGTTAACTTGTTCTGAGGTCCTGGTTTATTCAGAATCAGAAAACAGCAGCACGATAAATCTTAGGACGGATATCATGTTTCTGATGAATCCTAATTAAAATCAAATTATTTCCCCTTGGCCTTTGTCTCTGTTTTTCATACTGCAGGCTCTTAGTTTAAAAATAGATCTGTTTCTTGGTTTTGCAAGGGCTTAAAAAGTGTGATTGTTGGAGGGTATACTTTAGTCAGTCAGTCATGCGTGCCTGTCAGCCGTCTGTAATAATTTAAAGACCTTTTGTGAGTGAGCTCAGATCGGGGTGACGTGCGAACCCAGGCCGGAAAAATCCAGGGAGCTCAGCAGTGTGGAAAGCTAATTGAAGTTCCCTTTCTGTGGACCCTTGTGATTAAAAAGGCCGATTAGTCTGTGATTAGAATTGGATCGCCGTATGTTTTTACAGCTATAATGGGGGATAAAATCCAGCATTGCCTGGATTGTCGCGTTGCTTCAGCTATTATGCAATGCATTTATAATAGCATTAGGAAAATGATTTGCATACTTGCCTTGGTTGGGGAGGTTTATGTATTAAAGTTTGATAGGAATACTGAGACGTTCTTGAATATCTTCAAACTGTCTGGCACACATTTCCTTCCACACTCCTCTTCTGCTGAAAGGAGTAACCTCTGCATTTGTTCTTCTTCCTTCTAGGGAACAAACACATCATCTACTTTTTTCTTACTTAGTTGCTGTCAAAATTCGTTATCATCTTCCTTCTCCTGTATTATTAGCTTTGAGTATTATGGCATTTGCACACAGCGCCGTCTTTGAGAACATGTCAAATTTGAAGAGTATATATTGTGGAGCCCTGAGAAGAACACACAAGAGAAGATGTTCTCCTGCTCTAACTGAGCCATCTCCTTTGCATCATTGCTTAAAACATTCACTTTGACAACTCATTGCTCCCGCTGGGTTTCAGTCGCAGCAGAAAACTAATTTGTGACAAGTTTTCTTCTACTCATTGTGCACTATGCCGTTGCACCATAAATAAATGATTCCACTTTATTTCCCCTTTTCCCCTTTTCCCCTTTTTAAAAACTTCTTGCAGGTGTTTCCCCTTATCGTTAGCGAAATTCAGATTAATTCAATGTTCTCACCTCTAATTATCTATAATTTTTAGGGGAAGTTCTATTAAATGTAATATATTCCACCAGTTCAGAAAAATGCTCAACATATAAGAATATAAAAAATGTGCGTACATTTTATGATTCAAGTTGCAAACACAGTATTGTCTAACTAACGAATATCACAAACTATACAAGTAATGGCCCGTCCACACAGCAGCGTTAAAAAAATCTTGGAGGTGGGCGTATCTGAAGCTTGGGGATTTTTTGCGAGCAAGGCACCAACAACCAATCACATGAATCTCCCGCCCCCGACATACGAAGCAAAAAAGCCCGAAGTAAACTGGATATAAACTCCCCAAACAGGCGAAAACCTACCACTGTCTCTGCCACCTCCCTCCATGCCTGGCTCCTCCGGTTTATATCCCGGTAGGTAAATAGGGACTGGTCATAAAGCACCGGGTGATTCCCTACCGCTAATTTCTCCTCCATTTTTTGGAATATGAGGAAATGACCTGCGGTATGTCTCTCCCAGCATACATGCGGTTTGATTGGCTAGCGCTTGAACTGTCAGATTTGCATACACAGGATTTGATTGGCTGACGCTTCCACCTCAGCTTCAAAAGTTGAACATTGCTCAACTTTGAATCCTGAAAATCCTGAAAATCTCCGCTCTGCTGCCCACAATGCAGTTCGGCGAAAAGTGAGGCAAAGTGACGTCACCCCATTCAAAGTGAATGGGCAGAAGCGTTCCAAGATTTGTTAACGCTGCTGTGTGGACGGTCCGTAAGGGACAGATATTTTTGCATACATGTCAAAGTTATTTCCTTCCTCATTATTAATGTCCATATTTACTAACTAGCAGTCCTCTTCTACTAAGAAGAAGAAGATGGACCTTTATTGATCCCCCGAGGGGGAAATTCAGTTTCCACTCTGTTATACACGCACATGCTTATATACAGGTACATACAAATACACACAGTTATATGCACACATGCACATGCATTGAGAGGTCAGAGTCTAGACGGCGCCAGTGAGCAGTTGGGGGTTAGGTGCCTTGCTCAAGGGCACCTCGGCAGTGGCCCAGGAGGTAAACTGGCTCCTCTCCAGTACCAGTCCACACTCTATTATTTCGGTCCAAAGTCCAACCCCAAACAGACTGAACCACTGCCGCCCTAGAGGTCAAACACTCAACAGAGAACCTTTAATGTTCAGTAAAGTTTCTAAAGCGTGCTGCCTTTTGTGTACACTGGGAAAAAGTAGATTCGGCTATGTTTAGTTAATTTGATGGTGTGTAATTAACCACTTTTTATCTACTTCATCTACTGTGAATGTCAATCTATCATAATTTCTGTGTTAGACTTTCTGTACATAAGCATGTTGCTAAAAGCTTATGTAAAACAAATAGCAATGAAAGCTAATGTAAAACCTGAAGAACCTGAATGTATCCCATCAGAACTTAGCATACAACATTCATAATTAAATGTTAAAAGTATAACTTACTTAATAACAGAAAAATGAACAAAAGCCATACAAATGTATTAATAAATAATACATCAGTTTTGGTTCCCCCTGCAGATTCCAGAGTTTCTCAAGAGGCTCTTAGCCTCCTAAAGTTTATCTTAAGACACTATGCTTTTGAGGAAACACCTTTTAAGCTTGAGAAGATTTGCACCATTCATGTCCAGATCCTGTTTACCTTAAACTGATGTTGAGGCTCTGGAGTGTATTGCTTCTAAGAGCTGGAAGCAAACGTGTGTCACGCTTCTTGTTTGACAGTTTGAACTAATGTCTGTTTTGAAAAGTAGCATCAGCAGGTCAGCATTTGTAAATACTTTGACTTAAATGACGTGCCGCAGCATTTGAGTTTATGTTTGCTGGTCAATCAGGGATATTTCAGTTCTGGCAGAACAAACATTTACACACACGCATACATGTCTTTGTGGTATTAGTCGGTACCAGAAAAGATCATCCGTTCTGGGGACCACCCTTACTGAAGTTTACACATAAAATAATTATTGAGAAAACATAAACACCTCACCTCTAATGATTAATTAGACAAATTAGAGGTCACTGACTGGGCACACACACACACACACACACACACACACAAAGTGTATAACTCGAGCCACGGAAGGACATTGATATCAGGGTTTAAACAAAAAGCACTCAAATACAAATAAAGTACAGATGCAATTATTCACACAAACAGAAGCACACGCATGTAAAAATGACGTAAAGCTCCATCTGCTCACATAATGATGAATGAAAGATTTTATATGGAGAAAAATAAGACAGGACAAAAGTGAGAACAAATATGAACAGTGAAAAGACCATATGTGTGTTTGTGAGTGTTTATTTCAGGGACTTACATCATTCGAAAAAAGCATCTTCACGCTTTCAAACTGCAAAACGTTTGATCACGTTTGCTCTTTTGTAGGAAAGAGAAAGAGTTGCATAAATACACACACACACACACACACACACACAATCACACACACACACACACACACACACACACACACACACACACACACACACACACACACACACACACACGTACTTGTGCACAAACTCTAACTCCCCCGAAGGAGAAGAGAAGCGGGAAGTTAGCAGAACAACAAAGTAGAAAGAAAAAGGGGAACATTTTGTCTGATGTGCTTGGTAGTGACAGTTTTTGTTTTGTTTTTTAAATGTTCTTTGTTTTCAGAAGGATGAATCCCTCCCTCTGCTGTGGAGGGATCTTTATAAGCAGCAAATGTGAATGATGAAGAGGGGCTTTTTTGTCCCTAAATATGTAAAGGAGATTAAGGTGATGATGCATTGCACATACAAGAGACAGGAGATGATCAGGGACATTACGTCAGAAGTGGAATGAAATCAGCATATACATGTTACTTTATTTAATATGACAATAGCCTATACAATTCAACAGATTAATATCTGTACGTTTTATCCTGTTGCTTGCATTCCTTTGATGCTTGGCTCATTTTTCCCAGGGATCCCTTATCAAATGTTCCTCCCACTTATGAACATCTTTGCTGATCAAGATTTACTGAAATCTTATACGCTTTTTGCACTTTATTTGCATAATCCATGAATTGGTCATAAATAGACATTGGGTTTTCTCGTGACAGGGAATGCTACATTTTTTATCCTGAAAACACTAATCCGTTCTTTTGGTTCTTCTGTTTGGTTTTTTAAATTATTTTATTTAATTTTCAGGATGGCAGCACTCACTATTTAATATTTTAATGTAATCACCTATATGTCCCATCTGTCTGCTCTTTACACAAGTTAATAAACAAGGATAGGAGATAACTTACTAATAGCTGTAGAATAAAAAAGAAAATGACTTCCGATCAAACTCATTATAGAGCTGTGGGGGGGAAAGCCGAGTTGTGTTTGTGACACCACATTGTAATGAAGTAAATTGCTCTCATTAAGACCTTTAGAAGCGATGATCACCGTCAGGCTTCATTATCAGCATACACTTAATTTGAAAAATGATATACAGTGTTCATGAAACGTTAAATAAGGGCAAGCCTGGCATAATAATTCAAAGAGGGTCAGCCTTGGCCTCCACACATTCACCTCACACTATGTATAGAGAGCTGTAGGAATGAGTCCTAAACCCAGAAACAAGTTAGCATTGTAGCACTTCTGAACACCCTTATTTGGAATACGTTTTTGGCTAGATTCAATAAAATAGGTCTGTGGTAATAAAAAACACCGGTTGCTACTTGTTAACGTGAATTCATGCGACTGTGATGTTGTTTGTTTATATCCTTACATTAGCTATCTGCCGATTGCATTTACCCTTCAAAAACTTAATTTGTGGTGATAAGTATCATAAACGTGTGTTTACCACAGATCAAATTTTTTGCAATACTCCAAAATCCAATGGAAAAGTCCTGTTGGCTTTTTGTCAAGGTAAGCGGGGAGATGCTAACTTCGGGGTTGGCCTACAAAATGATGTCATCACTGCATTACTCTGCACATTTTATTGAAATATATTTTCTGTTAACATTCATTTTCAGGTAAAAATCACGATAAGATCATTAGAAACTTACCTAAGATATGCAACATTTTTTATACATATAAAGCAGTTCTGAAAAGGTCAGATTTGATTTGGGATAAGTTGTATTACTACTCTGTACACATAATAAAGACTACAGGATTCAATATGCATATGTAGAAAGTATGACATATGACACAAAGTGTCAGACAATACAACCCTCTCTCTTTTCCTCCTTACCCACATCTCTAAAAACGGGGGTACAACGGAGCTGATCCAGATTTGCTGCGTCATGACGACATTACTGAAATGTGGGCTGGCTTTACATTGAACTCCTGACAACGTTCGGCCCACCCAACCTATCGTCCCCTATCATTAACGTCGCTGTATCAGAAACAATGCGCGACATGTTTTGGAAGTAATATGGTCTGTGTTTACATTAGCAAGCATTGCTAACACTCAGAGCTAACGCTGCACTGGAGAGAGTATATGTAAAGAAACCGGATGTAAAATACTCACCTTGTGGTAAACTTGCGAGAAAGAAAGTGTTTGAGCTCCATACTGTTCAGAAATAATGCTTGATGTGGTTTGGAACATAATATGGCGTTTAATAGCGGCAGCGTTTAGCTGATTTTGTGCGGAAAGGGGCGTGGCCAGCAGCAGCTCGGGTTACATTTGAAGCTACGGACCCAGAATCAGCACTTTTGTAACAGGGCTGAAATAGAGGGGTATGAGGCAGGGCTTGAATGGGTGATCTGTTTGGTATTTTGAGCAAAACACTTCAGAGACATGTTTTGTATAGATATGGCCCTATAATATATTGTTCAAATAAAGCATAATAGGTGAGCTTTAAGTTTTATTTTTCTTGCAATGGTAGCTACAAGGCGGCCCTGCAGTAATATTCTGTTATTGTTCAAAAGTAATCTACAATTCGACCTTGCAGGTATATGCAGCAAAAGCCTCGTTCAACTTTTTGTCAGACAACTGCATTTCTTTTTCCTGGAACCCCCTGTGCTTCCCCAGAGATGTTTGCCACTCTGATGGTTTTTTCATAGATGGTTTAACACGGCTAAATATGAACTACTCTTAAATATAAAAAGAATCAAGGGTTGTCAAAAGGGCATCATCAAACATAACATCAAGGCTATACTTTAATTACGTTTAATTTCCTGCGGATATGACATATTGCCAGCAGATGACAGCACGCAATTAGTCTATTTATAAAAAAAAAGGATATTTCAAGGCTGAGGTACAAGAAGTTTAGTCAGCAATGTGTACTGTATGTGTGTGTTTTTAACTCTTTTATTTTTAAAAAAGTAAATGTGTGTGTAAATGTTGGCTCAAACAAACACAGGATTTTCTCCAAAAAGAGAACTCTGTTTGTTTCCTGTGTGACTTTTTTTCTATTTATGATGTAACTTACAGTAAATAAGGCCTATAACTAAAATATGTTTACCAAAACGTTTTAACTTAACCTACCTACGTTTTTTTATTTTGTATTGTTTTCATTTCTAACGTTGACGTCTTGAACAGCGACTTTTATCCGTGAGAAAATGTGATTCACTCTAAATGTTATTAATAAATGTGGTTTTACTGGACCCCTATGCATATCCTGTCATCCCTGTCATTGATTGTCCGTTAGACAATGAGGGAACAGTCCTTTCTCATGCTCTCTGTCACTTTTTATTTATTCATTATGCGGCTTTTATTTATTCACACTGTGCTCTTCATTCAACAGATCAAATTACCTGAAACAGCATGCCTCCGCCCAATTCAGCCCTCTGTCCTTCATCTTTTACATACGGGAAGTCAATGAGGCTTCCCGTCTCTAACTCATCATTGATCATGCATGTCAGCATCTCTATATTTCTATACATCTATGTGTCATGCTCTGTTTGTCCTCCTTGTCATTACATTATGAGCTGGTTATGAGCTGATTTTCTGCTCACATACCTATTAGTTCTGTGAAGATACTTCATGGATGTTTGCACCTTTCGATAACAACCTGAAAACTAATATATTCACAAGCTGTGAAGTCATTTCCAAACATCATTTCACAGAACTCTTCTACACCTTTTTTTTGTATCACCGCTACTGCGTACTTCACCTCCCCCACACTTGTTGGGATTTTTGTCGAACAAACACTTGACATGAGAGTGGGCACAGTTCCATGCACAAATTTAACAATGCATGCAATCTGACAACTCTCCTAGCAAAGTAATAAAAGGAACAACAACTGCAGTAAGCAGTTCTCAGGTTTCATATTTGTATATTTTTGCCTCTACTTTGAAATGTTCACAATATATACAAGCTCTTTATTGTTCTCATACTGCCTGTGCTGCAGCACCTCTTTTCACCCTCTGTCTGAAAACAGAGCCCAGTCTGCTCTGATTGGTTAGCTGGCCGGCTCTGTTGTGATTGGTCAACTGCTTAGAGATGTCCCGCCCATTAGCCTATTATTTAACTTGTTTTGGAGCGCTAGCCAATAGAAACACGAGTGTTACGTAGTGATGCCACTATGTCGGCGTAAACAAAGGAGTCCAATGGAGGCGCATCAGGCAGGGGGGGGGGAGTGTGTGGGAGAGAAACTCCTTCTGGAAGGGAGCTTTGGGATTTTAGTATTTGCAGACCATTTACATGCACTAAAACCAACACACTACAGGAAAGAGAAACCCTCAAATATTAGCATAAATATTCAAACACACAGCTCGATATACTATACTTGGTTCTCGGAGACCCCTCGTGTTTTCCTGTATCCTTGTATAACTTTTGTCATATAATGCAGTATCACTTTTTGAGGATTCTGCTTGTGGCAGGATGGATGGTCCATGCGTTTAGTGGATCAGAAAGATTTTTACTTTCCTGAAACTCACAGCATGAGCTGGTTTCCCTCCATGGACCGTCATTTTGGAACTGGGTTTTGCCATGTTTTATATACATTATACATCTATGTTGAGGATGAACCGTTAGTAAAAGCGTAAATACACCTTTTCTCCAATATCCGAGGCGAAATATGCAGTGGAGTTCTGCACTTCCTTTCTGATCCACCTTCTCAATTTGGAGACTGCTTTAACCTTTAAACAGGAATGTTATGTTAAAGGCCAGCATAAGTTTATCAGGACATCTAAAGTGATTTAAAATGGGAGACAGGGCCACAAACTCTGTTACTGTTTAGAATAGCCAATCTTGTGTAAAGCTTCTCTGTGTCTTTGTCTAAATAGAGTCTTTCCATGTCAACCTTCTCTTCTCCGTCCTGAGATTTAATCTGAGATGGCAAATCTTAACTGGAATCAAAATGTATGCAATGCTGCCTCGTTCATGAGTAGACTACTTGGAGAATGATTTATCCGAACATCCATTAGTGCTTACATAAGCATCCAGCATAGGGTGTCTGGCTCTCTGAGTAAGCGGAGCACTTTGGCCTTTGTTAAGCCTAGTGATGTAAACTAAAGGCTTCAGTCATAAATACATTTTCTAACTTTAAACTTGGAAGATACCAATTAGTATCTGCAACTGCCCACATCCGTAATATCACTGCAGTAATCATGTTACCACTCTGTAGGTTGCTGTTTATTCATTACCATTAAACATCATTACGGGAGGCTGTGGCTCAGTGGAATAGTGCGCTGAACTTTGAATCAGGGGATAGCAAGTTCAAGTCCCACTGCAGTCAACATGTCGTTGTGTCCCTGGGCAAGACACTTCACCCCAAATTGCTCCTGTGGGGATTGGCCACAGTATTGAGTATGTAAGTCGCTTTGGCTAAAAGCGTCTAACAAGTAACATGTAATGTAATGTAATTACCATCACACTGAGCTGATAGAAACCGATTTCATTCACCTTTTTTTTAGGCTTTACACATATGGGGTGATAGATAAATGACACAAAAATGTGAATATTTTGAACCAATTCTATACTGGCAGCGATGAACATTTTAGACACTTTTTAAGAATGAAATGTAAATAAATATTTGCTCATTTTCAGGTGTATATTTGTATTTTGTGCCTCTATTGTGACATGTTGACATGCATTTAAGTTAAAAAATTGCTTTATTTTTCTCATTCCTGTGCTGCAGCAACTCTTTTCAGCCTCTGTCTGAAACCAGAGCCCAGTCCCCATTTGCACAGCACTGCATGTCTTATTCATGGCACAAAGGCTGCTCTTAAGATCAAGCTGAAACCTTTGGATATAATATTTCTTTAAAAAATACGATTAGTTCCACCAGTACGGCGCATAACCGCCATTATGTCACACAGGCTGTTTCACTTCATGTATTCTCTTTAATTAACTGAGATGATTAAAAGGAAATGTGAAAATGACATAGTGGACTACATTTTGCACCTACACACTATAATTCGTGTAGAATCTGAGCACCATCAGTTTCAATATAACCTTAGCTGGATGAGGTGAATTAGTAACTGACATCTCTTTGTGTAACCACCCCTGCCTCGACTCTGATGTGACTTATGTTACTCTGTGACTCATAAACATTCCCAGAAACCTCAGAGCTCATTAGACCAGCATTCTTTTTTTTCTCCTCTACGACTGATTTGTACAACTTCATGGAAAGAGCAGAGGAAAAAAAACACGCCCAGACAGACTGACTTTGCCACCTAAAGCTACTGTAGTGCTCTGCAGTACTTGTTCCATGCCAACCAGCCCTAAGCTGTTTACATCCCCAAAACTTCCACAAAGAAACTCTGTATGGGGAGGCACTAACAAAATATGTCAGATTATTAAACAAACATTACATCTGAGCCGTGCACATCACAGAGGGACTGGTAGAGGAGAAATTCTACACTACCGACAATGTTTGGATGTGATGGCAACCCTAATAACTATTGTGTCGTGTACCCCATAGAGAATTATCACACAGTATTTTACATATTTGGAGTTCTGTGGTCATAAATGTATTCACACTCACTGCTCTTACTAAACTTGTTTCTACTCCACGCTACCATCCCAGCATCAGATAGCAGGCAAGTGGAGTTAGCGACTAGTTTGTCAACCTAGTGGCATTTAGCGGTTAAACATATTTCCATCATTAATTGGTGGAGACTAAATCAGAGTTAAAAATGAAGCGAATATTGGACTTAAATTAGTCAGGTGGCCAGAGACACAACTCCATATAAGTGCTAATGTTGCTCTGAGTCTGCTAGATGTGCAAGTAGGGAAATGTCAGGGTGATTATGCGCTGATCTACCAATCGAACGGTCAGCGGTTCAATCTCCAGTCCCTCAGCATATACTCAACATCAAAATTGTTCACTTAGTCATGACTACTTTATTGAAGTGTACGTATGTCGCTTTGGATAAAAGCTTCTGCTAAATAACATGTGATGTAATAAGATAATAGTATTTGATTTCTTTTATTGAAGATTTCCAAGCCACTAAAGAGTTCAAAAATATATCAATGCAACTTTAAAAGATCAGTAACTAAAAGATATGCAAGGATGTTTTTCAAAAGCAGGACTCAAGTGCAAATCATTTGCTTTTATTTTCTATTTTAAGAGGTGCACTCAACATAAATTGACCTCCCTTCATGGAACATTGAAAAATCATTTTAACATTAACATCAGTTTAATACATAATTCAAAAACTGGTTATTTTTCTGACAAAATCAATACAAAGGTTTGACTGTGTTTGGTGTCAATAAGTGTGAAATGCTGCCTGTACCTTATAGACTATATGTGTGATGACCTTAATTTGTGCAGTTACAGTGTCCTCGGTGTGCTCACTCATAATCATGGGCCATTACCTCTATTATGATGAAGATCAACTCACCATGGAGGAACAAAACACACACACATATAATAATGGACCATGGGTACAACCTCTCCCTTGGCTGTTTTTTGTGAGTGTCTCTCACAGTGAAGGACAAGTGTTTTGCATCTGAGCCATCTGGCCATCTGGTACAAGAGTCATACTCTTCATTGGGCTTGACAAGGTTTTATAAAATTAACGGTTTTAGAGTTTGTCAACTCATAAAACGTAGCACCAAATAAAACAAGAGTTGTTTTTTTACAGCAAATGTCGATCATTAGCTAAACTTCTCCTCTGAATAGTCCAACGATAACTAGGCATGGCAGTCCTATCCAAATGCGTAATTGATGTAAATGACACCGAACTGTCTTCTTTAGAATTTCCGAATATAAAAAGTGTAAGGAATAGATTAAACATTTGCTCAGTAGTAAACGTTTACATGTCTCACAACAGTACTTACAGTGGCATTGCTTACTAGCCCAAGGGTTAGCTTTATTGTATTTAAATAAACCCAATCCCTACCATTGACAATTGAAGATTTGAAAAAGAGTCAGGTTTACCTTTTTTTACCTAGGTTATTCTTCTCACTGGTGCTAACGTTGAAAAGTAAGCGAGAGGCATTAGCCATTAGCTTAATTCGCTTAAGCTAACCAAAGCCAGTGACTAGCTTATGTTTCAGTTTCAAACATTTAGAAGTAAGTTAAAAGGTCATTTTTTTGTTAAAACATTACCCAAGAAATGTGAGTGGCACCTTCATATTTGCCATGTGAGATTGAAGAGTTTGACATACATTACAACACTTACAAAGAAGAGTGGAGGTTGAAAACGGTCAGTTGATCGTCACTGTGTAACTTTTTTCCCTTTTTTTTCTGTCGCTAACATGCAGACTCTACGGCGAGCTAACAAACTGCACATTCATGGTGGCGGACAAGATGGACTGCTTCTGGCCCAACAGACTGGTGGATGAGTTCTTTATCCGAGTCCACCAACACTACTTCCACGACTGCTCGCTGTCTGGACGGCTTCTCCAGGACCCGCCAAATCGCATCCTGGGGCCCTTCATTGCAGTGCCCATCCTGGTCACCCTCCTCATGACGGCCTTGGTGGTGTGGAGGAGCAAGCGCAGTGAGGGGATTGTGTAGGGAAGGGAAAAGGGGGCCAGGGTAACAGAACTCAAAACAAATGGTACTTTTTGTCGCTAAGGTTTCGTCATATTCAACCCTCAGTGGCCAAAGAGTCTCTTTTTCTAGGTGGATATTATTTCAATAGGACCAGAATCACCTCACTATGGACCTGGAAATGGATCCGGTTTATATATTTAAAATCAGTGACATTGATTTCAATCATTTCTTTGGATAACCGAGCGAAGAGAAACCAAACTGTGCTATTGAATCTGATGTGGACCAGGTGTATAGTGGAAAAATGTTGTAAATGTGAAAAATAACACTTTATTGAAAGACACTGCTTCAAATAATCGTGGCTTCGGTGATGATGCCAAAACTCACACAAACAACTATTTTTGGAGACCAAGAAAGTAACTGTTACATAATACACAACACAGGCTACGAAATGACAGTTACTCCAACTTCTCTAAAGGAACCCAGGTATATACTATACATATACTGTAAATATACACAGTGTGTACAATAAGGGATGCAACTGTCAGTGAATTGTCAGAATGTCTTTATAACACATAGTCAAGAAACCATATTACACTAAATTAATTTCTATCAGATGCAAATTCTGTGTTTCCATGTCATGCAAAGACACCCCATTTTAACACATGTGCATTACATTTGGAATATATCATCTTTATCATGCAGATGGCTTATAGTCACACATTCAAGGTACAGTGGGAGAAGAATCTGTCTGTTTTTAGTTTTAATATTTAATTTCCCATGCTCATATCAGACCTCATGCCCTCAATCTATAGGCATACCCAGAGCTTAGTCTCCCTCTGAATGGGAAACGGAGATAGGTTTCTGCT
This sequence comes from Trematomus bernacchii, assembly GCF_902827165.1. Taxonomy (NCBI): domain Eukaryota; kingdom Metazoa; phylum Chordata; class Actinopteri; order Perciformes; family Nototheniidae; genus Trematomus; species Trematomus bernacchii. The sequence continues at coordinate 10,590,588 of NW_022987648.1, read as the reverse complement.
GCATATTGCAAATTGATCCAGCTGGTGGAAAAATGCAGGAGATAATGATGTCACATACTGAGGATTGGCAGGTGTGTGATACAGGTGAAAAACAGCAGGGCACCGAGAAGACTGTCACTAGGCAAGGGTAAAGGCCCCAATTTGGAGGGACTGTGATGACAGCTTTCCTCCTCCACAACCAAAATGAAGAACTGCCAGTAAACACACAGGTGGATGAAGCTGAAAGCAGAGACTTTGAAGGCCAAGGTAAATAGTGCAGAAGTTTGGGGACTGCAGACAGTTAATTAAACATCAGTCTTTCTGATTTTGCTCCCTCACACACACCTCTCCTATCCGTGTTTGTTACCATATACAAAGACACTATCCGAACAATTTAATTTAGGCAGCTATGTGAAGATGTTCCAAGAAAGAAAAGAGAACAAACAGTAGGAAAATCACAAATCTCACTACAGAGAGCACATAAAGCGATGGATTAGCCAACGCACATCTCTGCTGAACACTGCCTAAGGCACAGTTTGTGTATCATGGACCTTAGGTTTTATTGATTTGTGATCTCTCCGTTTGGAAGAGTGCGCTGCGTGAACTGTTTTCTCATTGATATTTTTGAATGCTCTCTTTCCTTTATATATTCATTGACCTGTAACCTGCCTGTCAGCATAACACTCTAAAGCACACCCACACAACATGATCTTACCTTTTACTTTGTGCCAAATTCTCTTGGAAACCGGGCAACGTTCGCTTTGAAATGTCTAATTTTCTGTTGGAGTGACTTCGAATTATTGACATTTAATATATGATCATGACAAAAGTTGAATAAAACGTCTGATTACTGTGTCTGATACACTTGGGATTGGTATTTATTTTTATCATGAGTCAAAATGAACAGTACAAATGGCTGTGTTTAATATGAATGATGAATCCTCCAATAATGTATGCGTGGCTTAGTTCACATCATTGAGTCATAATGCATGCACTGGGTTCAAGCCACTGTGTCATTTGCTGAATTGTACAAAAAAGGGAAATAAAAAACTATATTTAGTTAAATGTAAAAAAAGGCCTGTAGTTATTAGGTCAGAAAGCATATGTATAGCATAGGACAGTGACCATCAACTGGCGGCCCAGACATTCTCATCCGGCCCGCACCGACTGGTGAGGGAGAGAAAGGAGAGAAAGAAAGTGAAAAGTTGCATGCTTTGTGATATGATGACGCCTGAGATTGTACTCTTTTGCAACAGCGACCGTTTCATTGCAGATAAGGCAAACAGGTGTAGCCTTATTGAACGATGGCATGATGAATGCGTATTTATCCGTCCATTCCTCATTTTCCACGTCAACTTTACGCTTGAGGCTCTTTGACAGTGACATTTTTGCGTGCCTGGCAAACTATTTTCTTATATCCTGCAACCGTTTCCCACCAATCAGGACACGGTATTAATAAAAAAGTTGATTTCTTTCCCTGCCAATCAGGACTGCTTTCAGTTTTATTACCCCGGATACAGGCTTATAAAAAAGAAAAAAAAGATAATTTTTTCAATAAAGTGAACATACTAATCAATTATATATATATAATTATAAAACGGACAAGCCAAATCAAGCAATCTGATTGGTTCTTAGCTGTGGTATACTGAGCGTATACCACGGGTAGAATTGTAAGTTACTTTTCACAACAACTCAGTATCCCTCCGCGTCTGAGATAAACAGTATACAGTTGGCCCGAAAAGCAAACTGCCTGCAGTTTGCTTTTCAAACTGGAACAAGAAAGCAGCGGAGAAGTAACGGGGCAGAAACCCTCCTTTTTACGCAGCGGTCCAGACATAGACATCAAACGGCAAAACATATTCAGTGTGCAGTTCCTTTGGCATTAGGGCAGGGATATCTAGATACTTTCTAAGGTTTGACATAATTAATTGTGCTACTTTTAAAGCAAGCAACAATGTTTTCAAATCTGTAATCAAAAAGGTCCGCAAAAACGCTATCGACCAATCAGATTGCTTGATTTGACTTGTCCGTTTATAAATATATTTACATTTCTTCCGTTACGAAACAAACTTACAAAGCATAACATGGACACATTTAAGATTAACTTCGACCTCCGGGGTGGTCTTACTATGGAGGAGTGGCTTGAGGAGGAGTGCCTATCTCCAGAAAAAAAGCCCCCTGCTAAACGAAGACATGCAGAGCTACGTGATGAGCAGGTAGACCAACTAGAAAAAAACCGAAACGAACAGAACACCGTGAAGCAAACAAAATGGGCAGTTAAGTGCTTTGAAGACTGGTGTCAGGATAATTCTGTGGTCATAGACTTTCAGACGTCGACAAAACAGCAGCTCAATAACATCTTGAGAGATTTTTATGCAACTGTCAGAAACGGTAAAGGCGAACTATACGGCCTGAGCAGCTATATCGGTCTACGTGCTGGACTCAACCGGCACAAATGACCCACCACTCAGTCTGTCCTGGTCCATCCTCAAAGACACCGAGTTCACAACTTGCAACAATGTGTTCATCGGCGTTGTGAAAATGTTGAGAAAGAAGGGACTCGACACTTCAGTCCATCACTCTTCCATAACAGAACATGACTTTAAAGCTATCAAGCAAGTACTTGATCCCAAAACTCCGGAGGGGCTAGTAAACAAGGTGTGGTTTGACGTTCAACTGCACTTTGGACGCAGGGGAAATGAGGGTAATCGGCAGCTCAAACCCTCGTCTTTCACCACCAAAACAGACGAAAACGGGCTTAAGTATGTAACGCTGACGTTCAATGAGCACACAAAAAACCACAACGACCCGCAGGCGAGAAATAAAGAGAGCACAAGGGGATTTATGTGTGAACTGCCTGGTGATCCTCTCTGCCCCGTTTCTTCGTTGGAAAAATACATCTCCCTCCTACCCCCGGACGCACCTGCCTTTTATCTACACCCAAGAAGACAAGTGAACTGCGATGTCGACAATATTTGGTAAATGATGTGTAGTGCATATTATTTTAATAGATTAGGCTAGATTAGGATAGCTACTAAAAATCACATTTGCTTTGTTACAGGTTCACTCGAGAGCCAATGGGCGTAAATCACCTTTCGACAATGTTGCCTAGAATGTGCAAGCAAGCAGGAACACAGCAGAAATACACCAACCACTGCCTCCGCAGTACCACCATTCAGAAGCTTTCTGATGCGGGTCTTGAAAGCAGAGAAATTATGACCGTTAGTGGCCACAGGTGCGAAAGCTCTCTCCAGAGCTACTGGAAGCCGAATCTTGCAGACCGGAGAAAATGGAGCAATATTCTCTCCACGCCCAGCAACAGCCGAGTACAACCGCAGCCTAGTACAAGTAACCTTGTAAGCCAGTCTACGGATGCTGCACAGTTTTTCAGTGGGTGCACAATAAACGGCAACATACAAATTAATGTAAATAAATAGCCAAATAACCGATCAACGCTGTCTGTCTAATTTGTTCGCTAGCTGTTGTTAGTGTTGTTGCATAGCAACCACCTCGCACTATGTTTTGTGCAGAAGGCAACGGGGGACTATTTTATTTTGAACATCATTATTTAATAATAACAACTACTTAAATTAGAGTGTGTATTTTTCTTTTATATTGCCACACTTGGTAACCGTTTTATAAAAGCAATAGCTCACTTCAGGCCGTGATATATGCTCATTATATCACAGCTAAGGGGGTTGTCGACCCTCCGCTTCGCGTCGGGCCGAACCACGCCCCTTAGCTGTGATATAATGAGCATATACCACGGCCTGTCGTGAGCTATTGCTTAAATATATATATATATAATTTATATATATAAAAATCTCTGGTCCCCAAAAGTGTCTCTTGGATTAATTTTGGCCCTTGGACAAATGTAGTTGGTGACCCCTGGCATAGGATTATGTGGGAATTGAGTCCTATCACTCCGCCTTTCAGATGAAAAAACAAACCCTGGGTAAACTTATCTAAGAATTAATTAGAGGACACATATTTTTACCAACTGCTTCATATCAGATAAAAATACTAACTTGTCCTCTCGAAGCAAAAGTCCTAAATCCTTTTGGTTGCAGTGTGATGTTGGTTGAATTTTCTTTGTTGTGCAGGTTGGTTAGCTTTGTGTAGGATGGAGAAAGCCTGTTGAAATAACAAGTCAAGTCAATAAAGACAAGTCAACTGTCAACTGTCAAGTCAAAGGTCAAGTAAATGGAAACAAGTCAAAGTCAAGTACCAAGTAATTTGAGAGAAGTCTAAATCAAGTAATTTGAGACAAGTCTAAGGGAAGTAATTTGAGACAAGATTAGGTCAAGGGTTCAGTAATTCGAGAAAGGTCTCAGTCCAGGATTAAGTATTTGAGACAAGTAGAAATCAAGTGTCAGTCACTCCAGAAACGTTGAAATCTACTCAGTCATTCAAGACTAGTCTACAGTATGTCAAGCAATTATTAATTTGAAGCAATTCTAACACGACTGTCTCAAGTCATTTGAACTAAATCCAAGTAAATCGTTAAGTCCTATAGTCAAGTGTCAAATCCTTCAAACCAAGATTCAAATGAAGTCATGAGTTCATTGGGGTAAGTCCAAATCAGAATGATTTTTATTATTATCAATACTGTCCTTTCTATAGCGCTAACTGAGTATTTTCATGCAAGGTTTATGCTGCCCTATTTTTATTTTCCTGGGATTTTACCAGTCAAGTCTTGAATATTCTTGCTTTCAACCCTGCAGTTGGTCGTAGGATTGCTATTGCAGTGATTAGGACTCTCACAACAGGCTGATTTGTACATGTAACTTTAAAGAAAGTAACCGTACACTGCCTGCCACATGGATCTTTAATGAGAATGCTTAGGCAGCGCACCGCTGTCTGTTGCAGAGGGAGAACTCACTTAACAAAGTAAACTTGGGTGTTTAAACACCTTAGAAGAACCCAAACTGCTTACAGTACTTAACTGGCACAAACGTCTCAATCGAGGCTCCACTAGTGATTAGTCTTGCATTGCTAGACCCATCTCCACAACCCTGTGTCAGCGCTGGAGAAAAGTCTGTCTGCACCCAGTATGTTTCTGCTATAGGGGAACAAAACACTACTAACTGGATGCAGTAACATTGCCTCTGCAAAACAGTGTTGGACTAACCAAGCTACTGGCGACTGACTTGTCACCCTTTCTATTTTGGCATTTGCAATGCTTCTTATTCATTTAACAACCCATTTAATTATTGTTCCCAAAAGTTAAAGAAAAAAACTTTTATTTAATATAGACATTGACTGCTGCACTATAATGCATCACTTTAATAGAAAAACACATTTTGAAACATCCACATAGATGTCATTTATCTTTATTATATATCTGCCATAAATATTATATCAATACTGTGGGCCATTATACTACAGTCCCCTAAAAGCTCTTTGTTCAAGACACCAAACTTAACCTGTTAAGCCCGAGAGACCCCGGTACCGAGGTACTGCCGCAACATCTTGCAGGAAACAGTGTCTGAGGGCATGTTCATTTAATAAAACTATGAATGTTTTATATCCATGTAACGGGAAGAAACTCATCTACTGTAACTGATCTTTTTTTTTTTTTTTTTCAAAAGAAAACCCACAATGCTAATACTGAGCCTCTGAATTAGCAACGAGCGAAAAATGCTAACACCTTACTGCACCGAAAATCACTCACAAAAACTTATTATTTATCTTTTCACCACATCCAACACATCGTTTTACATCGTGAGGTGACACAGAATCTAACGACACCGACATTACCACTGAATTATACGTATTTGCGACGTTATAAGCAAAAACGGACATCAAAACAGGTGACGCTAGGTAGCTAAAAATGCTAACATTTTTACCTTGGCTCTGTAGTCTCTCCAAAGTGGTCTTCAATGGCATTAAAACGATAAAAAAAACGCTGCTGAAGTTAATCCATAGGTTAATCTAATGTGTCTGTGTCCCTTTGAAATTATTTCTGATAATCCATAAGCATTAAAACTGCTTTTCCGTTTCCAGGGGCCTCATTTATAAAGGGATATACGCTCAAAAAATGGCGTACGCCAGTTTCTACGCAATGTTTGCGATTTATAAAATACTAACTTGACGGGAAAATGTGCGGTCCTCCACGCAAACTCTAACCCAGGGGTCTCCAACCTTTCTTCATCTGAGAGCTACTTTCAAAAAATGAAAGTGGCCAAGAGCTACTTGCATCACATCGCTTACATTTATTCACATAGCCCTCATCAGTTGAATTAAGCTATACTTTTGTACACGTGTGAAATTGCAATACCTAAAGCTTATCAAAAATAAGGTCCAAGAAAACGAAGATTTCTCACATATTATTATGGCCCACATAATAAGTACATCACTGAACATTCACATAAGTGTCCTTAATCACCACCTTACAAGCATTTCACTTTTTTGTTAGTGAGATGAATGGCACTGCATGCAGTCCACCATAGAGGTGTATGCTGGACCCACTTAGGTTCACTCTAATAGAGTCATTTAAATGTTCATCAGTCGGTCTTGTTCTGTATTTAGATTGCATTCATGTCAGAAAAAGCTGCTTCACAAAGGTATGTAGAACAGAACCAAATAAAGCAGACATTTTCAGTGCTGCTTGGTGAATGTTCTTATAGTTTTCTGGGTCTACAAGGCTCCAGAAATGTTCTGAGTTTTTGCTGAGACTTAAGCTGAACATTATTTTGGAGATCTCCACAGGATTGACACTGAACAGTTGTTCAGCCATCTTTTTCTTCTTCTTCTTCGTCTTGACATTAAATTATAAACCATAATAAATTAATTGTATAGGTCTAGCCTCCCTATATCTGTGTGTGAAAATGGTTCCATCCTCAAAAACAAAAAACTAATACTTCTGCAGTCTAGCTGCAGCTTCTAGCTACGGTCTTCTGTTAAAAAAAGACACTGAATGTCTTGAATGTGGCATCACACACATGACTTAAGTCTGAACACAGCAGACAACAGGAGTATTTACAATAGCATTATAAAAACAAAAATAGTGCATGTGGGTGCACACTTACATTCTCTGTCTTACTGTTACATAAATCCCATGAATGTATGAGATTAAGTTAGCTTCATCATATCTCAATCAGTGATTAAGTGAATAATAAAGTTTCTATCGGGTCACTATCAGCCTGTCACTCATTATTTTCAGGGAGGGGGCGGGGTTTGGAAGAACGGAGTCTGCCTTCACAAACTTTACACAAGTATTTATCAACTGAAAATAGCAAGAGGACATTCATACTCTGCAATCCAAGACTTGATTAAATCCACCAAAAACCTGACATGACGATAACGAGTGTTTTTCAAAAAACACAAATCCCTCCCTGTGTGTCTCTGAGCCGCAGCGACAGGGCCTGATTCAGAGCGGGTCATTCTACTGTTGGTTCTGGACTGGTGTTGGTGGAGAAAGCAGACTGTGCCGTGTGTGTTGTCGCTGTGCTGCTGTCACGTCTGTTCCTTGATCTCTGCGTCACCGACCATTTGATATTCGTGTGACAGAAAAAATTCTAAAATAAAAAAACGTTATTGTCCAGCCGCGGCCGAAAAATCAATAAGCAACCTTACTACGCTATAATCGATAATCGGGCGGCGAGCTACTGAAAAGCTGCCCGCGAGCTACCGGTAGCTCGCGATCGACGTGTTGGAGAGCCCTGCTCTAACCCATGCGTACGCACTAAGCACAACAACGGGAGAGACGAGAAACTGCGACACCGTTGGCAGAAGGAAGAATGGAGAGAAATATGTGGAAATAAATAAAATGTTACCTCTCATTTATCATATGAAGAATTCATTTTCAAACATTGATTAAAGCCAGGGGCGTCGCCTGGACCTGAAAACATTCGGGGCTTAGCCCACAGTGGTGGCGGCACAACAGTGGCATTTTTCACTGCAACACTCCCCACACGCACACACACAGTACACCCGCGACTGTTACAATGAAGGCTCGATAATCAGCTCACGGCATATAGGCAGGGGTAAAGTGGTATTTTTTATGAGTGGGGGTCTCACCTCCTCTAGGGGGGTCCGGGGGGATGCTCCCCCGGGAAGATTTTTTTTTAAATATTGAAGTTAAATGCATCAATCTGGTGCACTTTGAGAGCAAAATGAAGAGATCTATGGATACCTCTCTCAACACCCATATGAAGCAGAACTGTAAACAGATGTACTTTTTCTTTATGGATATTTTACTAATCACTCCCCTTTTAAACTCTATTCTTGTTTTACTGCCATATAGTATTTCATAACTGTTTTTCCTTTATTCTCTTATTTTTTTTATAACTATAATGATCATATGAAGGTGTGCCACTTAAATAATCTTTTGAATAATTTGTGACCAAACCGTTTGAGACCCACTGAGATAACTTAGACTAAAGTTATGTATCTAAACACTCAGAGTCCTTTAGCTCACCTGAGTCTCTCAGTCTGAGAGGAGAGGACTCTCCTCCAGCTTCTTGTGGAACAAACGGCTCCTTATGTCCGTTAGTGCAGCTAGCTAACCAGATGCTAACAACACGTCCATGCTGGCATCGTCCCTCCCTCCCCCTCTCTCCCTCTCTCTCTCTCTCTATCACACTAAATGCGCTATTGCCACACACACACAGAGCCGAGCTTGAATGACACTAGCACACGTTTATTTCCATGCAACTCTCTGATTGGTCTGGTGTCATGCCTCTGTTGCATTCACTGAACACGGGAAATTACAGTGCTGCCGTCCTCTCTTGTGTCATGATGAGGTTCACGTAAAGTACGGTTAATGTATTATATTATTGAGGGAGAATTGTCCGGGGCTACAGAAAAAACATTCGGGGCTAAAGCCCCGGATGCCCAGGCCAGGCGACGCCACTGATTAAAGCCAATCTTAAAATGATTAAACAAACGCCTGTTTGAGACTCCTCAGTGCACACAAACCTCGAATATGTTGTGTTAATGTTATGAAATGTTTTCTCATAAATGATGCGGTAAGCAGGAGGACAGAATAACATCTAAACTGACGCCGTTTTGCATTTCTATAGGTTGTAGATACGAGCATGGTTTTATATACTATCACGTTTAATCGTGTTTTATGCCGTTTGCCAAGACTTGATACATCGCTCGTAAAACACAGGAGGTATGGAAACTAAGAACACCATATGTGGTAAATTGTACAGCTAATATAACACAACACATTAGTTGTATTTCCTTTAACTGGTGGATTATGGATATATAGTTGCTGATCGACAGCTGGAACACAAACCACCAAATACAACAAAATAATTCAGATCCAGTCGTCATGACTCCACTCCGGAGGGATTCCCCGATAATTTCTTACAGTTTCTCATCAAGGGGGTGTCTCCTGTCCCCGGTACAAACACACTGCCTGAGGAAGGTTATGTGTATTTTTTTTTTGTCATTAACTTTTTTCGGACCACTTATTTATTTATTTTGGTGACGATCCGACCTCCATGCTGCTACTCTGGTTCAAACTGCATCCACCAAACAATATGATTTATCTCGACCTCCCCAAAATAACCAAAGTCTGACACGGTGTGAGATGTCTTTTTTAGCTGTTCGGTCGTAATTTCCTGCGATCTTCTTCATGCAGTCAGTCAAAATGAATGAATGAATGGGCGTTTCTTTGACTATTTATAGGCAAATATGGGCGTTACGTGAAGCCTGCAAAAGCTGCGCCGCATTTCGAGTCGATTGTGATTTATAAAGGGAAACAGGCGTAGGAAGTGCCGGTACGCACTTCCCTCGCCGGTACGCAATGTTTTGTGAATCGGAAAATGTCGGAACATTTCTGTACCTATTTTTTTGCTTTGTACTACGTAAGCAACCTTCTCACGTCAATCCTACGCAAGGCGTTATAAATGAGGCCCCAGATGTCAAAGCTAGAGATAGGTCCACTCTGATGCAAAATTGCATGCGCGAAGCCCCCACCTCTTCACAACGTGTGTGTGTGGGGGACTCCCCCTTCGATTCTATTGGCTCTAACGGTCAGAAAGAGGTGTCAACCATCAAAATCGAGCAAGGGGGGCCAGAGATATGGAAAATCCACCCAAATGACCCCAGAAGTGGTTTCTTTTTGCTAAAACTCTCTAAAAAGGTCAAATGTCACTTGTTTTGCATCAATCTTGATACAGGGTACTTATTATATGTTGTACTTTGGATTCCTAAAGCTTTTAGTCTACTAACCCATCATCCAAGGGTGGTTTTCACTATAAGTAAAAAAGAATTTTTGGACGGACACTATAATTTACAGTTTTTTACTATGTAAAATCTGAATTTTCTTTAAAATAAAAAACTTCTATATTGATTCTGACTTTTCCACATCCAACTCACAGGTTTATCATTACTTTGAGAAAAAAGATTATTAATTTAACCCTTTTAGAAGGGAAGATATGGTCATTTGTTCTGGGAATGTCATTTTCGAGCCTGAGACCTGAAAAACAGGCTCAGGGCTTAACAGGTTAAAAGTATAACATTATCACAATTCAGTACAAATGACAGATAAATAAAAGATACGATTCTCAAAATAATCCAACCATTAATGCTAGAATAATACAAATACTCAAAACAATATGTTTTAGAGGGTTTGCTGTCAGCTTTAACCTTTCCCACCTACGCTTACTCATCGTATTAGAGACTGAACTCTCCCTGGTGAATTATTCATGGAGGGGAAAGGCAACCTGAGGAGATGCAGATGCTGAAGCTTCACATGACTGCAAGGGCAGCGGATATTGTGACAGCAGCAATGAAGCACCAAACTATTAATTGTTGTTTTATTACCAAGGACAGCGAGTAGGTGGGGGTCAGAGGGGTCAGGCTCGAAGATGCAAAAAGTCCAAAATATTTGCCCCGAAGTGTTTTTCTTGTTTGTTGAAAAGGTTTATTAAAAGGTCACCTATGCAAAATCTACTTTTTCATTTATTTTATATATACATACGTGTACCCTATGTGTTACGAGATTGTGAAAGTAAGTATTATTATCTCTCTTTTTGTCCCGATCCATTTATATAAAAACCTGTCTGGAAATTAGCAGATCAGATTTTGGCCACTTTGTGATGTCATAATGTTTTTTGGGGTTGTGTAACCATTAGCCAAACACCAACCAAGGTAATCGCCCACCTTATCACCTGAATCTCCTCCTAGAGCACCATTGTGTTTTTTCTAACCAAATATCTCTCAGAGGGGCGTGGCCAGCAGCAGCTCATTTGCATTTAAAGCTACAGACACAGAATCAGCACTTTTGAAACAGGGCTGAAACAGAGGGGATTATGGGATGCTGCAATGTATGATCTTTTTGGTATTTCGAGCCAAACACGTCAGAGACATGTTTTGTATATATCTGAGACCTATAATATATTGATGGAAAATAGTATAATTTAAATCTTAAATTGAGGCACTACAGTGATACCACTGACTGATTGTTGTCTGTATAGATAGAGAAGCTTCTTTATAAGAAGTAATATTGTACAATATTGTACAATATTGTACACTGAAACCAACCGTGAACTACAAGTTAAAAGGAATGTGCAATAAACGTACTAAATCAAGGAGAAATGCTTGAACGAAGCTGAAAGTACTTTTGTTTTTTTCATTTCAAAGAGCACATATTGTATCTATGTCCGTTCTTATAGTTCTGATTATGCTTAAACATTTTTACAGTTAATATTTATAAGCTCTTCTGAAAAGGAGATGCCTGATAACCCCCATCAGGAATAGTAATACCTGCACTCACTTAGCTGAGGCTTATCTTCTAAAGATTCTTCATTTTCAGAAGTCACTAATATTTGGGCTGCAGGTGAGTAAGAAGGGGTTACAATGTACCTTCTCTAGTAGAAATTAGTTCTCCACTCTTATGGACGGACTATTCATTTGAATCTAAATAAGGCTTGAGAGAAATCTTGACTTTGCCAGATTAGATCTCAAGGTTTTCCATTGCAGAGAATCTCAATTTGACCCGTTTCACCACACAGAGGCACACAACGTATCAATTCTGTCTCGGTGCTTCATAGAATTCGATAATTTTTTCCCTGCCATGTTTTCATTTTCATTGGTTGTCTGTTGGGGGGTTTGTCAGCGAAAATAGGTTAAACTTTAATACGCTTTTCATGAAACTTGGTGAAATACGTACTAAGGAAGTATGTTAAATAGTGTAACTGATGGGAATCCCTGTCCGGATATACATGGACATTATTTTACTTATGGAAGTGGCTTTGGCTGAAGTCTGCACTCTATCCAAATGCCCTTCAAATGTTGTCATTGCTCGGCTATTTCAGTTTTTTTAAGACTCTGTCTTATGCAACCCGGTATCACGGCAAGACGTGAACATGTGACGATCAGAGTTGGGTGTAACGCGTTACAAAGTAACGCGTTACTGTAATAATATTACTTTTGTCGGTAACGGAGTAGTGTAATGCGTTACTTTTATAATTCAGTAATCACACTACAGTTACTAACATTGCCCCGACACGCGTTACTTCGTTACTTTTATAAAATCAGTCATAATCACACTGACAGACAAGAGGGGTTTCCGCCGCAGGTTTATATGTACGTAATCTGCGCGACTTGCGCGTCCACATCTCCACGTGCAGTGCTGCATAAACATGGCTGAGTCAGCGATAACTTTCGAGGGGTGGAGGTATGCCCATTATTTTGAGTTCGTCCGAAGAATAGACAGGAATGTGACGGTGAGGTGCAAACTGTGTCCAGGCCAGAAGCTGTTATCCACTGCTGTAAACACCACGTCAAACCTCAACAAACACCTGCAAAGAACACATGCTAAGGTGAAGCTAATAGCTAAGGACCCCCGAACCCAGAGTGAGGATGTTGTGAGTGCGCCGCCGCCGACTCCGAAGCAGCAACAATTACCGGTAACCAAAGCAGAGATGGACAGGCTTGTAGCATCCTTCATAGTAGAGAAAATGTTGCCCATTTGCACAGTGGAATCACCATCGCATCGTTCAGAGATATGCTGCGCAAAATACAGATAGCAGGAGACAGAGGACAGCCATAGTCAGAGCTATCTGGATCAGTCTTATGTGACAATGGAAACTGAACTAAAGAGAACATTTCAAACTTTAGCAGTCTGCGTGATCTGCCTGTAGGGAGGGGCGGGCCGGCCCTGCGAGTAAAGTAACGAGTAAAGAAACGAGTAAAGTAACGAGTAAAGTAACAAGTTACTTTATGTAGAGAGCAACGAAGTAGTGTAATATATTACTTTTTTTTAAAGTAATATGTAATATATTACTTTTTTGTAGTAACGACCCCATCTCTGGTGACGATCTACCATGCTGGGAGACGTGAATATGTCACGGTTTCATCCCTTCAAACGTGACAGTTACACGGTATTGTTAACATGGCCCAACCAGTGGAGAAATACCCGGAAATGCCAAGCAAATGCTCTACCAAGACTATTGGTCTGTTTTTATTGTCAAAATTAGATGTTTTTAATTTATTTTGTAATCGTCACACTCGATTTCGCCGATTTTCTTGTGGCCCTAGCTGGTCGACACCTCTTTTAGCAGAAACAAAGGCTACATTAATGTATTAAATCGATGTTAATCCATGTGTGTGGATCATAGACTGTATATATAAAGGTGTGGATGTGGAATTAACGGACGTGACGTTGTGCGATTGCGTTGCCAGGCAACAGCTTCGGTTCATGTTAATTTACAAACTCTTCAACTAGAGTTAGTTATATTTAAAAACATTTTTAGAAGGCCTCACAAAATACTGTAATGTAAATTTAAATTTAAATGTGAAGGAATGCGTGTATAACAAAATACAAACGTCATAAAAAATACCGGAAACAGACGTAGGCAAGGTCCTCAGCTCGGTGATTCGATGGTTTAGCCGCAATGCACGTTGGGAAATGGTGTTTATGTGATATGAAATCCGAGAATTTTTTTTTTTTAAATAAAATAATACTTTATTCCGAGTGTGCTTGCTTTTCTCTTTGAAAGTCATCACATAACGGCATTGTAATACACGGTTCGGCTGCATTAAATATGACATATCTGCCGTAGTTCTGTATTTATAGAGCCCTGATGAGAAGACTTCTGGACAAACAGGAAGCACTGCCGCCAAAACTGAAAACGTGACGTGGATCATAAATATATCAGCAATTAACCTGTTAAATGCCTTCTTATCTTTCTTACAGTGCAGACGCTTTTCCGCTTGCTCTTGCCTCTGCTTACTTTTTATGCTGATTTTCCTATTCTTATTCCCTGAAAACTTCGAGCAGCGGCTCCTGGACATTAACTTATCACTGGGACAGTTATTCATCGTAAATAGACGGAGGGTTTCAGCCATATTTCAACATTTTTACGACGACCTCAGTCTTACAGTAGCGTGGCCTAGCAACAGCTAAAGGCTGGTAGGCTACTGCATGCTATTTAGCTTAAGCTAGTTGGTAGCAAAATGCCTCCGTTCTCTACAGATGACTTCCACAAACTTCTACAGAAGATGGCTGTGTTGGAAATGAAAATGCAACGGTTGGAAGTTAACGTGGAAGTGAATGGACTATGTTGTGGGAATAACACCACTTTACCAGTGTTGCAAAATAATGGAAAAGGGTATGCTAACTCACAGCTAGTTAGCAGCTACAAGGTTTCCAAGGAACAGGAGGGCTGTGTACTGGGTAATAAATCTACAAGTGGTAGTCCTCCCTGGAACTCTCTGGGTGCAAAGCCTAAGAGTAAATCATTTCCATGGGATTTGGGAGGACGAATAACAGGCAGAGCCCAGCGCTCTGAAATCTGTGATGCGACCGGCTGGCCTGCATTGTTATCACCCAGGAAGAGTGCCTCTTCAACCCCTATTCATACTAGGAAACAGCCGTGGACAGCTGCTAAAGGGAGAACTACAAACAATCCTCCTAAACCACCAAGTGTGCCAATCCAGAACAGATACGCTCCGCTGACCGAGAACCGGAGATCTCTTTCTGATGACCTGGATAACCTGTCCTCTTCACACAGCAGGGTAAGGACCAATAGCTACTCCAAAAGTAAAAGGCTAGAGGGAAAGCTAACGACTGGGCCTGAAACTCTGATTGTGGGTGACTCTGCTGTAAGAGATGTAAAAGGTCTGTGTAGTAAGAACAACACCAAAGTACTCTGTTTTCCCAAGGATATGGTCTCTGACTTGGCTGAGAAGATCCTGCATATTGGGGCTGAACATCCGACTGTGAAGAATGTGGTACTACATATTGGAACAAATGATGTTGTGAAACAACAGTCAGAAGCGCTGAAAGAAGACTTTAAATGTCTGTTGGAAACTGTCAGCTCTCTAAATGCGGAGGTGTTCATCAGTGGCCCTCTACCGCCAGTCAGAAGAGGAGTGGAGAGATTCAGCAGACTGTTTGCATTGAACACGTGGCTTTCAGCTGCCTGTACTGACCATTCTGTCCATTTTATTGACAATTTTAACTTTTTCTGGGATCGCAGACATCTTTTTAAGGCAGATGGAGTTTGCCTGAACAAGTCAGGAGTGAAATTGTTTATCTCTAACATATTCAACTGCCTGCGTCAGCAATCTGTTCCCTCTGCCAAGGACAAGCGGCAAGAGGAATCAAAACAGGAGAAAGACACAACACATCGCGCAGAAAACCCTGAAGAAGTATCACTGCACCCGCCTGAGGAATGTTCTGATTATGGGAGACCTATGACACAAATGGAGGAGTCTCCACTGCCCGTCACCCCCCCTGTCAACGCCTTTGAGGATACTCTTCATTCATCCCCCAGCTCTCTCTACTCTCCGCTCACCCTTTCACCCTCGCCCTCCCCCCTGGAGTTCGATGACCGCATGAAGGCGATATGCAGGGTTGGCAGCATGTCCTTTACCCCCGCTCCTCAACGACGCCCACCAAAATCACTGAAGACAAGCCTACGTCAACCACCTCCCCCCCTGGCAGCATGTCCTTTACCCCCGCCCTTCCACAACGCCCACCAAAATCACCGAAGCAGAGACGCGCACCATCTCCCCCGTCTTCATCACCGTGCCTACGTCAACCACCTCCCCTCCCTTCAAGAAAGCATCTGCAGTCTCCGAAGCCTGATAAGGATGTGTGTGTACAAAACGCAACAAACTCTTACTGATATGTGCTGGGTCCAGGCTCAAGGGCATATGGCACTCTCAACTCTTTCCAGCACATGGCCCCTGCCTGCCAGTAGCTTTGCCGATATCTGTGTTGATAGGTAATAGATTAAGAGCGGTAAATCAGCTTAGAAACAGGAAGTGCTCAAACGTTTGTGTGAGGTTATCAAATTTAGCAGTGATTCCATGTCAGCCACAGCTTGTCACAATTTTTTTTACTGATAGTGTATTTAACAAACTTAAACTAGCTTTATTAAATGTCAGGTCTTTGGCAGGAAAAACATTTTTAATCAATGATTTTATCACTGAGCACAATCTCAATTTTATGTTTTAACGGAAACTTGGATTGAACAAAATAACAGTGCAGCTGTTCTTATCGAATCAACCCCTCCCAACTTTAGTTTTATGAGTCAGGAAAGAATGCATAAGAAAGGGGGTGGAGTTGCTATTTTGTTCAATGATTCCATTCAATGCAGGAAGACATCTTATGGGGACTTTGCTTCTTTTGAATATGTGGCCCTTCAGCTGAAATGCTCCTCTCGAGCTCTGTTCCTAAATATCTATAGACCACCCAAATACTGTGCAAGCTTTTTTGATGATTTTACTGAACTGCTGTCTATAGTGTGTATTGACTTTGACCGTCTAGTCATTGTTGGTGATTTTAACATCCATGTTGACAACCCCCAGGACAGAGGGGCTAAAGAACTGTTTTGTGTTCTTGATAACTATGGACTGACTCAGCATGTGGCGGAGCCCACACACAATAAGGGGCACACTCTGGACTTAATTATCTCAAAGGGTCTGAATATCTCAAAGGTTGTGGTGACTGATGTTGCACTCTCTGATCATTCCTGTGTTTTCTTTGAGAGCTCTATTTCTGTTCACAAAAATGTTCAGAAAGAGGTAACCACAAAGCGATATTTAACTGAAAATACTAGGGAAATGTTTACTCATAATTTTTCATCCACACTTGCCCCTGCTAACATCTCAATAAATGAGCTAGTAGACCATTTTAATTCAAAAATTAAAAATGTTATAGATACCATTGCTCCAACTAAGGTAAAGGAAGTGATTGGCAAGAAAATATCTCCATGGAGAAAGGCCATGACCGTGAGAACAGAAAAAAGAGAGTGTCGAAAAGCTGAACGTAGGTGGCGAAAAACAAATCTCCAGGTTCACTTTGAAATCTATAAAGAGAGACTTGGCCTTTATAATTTGGAATTGAAAAACGCACGACAGTCTTTCTTCTCTGACATCATTACCAAAAACAAAAACAACGCACGTGCCTTGTTTGCTACCGTCGACAGACTAACTAACCCCCCAGTGTCAGTAGCCTCTGAATTTCTATCCACCAGGGCGTGCAATGATTTTGCCTCCTTCTTCACTGACAAAATTCAGAAAATTAGACAAGCAGTCAGTGCCTCTGCATCAGGTACAGCAAATGTGTTGTCCCTATGTCCACCTAATATCAATTCTAACATCATGACACAATTCCATCAGATTAATGGTAAAAACTTAGAGGACATTATTCAACTTCTGAAATCCTCCTCCTGCTGCCTTGATATTATTCCAACAGGATTTTTCAAAGATGTTTTTCCTTGCATGGCCTCAGATCTACTTCATATAGTAAACACATCTCTTCACTCAGGTATTTTTCCCGAGGCCCTGAAAACTGCAGTCATTAAACCGCTCTTAAAAAAGAATAATCTAGATGCTTC
The DNA here is from genome assembly GCF_902827165.1 of Trematomus bernacchii. Lineage (NCBI taxonomy): Eukaryota > Metazoa > Chordata > Actinopteri > Perciformes > Nototheniidae > Trematomus > Trematomus bernacchii. Next base: position 10,572,799 of record NW_022987648.1, on the reverse strand, counting down.
AGTAATGAACAATTACAGGCCAATATCAAACCTGCCATTTCTAGGTAAAATCATTGAAAAAGTTGTATTTCAACAGTTGAGTAACTTCTTGCAATAACTGTTTGGATGTGTTCCAGTCAGGATTTCGTCCAAACCACAGCACTGAGACTGCTCTTGTAAAGGTCTTCAATGACATCCACTTAAACACAGACAGTGGCAGAACTTCAGTGTTAGTATTATTAGATCTCAGTGCTGCGTTTGACACTGTTGACCACAACATATTACTAGACCGACTAGAAAACTGGGTGGGACTTTCGGCAACAGTTCTAAATTGGTTTGAGTCCTACTTAAAGGACAGAAAAAACTTTGTTTCTATAGGTAAATACACATCTGAGTTGACAAATATGACATGTGGGGTACCTCAAGGCTCCATCTTGGGGCCTCTTCTCTTTAACATCTACATGCTACCACTGGCTCCGATAATGAAAAACAACAAAATAAATTACCAAATGTACGTAACAATTTCATCAGGAGATTATGCTCCAATTCAAACACTGAGTAAGTGCATTGAACAAATCAATGACTGGATGTGTCAGAACTTTCACCAATTAAACAAAGATAAAACTGAGGTAATGGTTTTTGGAGCCAAGGCAGAATGTATAAAAGTTAGCGCTGAGCTTCAGTCTGCAATGTTCAAAACAACAGATAAAGCCAGAAATCTAGGTGTAGTCATGGACTCTGACCTGAGTTTCAACAGTCACATTAAAACGGTTACTAAATCAGCCTACTATCACCTAAAGAACATATCTAGGATTAAAAGACTAATGTCACAGCAGGATTTGGAAAAACTTGTCCATGCTTTTATCTTCAGTAGACTCGACTACTGCAATGGTGTCTTTACAGGCCTCACTAAAAAATCTATTAGAAAGCTGCAGCTAATTCAGAACGCCGCTGCTCGAGTCCTCACTAACACTAAGAAAGTGGATCACATCACTCCTGTTCTGAAGTCCTTACACTGGCTTCCTGTGTGTCAAAGAATAGATTTCAAAATATTGTTGCTGGTTTATAAAGCTTTGAATGGTTTAGGCCCAAAATACATGTCTGACCTACTGCTAAATTATGAACCATCCAGAACTCTCAGGTCTTCAGGGACTGGTCAGCTTTCTGTCCCCAGAGTCAGAACTAAACATGGTAAAGCAGCATTCAGTTATTATGCTCCAAATATCTGGAACAAACTCCCAGAAACCTGCAGGTCCGCTGCAACTCTTCCTACTTTTAAATCCAGGCTGAAGACTTTTCTTTTTGCCGCTGCTTTTAATTGAACTATTCACATCTTAAACTGCACTGTAACTTTTATCCATGTCTTTTTTCTTTTAATGTTTATTTTGTTATCTTATCTTTTAATGTTTATTTTGTTATCTTTTCTTTTTAATGACTGATTTTAAATGCCATTTTCATAATGTCTTCCATTTTTGTAAAGCACTTTGAATTGCCTTGTGTTGAAAGGTGCTATATAAATAAACTTGCCTTGCCTTGCCTTGTTAAGCACCAAGCCTGTTTTTCATGTTTCAGGCTCGAAAATGACATGCCCAAAACAAATGACTACAAGTTAACTTCTAAAAGGATTATATGAATAATTATTGTAAATTATAGTGTCTGTCCAAAAATTATTTTTTACAGATAGTGAAAACTACCCTTGGATGATGGGTTAGTAGACTAAAAGCTTTAGGAATCCAAAGTACAACATATAATAAGTACCCTGTATCAAGATTGATGCAAAACAAGTGACATTTGACCTTTTGAGAGGTTTAGCCAAAACCACCCCACCTCTGAGGTGATTTGGGTGAAAATGTTTTTTTTTCCATATCTCTGGCCCCCCTTGGTCGATTTGGATGGTTGACACCTCTTTCTGACCGTTAGAGCCAATAGAATCGAAGGGGGAGGCCCCCACACACACACGTTGTGAAGAGAAAAGGTGGGGGCTGCGCGCATGTAAATGTGCAGCAGAGTGGACCTATCTCTAGCTCTGGCATTTGGAAACGAAAAAAAGCAGTTTTATTGTTTATGGATTATCAGAAATCATTTCAAAGAGGACACAGATACATTGGATTAATTTATGGATTAACTGCAGCATCGTTTTATCGTTTTAATGCCATTGAAGACCAGTTTTGACCAAGGTAAGCCATGTTAGCGTTTCTAGCTACCTAGCTCCACATGTTATGATGTACGCTTTCGTTTATAGCGTCGCAAATGTTTATCACGGAGTGTTGAGGTGGGCACCAAACGATTCTGTGTCTCCAGGAGACCCAAAACGAGTGGTTGGCTGTGCATCTAGGATAAGTAATAAGGGAGTTATTGTGAGTGCCGTTTTAGGTTACATTTTTTCGCTCGTGGCTAATTCAGAGGCTGAGTGTTAGCATTGTGGTGTTTTTTTTTGAAAAAAAAATTAAAAAGATCAGTTAGCTGAGTTTCTTCCCATTACATGGATATAAAACATTCATAGTTTATTAAATATTAAGATTCCTTAGACGTTGTTTCCTGCAAATGACGCGTTTATCCGCCCGGTACCGGGGATCATAGTCTGTGCTAAATAAGAGACATGTAATCATTTACAAAACATCACCATGTTGTTATTTAACCAAATAATGTTGTTTAGTCGAAAAAAACGAACGAGAGGAAATGCAGCTTGTTTCCAATCCCGAGAGTTGATGATTTTCCTCGCCTGAAACACAGGATTAGTGCCATGAGTTAGTGAAGCAAATTACAGAAACACTGCACAGTTATTCACAAGTCAAAACGTTTTCATAGCGGCCGAGAATATCTAGCTAGCTAGATGTTATTAGCCAGCTCTGGGCCAGTGTTAGCTAGTTCAGCCTAGCATGGCTAGCTTGATCTACTGAGCAAATAAAAGTACATCTGAGACCATTATTGTGCAGATTAAAACCCCAGTGCATGTAGTTGCTTTTACCTTCGTCGTGGTCGCCCTCTAAATCCGCCGTTGGAGCTGCCTCCAATACCATACTGCCCGAATCAAGGCTCGATGCTGTACCGGAGAATGAAGGTCTGTGGCTTAGCAAAGCATCCAAGCGGTCGTACCATTTACTGGTCTTCCGGTCGTTACCACTTTTATTATTCCAGTCTTTAATTTTTTTGTAGTCCTGCCGGAGTTTCTTTATTTTTAGCCGGCATGCCATGGCGCTGTGCAAGATTCCCATCTCAAGCAACTTCTTCGAACAACGATCGAACATCTTCGAGTTGGGTACTGGCTTCAGCAGCATTCCCTGGGTCGCGTCCTCGGCGTAGATGTCCAGAAGCGCTGATACCTCCTCATCACAGGAGGTATTTCCTGATGTTTGCCATAACTGCGTTAAAAAACAAACTACTCGGTGCGCTGGGTTTTTGTAGCGAGGAAAAACAATGGCGGCTCTACAAAACATTTTCACAGTTGTACGGGGCGTGGTTTGCAATTCGCCCAGCCAATCAGCACTGGGGCACTTTTCACCCACAGGAAAGTACGATCTCTCAGCGGGCTCTAAAAATGGGGGTAAAAGTTCACGAGATTAAGTACGATTTTTGGTGTGAACGCGACATAAGGGGTACTAACGGAACTAAACGCGAAAAGTACGGTGAAAAGTACTCCGGTGTGAACGCGGCTATAGAGAGAGGTGACGGAGCTCTAAAGACACTTATTTTTCTTCACCACAAGACTTGACCCCTTCACCCCGGCGAGGCAACAGCTGCTCTGTCTCTCCTCTTACCCTCTGCTTGTTGTATCACCGTGCCATTTAATTAAACTCAACCAATTTGAACCTTTCCAGAAACTCCATTAGTCTCTTCATTCTAAGTTTCTCTCCTGGGCGCGAGAACAACGAATACTTCTAACATCAGCCACTAACATATTCATATTGCTCTTCTCAAAAAGACAAATATGAACGTTAGTTTTTAACTGAAATGATCAAATAAAGTCAAAATGTCCCAGTGTTTACAAACATTGACCATACCGTTCACCAGCCCCCACCCCCCTGCCTACTGTAGGCCTATGTTGAGTATACTCTTTGTTTAAAACTAATTGGCCATCGGAATGTGTGTGTCCCAACCCCCCCCCTGTGATATCTCTTCTCCAGCAGTCTGTAGGTTTGTGTTCGCATATTTATGCTGTCGCAGTTCCTAAATGACACATTTACACCTTAAAACGATGTTTAAAACGAAAAGTAAACGTTCAGGGTTTTTATTAATGGTAATTTTCAGACTGAGTCGTTTAGTGGTAGCTCATATAGTCTTGATTCTTGTGGTTAAACTTTTCGGTGGCAATGGTGTTTTTATTTATTTATTAATTTATTTAACAGGGACAGTGCACATTAATGAACATTTCTGTAAATGTGCCAGAGTTAGCCAAGAGGCTATTTTTCATCTGTAGTCCCTGGACAGATTTTAAAAGTCAATCTAAAACACATTTAATTTTAAACAAGTAAATACAATACATTTAAAACATGCAACATACATTACTGGGATACTTAAATAAAACAATTTAAAATACAGAACATTAAAACAAAACAAATAAAACAAAACAAAAGAACATGTTAAAACACAGGCAGTGGGTTGTAAGGAGCAGAAGATTGGGTCAGTGTTGGCAGAGCTGATTCCTCACTAACCATATTTTGAGTTTTGATTTAAATAAAGTGAATGTGGACTGGTCTCTGATTGGAGATGGGATTGAGTTCCATTGCTGAGCAGCTTTAACAGAAAATGAAGACTGACTGAAATAACTTTTTCTGAGTGGAATAATGCAATCTCCTCTCTCTGCACCTCTTGTTACCCTAGTTGCAGTTGTGCGTATGTTAATAAACTGTCTAAGAGGAGGTGAGGTAAGGCCGTTGACAATCTTGTAAAAAAGGCAAGCATTTGCATGTTTACTGAGGTTTTCCCAGCTTAGCAACTTGGCACTAAGAGTACTGATATGTCTACCCTTTCTTTTATGAGGGTAATATCTGCCTTTTCTCTTTTGGTTTGAATTGGAGAAGGGCAATGGTTATCGATGGTGCTTTTAAAGCCTATTGTATACTAACTGTGTGATTTATATTGCTTTTCAAATGCATATAGGCCACCCATTTACACTGCTCTTCCCGTCAAGAATATGAATAGAACTTAGTTAGATCGCTTCACATTGAGGGGAAGAGGCATTTTCCCCATTGGTCCCAGTCCAGTTGGTTCTTTTCACCATTCTCCCATATGTTACAAATGGCTGTCTAGCCCTGTTTGTTTTTTTGACCTTTCAGATGTTGTTGTATAGCCTCTGGAGCAGAAATGAAAGAGTTTTAAAAATGTTTACGTTTTGGTACGTTTTTAGGGAAATGTTGTAATATTGCAACGTTGGCCTTAGGTGGGAGCAGAATTTCTGTATTTCTACTCACATTGTCTGAATAAATATATTGAACAACTAAGGGTTAATTTGCAGGATTGATTGCTTACTTAGCCCTATATCAGTATATAGCATGAATAATAATCACACATCAGTCATATTTGTTATGAATAATCATTTATCATTTATTAAATAGTAAGTCGCTTTGGATAAAAGCGTCAGCTAAATGCAATTATGAAAGCCTCACTCAGTGTTTTTATTGCTCTTGGGGCATTAAAAACAAGATTTTAGATTTAGTTTTTTATATAATATCTGCATTTTCTCTTTTGAAAAACTAAGTCTTAGTTTGGCCATAGTTTGGCCACTCATTTTTAATCACACGTCTCCCCATCCCATTCAAATTCTTGCCTGAAAGAGCAGTGTAGCCTACAGAACATGTAAATGGGTGGCATTGCCTATATGCATTTGAAAAGAAATACATGTAGTACCTACCCCCCTCTGAGTGAATACCTGTTGTCTTCACATCTTGCACTGTGATCTGCATGCACTTATCAAAACATTTAATTAGGAGCAAATCACACACTTCAAGTCAGATCATCACCCTTAGCTATTTTAATTACCTCTCAAACAACCTAAACTAGTTATAAATGTTTATTTTTACTGTCGGCCGGGTCACTCATTACTGGATCAGCTGCTGCATGAGACAGACACTGAAAAGTATTATCATCTGAAATGAATCATTATGTTATTAGTATTAAATACATATAAGTATTTTTACAGCTTGTATTTAGAAATACTCTGTTGTAATTATTGATGCATAAATGTGTTCATCCATTCAATGTGGCATCTGCTATAATGGGGTTAATGTATGATATTACTTAATAATACAATACACTATATAATATATGATATGATAATTACATTTTAAATGTGATTCATTTCTTATTTCATTGTTTCTCATCATTATTATAACAGTTGTTTCATATGAGTGTTGAGAGCTGTATCCATAAATCTCTTAATTTTGCCCTCAAAGTGCACCAGATTGATGCATTTAACTTCAATTTAAAGAAAAACATCTTCTGTTGCCAAAGTGCTGTACATATAATAAAAATACCCTACAGTAAAGACACTTTACAGCAAATACAACAGCACAGTTTGTTCAGAATATCAGTATGAGTATGAGCACCCTCTGTCCTTAGACCCTCACATCGTACAAGGAAAAACTTCCAGAGAAAAACCCACATTTCAAAGGGAAAAATGGGAGAAACCTCGGGGAGAGCAACAGAGGAGGGATCCCTCTCCCAGGATGGACAGAAGTGCAATAGATGCCGTGTGTAAATCGAAGAGATAATACATTTTACAGCGTATGTAGACCGCATGACAAATAAAGAAGTGTAATGTAAACATTTACATTATTATGATTATTTAATATATAAAGACTATATATTATTGAATTACAAGATTAGATATTCTTTATTTGATCTAAAATATTGATGTGTTCAAATGCTCTTCTAAACAAAACTGAAAGTCCATGAAAAGTTGTCTTTCTGTATTTGTGAATGAAGCACAATCTCCTGGTTAAATCCTGAAATTGAAAATCTGGCAACGCCCTCTTGGAAAATAGTGGGAGGGCTTAACATTCCCAGATTCAGGGTGTTTCTCAATCGCGAGTAAAGCTGCTTCAGAGCCACTATTTCAAGCATACTACGTCATCGAGTGCCGCCGAAGTACTGTTCCAATCTCCAGCATACTTGGAAATCTACCGAGCCCGGCGTACTCCGTTTGGAGAAATATCGAGGCTGCACATGAGTAGACTCCGCGGTCTTAAAATCCCCACAATGCTTTGCGCACGGACCAATTTCCCCAAATCTGTGGCGGAAGATGTAAGGCGGGGCCTCTCATATGACGCACACCTGCACACTTGCTAGCCTGTTCCACTCTTTGTTTTCCGAATGGCAGGAAGTATTCTTGCCTCGCTTCTGAAGCAAGATGCTCGGCAGACATGTGCTACCAAGCAAGCGTAGTCGCGATTGAGAAACACCCACAGGTCTTTGGCAGGTCTTAGGTCTTAACTGTCATTAGTAAACCACTCAAATAAAAAGATCATAAGTGGTTTTGTTTTACATATATTTTAAGGATAATAATAGCAATGTAACACTGTCTATGACACTTACTGTATAACACTGATTTGAAAAACATACAGAAAAAACGAATTCACTGCCCTTAATAAAGTATTTAAATATACATTTCAGGTGTGCTGTTTTGTTTAGATCATTAACATCTGGAGCTCTTTTAATGTCCTTTTTGATTATTGTTACACCAGGTCTTGTCAAAACCTTTATTCCATATTCAATATCCATTAAACAAAACAGCAATTCTACTCCACTACAATTCAGAGGTTAACCTGGTATTTTTACTCCAATACATTTATTTTAGTTACTTTGCAGATTCTGATTAATGATGTGAAATATAAACAACCCTTAAATCAGGCTTTAGTTACACCTGAGTAAAATTCAGGGAAAGGTGATTGTCAAGTGCCAACAATCAGGAGAGATATTTGATAGTTGCTGCTTGAGAAGACTAAACATTTATCTGCAGATCCCTATAAAGTATATTCATTACTCGTTATTACTAATAGTTAATTAAAGACTGTATATAATGGCTATTTTGCATATCCCTTTCAAGATTTCCTAAGGTTCATTGACCAGCGACGTGCAGTCAGGGGAGGCAGAGCCTCACCTGTCATACTCCAATGTAACGGAAAAACAATTAAAGAAAAACTAAATAATAATAAAATGTCTCCACTGATCTTGTGTAAATGTGATCAGGGACGAGCTCTGCCTCACGTAAGCCCACAGTAACTGGCTGGAGCGCGGGCACTAATTTACCGCGGCCACTTATTTTGAGAGTGCGCTCAAGCCATTTACTGTGGGGTAAGGTGAGGCACAGATGAGCTCTGCCTCACTTCAGAATGCGTCACCCCACAGAAACTGGCTGGAAAGCGGGCCCTAAGCGCATGCCTGTTCCCATCTCACTGTAGGTCACCAATGTAATGTTTGTAGATCCCTTTATTACATTTATCCTCGCCATCCATAGTCTCTAAATAACTTATTTCACGTATATATGATATTTAGGCTCGCTGGTCTCATCGTACAACGGCAATGAGAAAAGCACCAGGAGAGGCCACGTGAGCCCACAGGTTCTTGTTGCTACTGTTATTCTACCGCAAACAACAAACTAGACTTTTGAAACTACAGGAAGATAAGGAGGACTTTTACAAAACAGTAATAGAGATTGTTGTCAAGAAGGATAGCATGGACTTCTATTCATCTTCAAGTCAAGGTAAGACCACAACTGTAATGAAAATGGGATCTTACTTAGAAAGAACAATCCAATATTTAGATTTTGGGTATCGTTTTGTTGATCGGTCCGTTTAAAATTAATCATAGCATCAGACTAAAAAAGCTTTTGAAAATAACAGAACATTTCGATTAAGGTCAAAATAGGCTATAATATTTGTAAATCTGACTCTGAAAGAGTCAGTGCCTCACCAGCCATGAACCTCACCGCACGTCACTGTCATTGACATATCATATACACAACTAATTCAATAACGTGCTTTAACCACTAGGCGGTGCACACAAGGTACACACAGCCATAATAACTTTGTATTATTAGTGTAGGACACTTGTGTATGTATAACATCTGAAGATGTGTAGTTTTATTCATGTTTTCACATCATTGTACAGGATATTGCTATATTATTTCACATGTTTTACTTCTAATATCTGATTTGTAAAACATCACAGACAGAAAGGCATATCCATCATTTAACAGTAAGCTATTGAAATTCTGAATCCATAGATGTGTCTCCCATCACCCAAATCCCCTGACTATTCTCTCAACTCAGTATTTACATTCTTATATTCAAAGAAAATCAGTAATATCTTAAAAAACTACAAGTCCTTTTATATCAGCTGTGCACCGTTATGGTGTAAATATAACCTATCTACCAATTGGATCAAATATAAATGTCAGCCGAATTAGTATTGATACTGCAAGGAGACGTATTGTGTGAAAAGAAATGTAAGATGTTGTTTAATTGCTGATATATTTATGATCCACGTCACGTTTTCAGTTTTGGCGGCAGTGCTTCCTGTTTGTCAGACTTGTTATACAGTCTATGATCCACACACATGGATTAACATTGATTTAATACATTAATGTAGCCTTTGTTTCTGCTATAAGAGGTGTCGACCAGCTAGGGCAATAAGAAAATTGGCGAAATCGAGTGTGACGATTAAAAAATAAATGAAAAACATCTAATTTTGACAATAAAAACCGACCAATAGTCTTGGTAGAGCATTTGCTTGGCACTTCTGGGTATTTCTCCACTGGTTGGGCCATGTTAACAATACCGTGTAACTGTCACATTTGAAGGGACGAAACCGTGACATATTCACGTCTCCCAGCATGGTAGATCGTCACATGTTCACGTCTTGCCGTAATACCGGGTTGGTCTTATGACTCCATTTCCTCTTAAAAAAATATGTGAAGTATAGATGTTATAAGAAGTAATATAACCACATGCACATATACAAAACTCTGCATCAGGCAAAACAATTTAAAATGTCAAAGATAAATGTGCATGTATCAGTGATTCTGATGCAGGGTGGTGAATGTGAGATGAAGTAAGAAACATTAATAATGATTGTAATTTTAACATTGGATGTATCCTTTATATACACTTATATCTTTATATGTTTTCAATAGTACTAGGATCATATCATATGTTTAAGAATTTATTTTTGAACAATTTGCTTTCCGTTTACTACTGTCTTATATAAAAGACATATATAGGCTCTTTCTCTACATCACCTCTGCAGAGTGAATCTGTGTCCCTCTGGAGAAGAGAGACCTTCCTCAGAGCGTGAGACCAACCTGATCAAAGTGTTTACCGTGACAGCACTACCTGATACCAAAGAGGACAAGTTCAGGAGGACTCCTAGTAGAGGAAATAAAGTACAGACAGATCCCGCACTTTAAAAAACAGACCGGGGCTTCACTTGGCTTTGATGGGTTATCTGGTTTAATTGTGCCTTCTCCTAAAAGAATACTCAAAAGATCACTAACCTCCCACCTAACGTGTGTCTACCGCTCAATGTCCTCTATAGCTATAGACAGGATCTCTCAGCTGTAAATCATTACAGCGGTTCGGTTTATAGTGAGGAGAAAGAAAATGGAAACTCCTCTTTGGAAAACCATTCAACCTTGATGACATGAAAGTGGCCCAAAGACAAAAGAGGGGCAAGACATTTGAGATCCACCTTCCCTGTCTCCTTTTATAGTTCAAATGTTTGCTTTTTTATGACATCATCAAAAGTTATTCCTGCACTAAATGTTATGATTAATAACAAAAGCAATTCTTACCATGTGGAATAATAGGGTTATATAATGTTTTTTAATCTGTTGATGTCGGCTCCCCCTTTTTCCTTAAATTATCCATCTTCCCTTCATAATCTACTTATATTCATCTTTCTTTCCTTTCATATTCTATCTGAAAATGTATTATATTGAATACAAATGATAGACGTACCAGCAGTAGTTTTCCCTTATAAAGCCGTTGAGTCAATTTATAACAATATTGTGTTCCAGTCATCGGCCCTTGCAGCCAAAGAACCATCCCGACCTACTGGGCATCTACTCTATCTTCAATAGTTACTCAGTCCCTGGTTGTAGTCTTCACCTTAGGCGCTTTCACACCAAGTACTTTTCCCAGGAAAAGTTCCCGGAACTTTTTCCCGGAACTTTTATTTCCTGGAACTATCTAGTAAATCGCGTTCACACCGGAATAAGTCCCTGAGGGAGCCGCTGACGTCACTTCTTCTGCTTTGGGTTTACTGGCAGGCCGCAAACAACTTCACTGCGTATACTGCCACCCGAAGTCCCGGTAGTCCCCGGAGTCGGGGACTGGCTTCAGTAGAAGCTGCTGGGAGTCTTCCCAGCAGCTTACTGAAGCCTTCCGAGTAAATCGCCAGAAGCGCCGGCTGGAGTATTTTTTTTCACTCCACTGCTCCCAGGTTTTCTTTTGTGTTGCCATAAGTTAGTCTCTCTCCGTGCGCTGGGCTAATGCTAATGATAATGCTAATAATGTGAGCAAATGGCGGCTTCACAAAAACCTTTCTGAGTTTTACGGGGCGTGGTTTGCAATTCGCCCATCCAATCAGAAATTGGAACCTTTTTCTCCCCAGGAAAGTCCCTGCTCTGTAGCAGGGACTAAAAAGGGGTGAACCCCAAATCCCAGGAACTATCGGAACTATTCCTGGGAAAAGTACTCCGGTGTGAAAGCGCCTCTTGTCAGTATTTGGCAGAGGTGGGGACTCGAGTCACATGACTTGACTCGCATATTTTTTGACTTGAGACTTGCTTGACTAACATTGATAAAAGACTTGACTTGGACTTGGTATTCATGATTTGAGACTTGACTTAAGCTTGAGACAGATGACTTGAAAGGACTTGACTGTTTAAAATTAAATATTTGCATTTGTTTTTGTAGTGAGATATTACGTTTAGTTTTTTCGAAAAACGTGATTGGGTGATTATAGCGCCGTGCGCGCAAACCTGGCAACCCACTAGACGGCAGGGGTGTCAGTTAACATGGCAGCGGCTAGAGTTACTCCAAAAATAGTGAAGTTTGGATTCAAGGATTATGTTGTCGATGACGCTAATAAGAAGAGAACAGCGGTATGCAGGGTCTGCAGCATAAAGATCAGTGACACGACCACCACAACATCCAACTTCATTCGTCACTACAAAAAAACCCACAGAGAAAGGTGCGTGAATGTGTTGTGTTAGCTAGAAAGCTAACGTTAAGTTTAAGCTACGTTAGACTTGGTTTCAAATCGATTAAGCATTGCAAAGAGAAGACAAAACGGTAAATGAACACTAGAACCACCAAGGGATTCATTTGTACTAACCCTGATACTGACGGGCTGTCAGGAGAGGGAGAGAGAGAGAGAGGAAAAGAGATGCCTCATTTATTTCCCCTGTGTTATTATCAGAAGTTACTGTAAACTGTTGAATCATGTAGTTCATCTACTTTTAGTAGTTTGTTTAAATGTTTTAATTATGATGTTTTTGTTTGTAGAAGTGCATCATTCCTTGATTTATTGTAAAATGAATCTGAACTTTTTGATCTGTTATGATGATAAACTGAAGCAATTTCTAAATTAACCCAATTAAGTGAGTTTAAATCGTCCTACTTAGTTTATAAGGAAATTATGAAGAGGAACAAATTAAATGATTTGAAAATGATATCTATGTAGGTGCTGATGCTGTTGGCGGTTCTAGTGTTAACAGAAATTTAAATTAAATATGTGTAATGGCAAATGCCATATATGATTTTCTTACCTGGAATTCTGCCTTTTTGAATAGACTTTTTGATTGAGTCCTAGCTATATTGTCTGCAGTTCTAGGGTTAATATGAATCTAATATGATTGTCATCGGTCTAAATTAGATTTCAAATGATTAACTGTGTATGTAATGAAGATCATAGTGTGGGTTAAATCCATTTTCATAACCACTGTCTTTTAACTGATTTAAATGCGGAAACTGGGCTTATTCATCAGAATTTCGACTTGACTTGACTTGCTTGACCTGAGCAATGACTTGACTTGCTTGACTCTCACCACAGTGACTTGGGACTTGCAGGTCAAGACTTGAGACTTGCTCATGACTTGCACATGTAGGACTTACTCCCACCTCTGGTATTTGGCCCTTAACGTTTGACACTGTCAAAATTTGAACAGCCTAGAGACCAAAGACATCCTTTTTCTGACAAAAGCTGTCTTCAAGTGCAATCTAACACCCCGTTTGTGAATGTACAGTATATAAAAGATCCTCTATGATGACAACAAGATAAAATATCCCTGCCATTGATGGATTATACCATTTAAATTAACATTTCCTGCTGACACAGTTCATTGTTTAACAAGCTGTGAGCTGGGAAATGAAAAGAGAGCTGAAGACTTAAAAAAAGACTGACGGAAGTTGTGGAGGAATACGATGAAAGTCCTTCTGATATCCCCACCAGCCAGACACCATGATGTCTTTCACAGATGTCCGTACAACTTATTTTCAGTGCTCTGTATATGTCCGAATTCTATTCCTCATGTTCCCAAGTGCCTCATGTGTATTTCTGTCTTGTTCACAATTTCCCAACGGAACCTGAAGCAACATATCAATCTGACAACAGGCAGTCTGGGAGATGGGACCCCAACAACTTCCCAATAGAGTAGATTAACTTGCCTGGAGTTTTTCTGGTGTCGCAATTATAGATAAATGCTTCCATATCAGCATGGTCTGAAAATAATGTGGAAAAAACTATTTACCAAGCATATATGCTACGGTGCATGAGTCATAAAGTGGCAATTTATCTTTACAATCATATTAAACTGTTTCATAAGAGCAGACTCACACAGCACTCTGCATCTTTACTTCCGGTACAGCTGTATGGTTCAGTATGATAGAAGTCATGGAAACTTCTGATTGGTTGAACTGAAACATGTGAATGTCCTCAATGAGCTGGTTGAGTTGGAGGCAGGAAAATAACTAAATATAAAATAATAAAGAAAAACCCAGTCAATTAAGTGGCAAAGATACACAGTGGCAATTATTTAGAAATATAAATAAATAAGAGAACACAGATATAAATATATATTAAAACATTTTTAGAATTAATCAAATTGTTTTTTGTTTTCTGGTTAGTTGAGGTCAAAGTTTTAATTAAGGTATAAAAAGAAAAAAAAACAACAGCAACAACAGGACTTGAACCAAAGAAGGGGTGTTAATACGTCCCTCACCATCCTATCCTCCACTTATTTTCTCTGCACTTCATGGAACATAAACTGCTCATTTAATAAACAACAGATATGATTAACAGTCTACCTCTCCAGTGACTGTACCAGGTCATTTCATTTTCTCTCAACAGCATTATATCAACTGATTGCACTACCAGGTTCATGAGCATAGTAGGAGGATGTTACACGGAGGCAATTGAGATTGCATTGCCTTTTGAACCTGATTAGCAAGCAAACATTTGAAACCTCAGGAATTGCTCATGAGGTCATTGGTGTAGGATGCAGGCAACATATAAACAGGTGTTGTGTAGAAATGTTCAACCTAACCGTGTAAAAGTACACTTCCATACAAAAAAAGTGCTTTCTTAAATTGAAAAAATATATATTTACTTAATATAAATATGCCAAGGTTGACTTCTGTATACATACAAACAAAATACATTTACCTTTTAACATTGCAGTTTTGTTTTAGACATGTCACTTTTCTATCTCTCTTAGATTACAAAATACAGTGAAAGGAAGCATTTTCTTTTCCATTTAAAAACAAATTACATTTTTACCTTCAGTCATGAAGAGTGGAGCTAATTGAGTCAAACGCAGGAGACTGCAGGCAACAGGAACTTGGAAAAATAACTTGCAAAGCAAGGCAAAAGATGACATAACAAAACCAAGGATCCAAAAGAGACTGTACTCGAGAACCTAAATACAAACTTATCTGATGAGTGGAGGACGTGCAGGTAGAGAGATGTGCTGAGAAGCTCAGGTGAAGGGAACAAAGTGATTAAACAGGAGTTAAGTCAGGGAACTGATTGGCTGGGGGGAAACTCTGGATACAGGTGAGGATTTGATTGGCTCAGAGGAACTGTGGTAGCAGTGAAGGACTAACGAGGCTGATTCAGAGCAGGTGTGTAGATGGGCAGAGAAGGGAAAGGCTGAACAGGAACACAAGAGGAACTAGAGAATGCAATTCCTGAAGAAATTGCTAGTGGGAATGCTTTATGCTGAATTGCTATGCTGAAATGTAATGTGTAAGAAGAAAGTGAAGAATTTAGATTGAAATGATACATGAACACTGGGGGCTTCAATGTGTGATGAGAGAAGAAAAGAAAGTAAAAAAGCTTGGAAAAGCAGCAGAATATTTGAACTGCAAACTATTGAACTAACATGATGACGAATGATCTGTCGCCATGGCAACGGTATTTAATGACACCCCATAATACGCTTAGATGTTTTGATGGCTGCATTGTTACCAAACCTGTGAAGTTTTGGGCCGTTTGGAGCATTTTCACTGAACTTTTGAGAAAACCGTGTTTCATAGCGAGCATTGTGTTGCGATGGCAACGGCATGTCCCGTAGATGTCTTCACGGCTGGACTGTTAGCACACTTGAAACTATTCAGCAAACTATAAATAATAATCTACTTATTATATAATCAACCAATTGGAAAAAAAGTTGGAACTTTTTAAAAGTAATTTAAAAATGTTTATGTTATGCAAAACTAATGTATTTTATATCAATGTTTTTCCCATGTAAAAAAGAAAATAGAAAAATGTGTTTGAATGTATATGTTTTGTGAAAAACGAGTGACTTATTCGAATGGAACCATGATCTGTGAGAGGTGAATAACACAATTGCACGAAATATTGATTTCATTGATAGTAATAAAAGGTACAAACTATGTACAAAAAAAATCTGGATTTTGGGGCTTCTGACAATTTTTGGATAATTAAACATGCACTGGGTCAAATTGACCCACGAATATTATTGCTGTTACAAAAAACGAATATAACAGGAGACCGATCTTTATTTGAAGGTGCCTCTTAACCTGAGATATTAGTTATACAGTAATAGTATTGACAATCTAAAAAAACTGAGCAACTCAACGGTTAACTTTATATTTCTTATTGTCTAAAGCAGGGGTCGGCAACCCCTGGCATGCCTGCCACCATTGGCATGCGGCACCGTAACCAGTGGCACACTAGGAATAAGTGGAATAAGTGTGTAAAATATAAAAAAATTATTTTCGGATCCTGAACGAGACCGCCGCCAGAGCGCGTCTCCCCGTTACCTGCAGAAGGAAGCCATGCACACAACGCAGCCCCGCTCTCTTTAACTCCAGGCGACTTTCTGCCGCTTTCCTCCGTGGTGCAGTGCTGATCGTTTCACCACAGAGGAAAGCACTTCACAAATTGCAGTACCCATAAGGAGCTGTACAAATGCCGCAGTTTTTGCGTGGCTGTGTCTTTAGTTGAAAGCCCAGTGGCAATCTGCTCATCTCTCATCGAAAAAATATGCTACACAGGGGCGGACTGGCCATCTGTCGAATCACAGAACGGAAGATCGTCCTTATTATTATGCCGTTCAAACCAATTATTTAAAGTTGTTTGTTAAATTCGGCATTATGTAAGTTGCGCTGACAGGTCCACACACTGCGAGGCTCCCCCCGCCCTCCTGTTGACAGTTCATGAGCGTCAAGCTCCTCCCTCGGTGTTAATTCACGATCGTCGGCACGCTGATAATTTATCAAAAAGGTTGCCGACCCCTGGTCTAGAGCATTTATTATTTTAATTTTTCCCCTCTCATATTCAGTGTGGACGGATTGAGACAGCGTGGTGTCCAGAGAGCTGCAGAGACTTCAGGGAGAAACCTCCGTGTGATGGACGTCCTGTCTGTTGGTTTGGAGAGGACTGAGGGTCTTTCCTCTGCAAGGAGGACCAGGCCTGATGGAGGAGCCCATGCTGGGCATAGCCGATACCAACTGCACAGGCCTAGTCTGTCACTTTATTTGACTAAATGTGTTTACTTATACATTTAATAGGTTTATACCTTCTGTCCATATGTGCTTTTTATTTAAAACATTTTTGATTCACTTTTGGTTCACATTTCAATAAATTGAATTTGTATTTGCACTCCTTTTGTCCATTGTTCTTACTGAAAATGTTAGATTACACATTCACATCTGACTGAAGATTGGCCCCATTTATTTGTGACGTTGCAAACTCTGCGGTACAAGGCACAGGTGTTGTGAAGCTCATAAAGTGAGGCAAATAGAAATAATCAGCTGATGGCGTGTAGATGTAGAAATAGGTGCATTCGATCAGCTGACTGTTTTTCGCCACACTTTATAAGCCTATAACCACACCTTCTCTGAGGTGCAGCGTCACAAACAAATGATGGTCCTGATAGACTACAAAAATATTCGGTGTGCAGATCTTTTTTTCACAATAAAAGTAGTTTCTTAGTGAATGTCCTGTACTGGTCTTAAAATCTCATAACATCAGCTTTTAATTTCCCTCTTGGATGTTCTTCTTGACCCTCAGAGAAGGAGAAAATGTTGAGTCGTGTCTTTCAGGCCTGTCCTTTCCTAACAAAAATTACAGGAAACATAAAACATATTATTGCAGAACAAGTGTGTTATTTATGAAAGAGGTGTGTTTGTGTTTTTAGGGGCTGTATATAATTATTTTGTAATTGTAATGTTTTTTTTTATTTCAACAGTGAGCTACAAAGACAATCAGATTATGAATGAACAGTATGAAGTTCATCAACATTGAAATATATTTTATTATCAAAATAATATTTAATGTTAAGCTTGCTCTGTTGTCTCACTGAAAGAATCACTTTTATCACGTTTTTCACAGACAATATTGAGAGATAAATAGTAGCAGTTCTCACTATGTGTCAAATATCTTTGCCTTCAATACATCCAATTAGAAAGCTGACAAAGTCATATTGCTTGTTAACATCTAAATATAACTTTTTGCATGGAAAAACCCCTCAACTTCACTGATGTGTAGGTGATCTAGTATTTAGTATTGTTTAATGGAATGTATATCAGTGTATTAAAGTCAATACTTCATTTATTTAAACCAATATCTTTCTTGATTCTTTGTACAGTATGAAAATAGAGTATTTGTACCTGTGTTGAAGTTCACTGCTGTGGGGAGTCCAGTTCTGTCTCTCACTCTCTGGTCCAGCCTGTCTGCATCACCTGGAAACTTTAAACAAACAGATATATATGTAAAGAACCATGTGTACAAACAATATAACTTATTCTCTTCTGTTGAACATGTTGGATTGTGTATTGTCCGAGTCAGGGTCCTTTTTATTTTACTGTAACTTTGGAAGTTGTGTTACCAATGCTTACTGTTTATTTGATACCAATTTGGTAATACAATTAATAAAAACAACAAGATTTGGGTTTGTTCTTCAGATGACTGTGACGTTAACGTGTAAGCTCAATAATGAACTCCAGCTCAACCAACCATATTGTAATATCAAAGTAATCATCTTGAAATATGACATTAATAATTGTAATATACACACATCTTATTGTGAGGTTGATTTCACATACACTACTTCGACGTTAGCTTGTCTACATACTTGAGCATAGCGGATTTAAATGAACCTTAGCGATGCATACAGTTCCAACTACATAATAAAATATCTCTCTAAGTTACAAGGATGACCTTATTTTATCAACCTCAAACAGAAGCCGTTTGTTCTACAGTATTATCCCACTTAACGCTTAACACTTGTCTATTTCGTTTTAACCTTTATATATACAGTCTATGGTTTTAACTTGCAGGCTACGATTAGCATCGTTAGCACAGATGTAGCTACCACTCGCTTACACGCTAACCCAAGCCTTAACATTCATTACGTAGCTGATTAAAATCATAAACACATAAATAAGTACTCAAATTTCACTTACCGCAAAACCGCATTCATGCACCGTCTGTTTTAACCGCAGAGCGAGTCACAATAGTCCGATATAAGCATGAAGACACGGACCGTTAGCCCTGCAGTCATCCGGTTCGACCTGACTATGGCTGTGACTGTGTGACTGACCCGAGCCTCGTCGTTCTGATAACTCCGCCCCTTCGCTCCAACCCCCCTCCCTCCCCCCACATCTACAGTTGAAAATTACATTTGCGACACATTCATCGCAAGAAGTGTAGCAAAAGTCAAGGCCGCAGATTCGTCGATTTATACTGCCACAGAGCAGATTCGTGAAGTTGTAATGACTGATTTGAGAGGTTATAATAACCAAGTTGCAGTTGTAATGGAAAATATATTTAAAAAATATTTTTTTTTCTGCAAGTGAACATTTCATCACTAAGTTCATTTTTTTTCTACAAGCTACAAAACTTTTTTTTTTCTTTTGTGACTTCAAATTTGGTTCACAGATACGTGGATATTTTATACAAGTGTAAATGTATGCACACAAGCTCAGATTTTTTTTCTGCAAGTGCTCACATCAGGTTTTACATGCTCTCGCATTTTGCACCATTTCTACCTTCATACCTGTCATCAGATTTAATTTTTAATTGCTGCTGTAGCGGGAGTTTAGTACAACTATTTTTGATTAAATACTCCAAATCTCCACCCTCCATAATTGCACTTGCTTCAGTTGCTTGCTACTTTCTAACGGCGGTGAGAGTGGTGCAGTGACGCTATCTATCGATTAGATTTATGATTCGAAAATTATAAAAGTAGGGTAGATATTATCCGGCTGAACAAAACGTGCATTTATCTAACAGGCTCGTTTTCCACAGACCTTATTTCCAGCTATTTTCCAAAATCCTATGGAGAAATCCCATTGCTTTTTTGTCGAGGGAACCCGAGCGCAGCTTACTTCCGGGTTTTAGGACGCGTCACTACACCACTAAGTTGATGTGATTTAATTGGATTGTGAAACAAGGGAAGCCAGCCGCCTCTGGCTTCCCTTGGCATGGCCCTGACTAATCAAAGGTTGGCAGGGGCATGACGTGAGCCTCGTCTGATTGGTCAATCCCTCAATTTTTTTTCACCAAGGGAAGCCAATTTTGACTGGCCTCCTCTCGCAACAGTGAGTGCAATCTACTGTTTCACCATAACATCTAGAGGGGCGCTGTTTCCCTCTTTGTAAAATACTCAATGAGAATGGGAGAGAGATGGGCCGGCAGCAACACACAGCAAAGAAGAATTACCGAAACTAAACTAAGTGTTTTTATTTATTTATTAAAATGATAACTACAATCCGAAAAAACAGGGGAAGCCTGGCTTCCCTTGGCCTCCAGGAGAAAACGCCACTGCTATTTTGTATGTACTCTTAAATTACCCTCCCACTCAGGGCTTTTTGGAGTAGATCACATCATGACCTACTACAAAAACCTAGGGGTACGCAAAGATGATTTCAGTCTAGCAAGGGTAACAACAGCAGAGGTACTCATTAAACTGAGCGCCCTCAAACCTAACAAGGCCACTGGCCACGACAATATCCCCTCCAAATTCCTCAGAGACACAGCAACCGCCATCTCACCAGTCATAGCTCACATAATTAACCTCTCCATAAAACAGGGAAAAGTACCCAAAGACTTCAAAATTGCAAGAGTAACCCCCCTGCACAAAAAGGGCAGCAAATTGGACCCAGGCAACTACCGCCCTGTTTCTATACTTACCTCCATCTCGAAAGTCATGGAAAAAATAGTATATGAACAGGTCGAAAAGTACCTCGCAGAAAAGAAACTAATCTATGAATTTCAATCTGGCTTTAGAACATCCCACTCCACTGACACATGCCTTCTTTATTTGAACGACCACATCAAACAAGAGGTGGACGAGGGTAAATACTGCGGCATGGTGATGCTGGACCTACAAAAGGCTTTCGACACTGTCAATCACCCCATTCTGATTGACAAGCTAAAAGCAATTGGTTTTGATAAACTATCGGTGAGCTGGATGCAATCCTACCTGGAGGGGAGAGAACAGATGGTGGAGGTAAACGGTACTCTGTCCCCCCCCCTCCCAGTGAGCTGTGGTGTTCCACAAGGAAGCATATTAGGTCCGTTACTGTTCCTAATTTATGCAAATGACATGTCATCAGCATGTGACTGCAACTTGTTCCTGTTCGCGGACGACTCAGCCCTGCTGGTCTCTGACAGGAGCAGATTGCAGGTTGAAAAAACCCTCAGCTCCGAGCTCGGCAGAATCTGCACCTGGCTCGCCGATAATAAATTATCATTACACCTGGGTAAAACAGAGTCCATTCTCTTCGGTTCGAAACATAATCTCAGCAAATCCGACGACTTCTCAGTTGCAGTGGGTGACATTATTGTCACAAGTAAGAAGGAAATTACATACCTAGGATCTATTCTTGAGGCAAACCTCTCCTGTGACAAAATGGCATCCAATGTAATAAAAAAAGTCAATCAAAGAACTAGATTCCTATACCGGATCTCCTCTCTGGTAAACAAAAACACCCTGAAAACTCTGGCAGGAGCACTCATTCAAGGGTACTATGACTATGCTTGCACGTCATGGTACCATAGCACCTCCAAGGCGCTAAAAATAAAACTTCAAACATCGCAAAATAAACTGGTCAGACTACTGCTTGACCTTTCATCTAGAACCCACCTCACCTCTGCCCACTTTGACAACCTAGGATGGCTTAGAGTAGACGACAGAGTACAGCTACTTGCAATGGGCCTGGTCTACAAGATCCACTACACCTCTATGGTACCCATGTACATGTCAAAATTCTTCCCAAAGGTCAAGGAATACCATGATCATAACACCAGAGGGAGCTCCACAAATCATGTAAAACCCAGATTTGGCACAAAAAAAGGGGAATACACGTTTCGCAATTATGCCACATCAAGGTGGAACGCTCTTCCCACAACTGTAAAGGAAAGTAAAACTATACTTACCTTCAAAACCTCTCTTAAAGAGCACCTTCGGGGGAAAGCATTGCAAAACTGGCCCCGGTAATGGTACAAATCTCAACCTGTCGTACAATGGACAGCTTCCCCCCCCCATCTATGTATATACTCGCATTTTAGACTCTGTTACTAACTGTATATCTGTAGACTTGGTATGTCTTAAATGTCCGGTTAGGATGTATTAGAACGAAATCTAAAATGAAAATTGTAAATAAGCCATCTGTATGTAAAAAAACCACCTGTATGTAAATTGTAAATAAGCCATCTGTATGTCAAATATGTCTTATATGTCTTAAATGATATGATGAATTGGAAATGGGGGACCCTGATGTAAACAAGACGAAAGTCTTTCTCTGGTCTGCATCCCCTTAACAATTGTATGTTTTGAGCTGTACTGTACTGTACCCAATATACAAGCTGTTAATAAACTTTTCAATCAATCAATCAATCAAAGGTCCCATGTCATGCTTTTCCGGTTATTACCCGTCCCCTTGTGTGTTATGAAGGTTTTTATGCATGTAAACGGTGTGCAGAGTCAAAACCCTCAAAGTACACCCTGTAGCGAGTAAAACTCTAACACAGAAAATACCTCCCCAAAACGCCTCGTTGGAGATACGTCATTGTCCATTTGATTCTTCCGGGACGGGGTGGCGTAACCCCGTACCCGGAACGAAATGGACCAATCCGTGGAGCCGTTATGTTACGTTAAGCCCCCGCTGATTGGTCCAAATAGACCAATCCACGGACTTCCTCACACACAGGCAGCTCTGCTGATTTCTCCTCCCTGGCTGCAGGCAGTTGGGAAATTCTCTCTGCAGACCCATTCTCACAGCGTTTATCAACCTTTTTCTTACTCAATATCAAGCCACACTTATTGTTTTTACTTCGGCTGTGAGTTTGTGTGTGCTCAGGATGAGTTTGGCTGTGTTTCGCTGTGTATGCTAAACAAGGAAACAACACCTCCACGAACGTCCCGACCAATCAGAGCACACTGTGCTCACAGGGAGGGTGGGGGCTTGAGCTATTGGAGCTACAACGAGCCGTTAAAGGCAGAGAGTGAAATTCAGTGAATACACGTAGTTTACAGAGATGCTGTATGAGAAACCAAAGTGAGTTTGGAAAATTGCACAATATAAATCTATTTTAGTATACCTCAACAATGGAATTATGATCAGTAGAAATGGCCATGACATGGGACCTTTAATATTGTTTTCATCAAATATAACATATTAAAAAAATAATTCAATAACGTGCTTTAACCACTGGGCGGTGCACACAAGGTACACAAAGCATACAATGCCATAATAACTTTATTATTAGTGTAGGACACGTATAACATCTGAAGATGTGTAGTTTTATACATGTTTTCACATAATTTTACAGGATATTGCTATATTATTTGACATGTTTTACTTCTACACATTAATATCTGATTTGCAAAACATCACAGACAGAAAGGTATATCCATCATTTAATAATGGTAAGCTATTGAAATTCTGATTCCATGGATGTGTCTCCCATCACCCAAAACCCCTGACTATTCTTTCAACTCAGTATTTACATTCTTATATTCAAAGAAAATCAGTAATATCTTTAAAAAAAGTCCTTTTATATCAGCTGTGCACCGTTATGGTGTAAATATAACCATCTACCAATTGGATCAAATATAAAAGTCAGCCGAATTAATGTTGATACTGCAAGGAGACGTATCGTGTGAAGAGAAATTGAAGACGTTGTTTAATTGCTGATATATTTATGATTCACGTCACGTATTCAGTTTCGGTGGCAATATTTAAGGCAGCCGAACCGTGTATTACAATGCCGTTATGTGATGACTTCCAAAGAGAAAAGCAAGCACACTCGGATTAAAGTATTATTTTCTTCTTTTTTTTTATGTTTTTCGGATTTCATATTACATAACAACACATTCTCACTCCCAACTCGGTCTATGTTGACGTTATGTCAGGGTCCCTGTCGTCACTTTCCAACGCAAGGGGGGGCCCTTTAGTGTCGAGTGTCAACTATCAGGGAGTCCCAATGGGCGTGTTCACACCGGAGTACTTTGGAGTACTTTTCCCACAATAGTTCATCAGAACTACGATATATTTGCGTTCACACCAAAAAGCCCCAGGAACTAAAGTAGCTCAAATTAGTTTGTCCGACCCGCTTTTCAGTCCCTGCTAGAGAGCAGGGACTGTCGTGGGAGAAAATAGTTCGTACGTCTGATTGGCTGTGCGGAATGCAAACCACGCCCGTTTGACTCTGAATTTTTTTTTGTAAGCGGCCATTGTATTTGCTCGCTTCGGGCAGCGCACCCGAAGAGATTACTTTTGTGAAAGCAGTTATTATAGCAACACTAAATAAATCATCGGAGCGGTGGAGTGATGAGGATGTCTCGGGGCTTCTGGCGATTTACTCGGAGGACGCGAAGTGCGGCATTCAGAAGCTTCTACTGAATGCAGTTTCCGTGGCTCAGCAAAGTTAGTAGACCTGGCAAAGTCATGTCGGGACGACTACGAAGGTAAAATAAAATACATGCACTGCACTGTTTTAATCTGCACAATACTGGTCTCAGATGTACTTTTATTTGCTCAGTAGATCGAGCTAGCCATGCTAGAACTTGCTAACGTTAGGTCCAAGCTGGCTAACAACATCTAGCTAGCTAGCTATTCTCAGCGATGCCCGCTATGAACACGTTTTGACTTGTGAATAAGTGTGCAATGTTCTGTAATTTGCTTCACTAACTCATGGCACTAATCGTGTGTTTCAGGCGAGGTGTTTCTCTCAGGATTAGAAACTAGTTTTCCCCTCCGGGATAAAACGATAATATAACGTTAGCAATTAGCATGCTAGCTGGACATAATGCTACCTCTGACAATACATTGTAGTTGCTATAATTTCAAGTAATTTGCAACATTCATTCTACATGTTAATGGTAAAAGCTTAAACAGTTGATTACCTGCATGCCACAAAGACTGATGTTCTAATATCTTTGCACATTTAAGTAGAAATGTAATTGAAATTCTATTTATTTTTCCTTTTTTTTATTGATTGTTATAATTGTACTCAGCCATGTTATGTTAGATGTCAATCCACTTACACTGTAACTACTCTGGCCTTGAAAGAAGGTTACACATCTAACTGATGTCCACTAATCCCTATAAAACAAAGTTCAAGCATACATTAAGCACAAAACAATAAATAAGGGCACTTTGATATTTATTCTTTATTTGA
The DNA here is from genome assembly GCF_902827165.1 of Trematomus bernacchii. Classification (NCBI taxonomy): domain Eukaryota; kingdom Metazoa; phylum Chordata; class Actinopteri; order Perciformes; family Nototheniidae; genus Trematomus; species Trematomus bernacchii. The sequence goes on along the minus strand of NW_022987648.1, from coordinate 10,547,665 downwards.
TATTATTTGATCCTATCTATCTATCTTATCTTCTACTTTACACCTGCATTTTGTACACTGTCCCTGCCTGCACTATGTCCAATGTTGAACAATGTTGTCTCGTTGTTGCGATTATACTGATCTTGTATCTTGCATATTTCAGCTTAGGAAAGTGGGCACGCGATGACAGCTTCATTGACACCATCATGGCGATGGACCGCCGTGCCATGGTCAGCAAGGAGAATGAGGACCTGCGTGCCAAGGAGACGCACGACGAACGGCTGCTGCATTCACACAAGGCCCAGGAATCGGACGACCAGCAACAAAATACCTTTCAGGCTGGGCTTCTGGCAGTGCTAAGCGAGCTGATTAAATCCAACAGGCCTTCAATACAAAATGAAGAAAAACTTGTCGTCGTTGATAAACTGTACAATGACTTGTTGGGAGGCGTGTGGTCTGGTGCGTTGGTGTTCGGATCAGGGGAGCACAGGTTCAAACCCCACTGCAGTCAGGATGTTGTTGTGTCCCTGGGCAAGACACTTCACCCCAAATTGCCTACACCTGGGACAGTTCATTTTGTATTATTGTGATTATATATATATGCCACTGTTATTAATACTGACACCTAACTTTGCACTAAGGTGTGTCTGCTGCTGAGCCTACCTATTGTTATTATATATATATATATTGCCACTGTTATTATATTGTTTTGATACTACTGACACTTATTGATCTGCTGCTGATAAATAAAAGAGAACCTACATGCACGGCACTAGCATCATGACTGTCTTTGTTTAAACCAGCAGCAGTGCAGCGGTACACAGACTAACCTGTGTGTGTGTAACGTAGTTCTTCAGGTGTGTATGCTTAACATGTATGTATTTATCACAGTAAAGATGGTATACAAAAGCTTTTTAAAGAGCTTTCAACCTCATCCCATTGTCTTTAACACACATTTAACATAATAATATACAAATATACAGTATGAGTACTGTTTTGATACTGACATTTAATCTTTGCACTAAGGTGTGTCTGCACTATTGTAATTGTGTCTGTTGACTGGTAAATAAAAGAGAGAACCAAATGCACTGTACAAAAGATCAGCTTTATTGTCAATTTACAATTTCCATGCTGTTCAGATGCCTCTCCCCAACGTTGCTTCCAGGCGAATACAGAGGAGTTGAAAAGAGCCCTTGGACATTCGGAAATCTTTGATCCACTGCACATTGGTGTACGTTGGCACCACCTCCCACCAGGCCGACGTTCTATTGTTCACCCAGAGTTCCGTAGTATTCGCATATCTGGAACACATACAAAGACACAAATTAGCCCTACATAACTCCATAAATCCTACATTAGATAGTATTAATGTGATTTAATGAACGTACCATTGCTGTTCTTTGGGCGTGATAACGGCCATCATCCTCAGCTGTCCTACGGCGAAACATGTCCATAGCGTGTGCTTTTGTCGTCCAATCCTTTTGTTAAGGCTTCTTAACCGCCTTCGCCTCCGACTCAGCATTTCTATTGCATTTGAATGGTCGATCTGAGATTTGTATTTGTGGCTGAGTTATTGACTTGAATAACTCAGTTACGAAGCTGTATAACACGACCACCAAAACGTCAACTCCATACCGTGTCTGAGGTCGGAAGGTAAACAGAAGCATACAGCGGAAGCGGAATTTTTTTTTCTTCTTCTTCTTCTCTCGGTTTTTTGGCGAATTGCAACTTTAAGGTGCATACCGCCACCTACTGTACTCGCCGTGAAGTTGTTTGCGGCCTGCCAGTAAACCCAAAGCAGAAGAAGAAGAAGTGACGTCAGCGACTCATTTGCCTAATCCACCCCCAGGAACTCATTTTGGTGTGAACGCGATCTGCTTTAGTTCATCAGAACTAAAAGAGCTCTCATGAACTAAAGTTCTCATGAACTACTGTGGGAAAAGTACTTGGTGTGAACGCCCCTAATATTGACTTGCATAGAGCTCCCTGAACGTTGGTAATAGACGAGTTGGGATCGCGGTGAAATGCTCACCGCAGATCCATTCTCACAGCGTTTATCAACCTTTTTCTTACTCAATATCAAGCCACACTTATTATTTTTACTTCTTTATTTTAATTGAATAATTGCGGGCTTTTGTTGCTGTCAGTTAGGGGGAGAGAAGGGGCTCAGAATACTGAAATCTGTATTGTTTCATCGTTTTTTCCTTCTAACTTTGTATTCTTTTCTAAACTACACACTGTTATTTACTCAACAATAAGACACAATTATCCTTGTGTTTATTTATTTGTTTGATTAATAAACACAAGTTGGAGTCCGTCAGGACCGAGGGTCGGAGCAGCTCATAGTAGTTGCTTTAGAGAATTTTACACCCGGAAGTAAGTATTCTCTCCGCTTCGCTTGAAAAACCCCGTGATTAGTCCTCAAGCTCTGTGATTGGATGTTTGAGTGTGCGCCGAGGGTTACGCCAAGCGTCGAACATCACTTTGAAATGGGATGGAACCACGGCAGACTGTCCAAAACTGGATTTGAACGCACCCCGTCCCCAGAACTACACATGCTGGCTATTGTGTGTTTCGCAACACGTTCTATGGCACGTCTCTGCTGGGAATTGCAGTTTTAAAAGATGTTTTCGTATTTCCCATAATAAGAAGTTGCCAGTATTAAACTGTGTACATCCCTGGAGGTTTAGGGGATAGGAAAAACTCAAATTTAAAACATATAATTAATAAATGGGTGAAAATTGCTTGTGTCCATAACGGGCAGCATTAATATATACCCACATGACAGCTAAGGTCAGAAGAGCTTTATTTAACAGCTGGTCTTATGTCTGTGAACAAACTCCCAGAAACCTGCAGGTCCGCTGCAACTCTTACTACTTTTAAATCCAGGCTGAAGACTTTTCTTTTTGCCGCTGCTTTTAATTGAACTATTCATATCTTAAACTGCACTGTAACTTTTATCCATGTATTTTTTCTTTTAATGTTTATTTTATTATCTTTTATTTTTAATGACTGATTTTAAATGCCATTTTCTTAATGTCTTCCATTTTTGTAAAGCACTTTGAATTGCCTTGTGTTGAAAGGTGCTATATAAATAAACTTGCCTTGCCTTGCCTTGCCTTGTGACCCCTTGTGATGCCCCTGTGGGTCCATCATTAGAGAGGGTGTGGCTGTCCTGTCTGGGCTGTGTTGATTGCACTGATTGCAGTAACTCATGGCACCTGGGTCTGGTGTCCTGCAGCTATTTAAAGCCTCTCTGCTCCTCTCTGTGGTCTCTCTGCTTTTCCCTACAGGCCTCCGGTTTTGTTGAGTATATGCTGTTGTTACTTTAGTTGCTTTACTTTGTGCACCTCAACACCCTCACACATATACGTCCATGCAACCCTCACCCTGCATTTACACTACTGATACCACTGACGTCCACACCTCATGCTTTACTTATTGTTGCACTTCATTTGATTTGGCTAATTTGAATTGTTTGGTTAAATAAACATATTTTAGTAACCGTTGACATGGTGTGTCTCCTCTTTGTTGTGGCCTTTTGAGCCAGGTCGTAACACCCCTCCTGTTGTTAATTGATAAGCCTGAAACATGCACTTGTCAAGGTTCAGAGGCACATTTTGCAAATATGGCAGTAGCCATCGTTCGTCTTAAGATAAGATATACTTTATTGATCCCAAGTTGGACATTTTTTCGTTACAGCAGCATGTGTAACAGTTGTAAATATGCAGTGGTGTTTATTTGTAAATCATTTAGTATAATCACACAAATTCTGTGTTTTATATTGAATAATTCTGTGTTCTTTATTTATTGAATGTTCAATACCTGACAAGGTCAGAGATGAAAAACTTGGGTCGCAGGTTCCTCAACAGTGCATTACAAGACATCTATCAATATGTGTGTACCTCCACCATTAAACTGTCATATTCTGCACATTTCTTATACTATCTACATACATCTTATAAGAGTTTAATACATATGTATAATATCAGTTAAAATAAGTGCTTCAACATAGTTAACATTGCAGGAAAGTTGATTGTCAAGTCCCAAAACAAATTATGCAATATATTAGACGTTAAGTACTTTGTCAGGCTTAATATTTATCTGTAGTTACCCCCAAAGCTTTTTTCTTTTTCAAAAGAAGACTTTAATCTAAAGTATTCTTTAATGTTTAAATAAAGCCTAATTAGTTTGTCTGTTTTGCACATCCTCCTATTAATATCTTTGTACGTCCTACACTAAACTGTTTTATTGTAGAGATCACTTACAGTATCTTATTGATATTTTATATTCTATATTTCTATCATTGACCTTCTACTTTCCCCCTATGAAAGTATGTACTCTTAATATTTTTATGTTTTCATCAAATATAACGTATCAACAAAAAGATTCAATAACATGCTTTAACCACTAGGCGGTTTTAAAGCACTCAGGTTTACAGTTAACACAATAAAATATACTGCTGTTTCCAGTTTCAACCTGGTCTCACCAGAATGCGTGACTCCACCACGACTCCTTAACACTGCAGTGCGTGGTGGAGTCACGAACTTTGCTACATTTAGGTGTCGGCACCACGCAAACAACCCCAATGTAAAGTGAATGAGGCTCCTTTGTCGTGGTGCACACACGCATTTCTACAACGTCCCGCAGTGAGCTTTTATTCTATAAAACGTTTTTAAAATCTACTTTATAGAATAAAAGCTCACTGCGGGACGTTGTAGAAATGCGTGTGTGCACCACGACAAAGGAGCCTCATTCACTTTACATTGGGGTTGTTTGTGTGGTGCCGATAAATGTAGCAAAGTTCGTGATTCCACCACGCACTGCGGTGTTAAGGAGTCGTGGTGGAGTCACGCATTCTGGTGAGACCAGGGGCCTGTACTACGAAGCTGGTTCAACCTAACCTGGATATGTTTGAGTTAGCCGGTTGGCCCAATCCAAAACATACGCGCTCTCGCTAAGCTGTACTACGACGCTGGTTATCAAGTGGATCGCTCAAGCCAGCCGTGTCCTATCTAGTTAGGTGCGCGTTCACATGAAAGGGGTGGTATTTGGAGCATTCGACCAATCTCAAACATGGACAAGTGTACTGACAGCGCAGCGTCATACTTTCTGAAAGAAAAGTGAACTTTAATATTAGTCAAATATGAAGAAGTTAAACTTTAAACATCCATGACTTAAACACTTTATCCAGGATAAAAGCCACATAGCTGCACCTGCAAGGTGAATACAGCTGGTAAAAGAAAAAGGTTTATAATATCACTGCCCCGTCCAAGACACGAGTGGATCTGACTTTAATTACATTTGACTCGAGTGTTTCGTCAACTTAATGTGTTGCTTAAAATAATACTTCTGCATACAGTATGTGACACTGTGAATGTTGCACGGCCAGATACGGCTCAAGAAGCTGACTCAAATAAGGAAATATATGATAGATTATGATGTGATATGATATGAATGATAATGGGACACATCGACGTCTGCACTCACAGTGCCACGGACTAATGTTACTCTGATCCGGTTACTTATGTGGCAGATATTTAAGTAAGCTTTCTTAACGCTAATGTTATAATAGTCAGATTGCTCTGAAGATGGGAGGGGATATTCTATTAATTTTCACGTTCACACAGTCAGTTGATTTTTGCCGGCCGTCTTTCCTGCAACGGCAGTTTTTCTGTATTTCCTCTATCCTGTAATATGACTTGATAGCTTTAAACTCCGCACACGGAGCTCTGATTGGTCAGCAGGCGGTGCTTTCACTGAGTTGATCTCTTAGCCTGCAACCTAACCTCCTCCCGAGGAGGTTAGCCGCTCAGCATAAGTTACCATGGAGATCTAGCCCGCTAAAAAGAGAACCAGCGTCGTAGGACCGGAAAGCCCGAGTTTTCCCTGAAGTCAGCCGGCTAAGCGAAAATCCGGCTTCGTAGTACAGGCCTCAGGTTGTCCAGTTTAGTTTATGATGGATGGATTTTGTTATCCACACATATATTGTGTTTATATTTGTAACACCAAACCGACAGAAAAGATGGTCTTAACATGACCCAGTGGTCAAGTTAATAAAAAATATATTATCAAACATAATATTAATATGAACTCTTATTTTGAAAATACAGCTTCCTGTGTTCGAATGAGCTGCTCCGACCCTCGGTCCTGACGGACTCCAAAAGTCAGACATTATACAATCAAACAAATAAACACAAGGATAATTGTGTCTTATTGAGTAAATAACAGTGTGTAGTTTAGAAAAGAATACAAAATTAGTAGGAAAAAACGATGAAACATTAAAGATTTCAGTTTTCTGAGCCCCTACTCTCCTCATAACTGATGGCAACAAAAGTCCTACATTATTCAATTAAAATAAAGAAGTAAAAACAATAAGTTTGGCTTGATATTGAGTAAGAAAAAGGTTGATAAACGCTGTGAGAATGGATCTGCGGAGAGCATTTTGCCACGATCCCAACTCGTCTATTACCAACGTTCAGGGAGCTCTATGCAAGTCAATGGGACTCCCTGATAGTTGAAACTCAACACTAAAGGGCCCCCCCTTCGTTGGAAAGTGACGACAGGGACCCGGACATAACGTCAACATAGGCCGAGTTTGGAGTGAGAATGTGTTGCACATAAACACCATATCCCAACGTGCATTTCGGCTAAACAATCCAATCACCGAGATTAAACCATAGCTGAGGATCTTGGGTAATCAGTTCAGTAGGTGTGTATCGCAATGATGCTCGAAATGTCCCTTTTAGGCCTATGTCTGTTTCCGGTTATTTTATTTTGAAATTCAGTTCCTGACGGACGCCAAAAAAGCCCGAGATTATAGAATTAAGCAAATAAATAAAAACAAGGATAATTGTGTGTTATTGTCGAGTAAATAACAGTGTGTTATTTAGAAAAGAATAACAGATTAGAAGGAAAAAAAGATTTAAAAAAAAAAAATACAGATTTCAGTATTCTGAGATCGCGGAAAAGGTAGGACCCAAATGCAGACTACAAAAAAGGTAAAGGTCTATTGTTACGAACCCGCTAGGGATGAGGAAGGTAACACACACACACACCAGATTGGAATTGGTAATAATTACAATAGGATTTAATGAGCAACAACAAAGGTGCACAACAAAATGAGATCAAAAGTAGCCTAAGCCAAACAAAGAAGCCAAAAGGGCGCAGTTCTACTGCTGGTAACAGGAGGACTCTAAAAATGAGCCTAATTAACACACCTGAGATCTCTTCCAATTAACTCTATTGGAAGGAGGCTGCAGGAAAACACAGCTAACAAGATAAACTAAACACACGCTACTCTAAACACATAAATCAACACGCTACTCAAAGCACACATAAACACGCTAAACACACAACACTGAACACGGATCACAAAAGTCAAACACAGTCTATAGCTCAAGTCTGAAGTGTCCACGACACAGGAGCAAAATGTGTGAGGCGTCTGATCGCAGCAGAGCCTCCCGAGTGGTAATTGTCCCCAGGCTTTGTAATCATCTCCGGAAGGTGTGCGCTGGGATTGCACGGGGATTGGATCGCGTCGGGCCCGGCGTGCTCCAATCGGTGTCTTCGGTGGCGGACCAGGAAATGGTAGCCAATGACGTTGGGGCAACTACACAGCTCATTTACATATGGAACAGCAAACAGCAAAACAGAATTAACAGGACCGGAGAGGCGATGGCCGTCACATCTATAAACAAAAGCGAGCTTTATTTCAAAAGCCGATCAGCAAAAAACATGGCATGGATAACACATAAGCAAAAAACATGGCATGGATAACACATAGGTAACACGAGGAAGATACAATACCAAAACACGGTCGTGACCAACATGGAGGGAGACAGGAAAAACAAACAATGAACCGACAGGGGAACACAGGGAAAGACAAGACTAAATACAGAGAGGGGTAATCACGGGACGAGAAACAGCTGGGAAAGGGAGGCAGAAACACAAGGGCAACAGGTGAACACAATGAGACAATCAGACACAGGAGGAAAACAAGAGACAGGGAGAACAGAATAGCAAAACAAAACCCATTACCAGACAGACAACACTAAAACTGTGACATAACACCAAGATCGTGACAGGCTCTGAGCCCCATTTCTTTTCCTCACAGACGGCAAAAAAAGTCAGACATTATACATATTAAAATAAAAACAATAATCGTGGCTTGATATTGAGTAAGAACATGTTTTTATGAACCACACAGCTTCCGGTCTTTCAAGACCCGACCGGACAAAAATACATGTTGCAGGCACGAAACATACTACCAATAGAAATACATTTCTTTTAAAATCGTTCTGTGTGACACAAAAAAAAGGGGAAAATAGTGTTGGTGAACACGAATCAATAGATTAAATGTCGTGACTATAACACGAAATGCCGTGAGACTGCGTTGTGTGCGTTTTGCCCTGCTCTTAAATAGAAGTTAACACAGACCGGACCGATAGTGTTGTCTTGGAAGCACACTGGCCGCCCTCCGGTTCATCCTCAGGTAACACTGTTGCACTGTTGCCTTTTTTGTTACTATTTCATGTTGTTCAGGCTTTTAACCTGTTCCACTCTGAGCCTGTTTTTCAGGTCTCAGGCTCGAAAATGACATTCCCAGAACAAATGACCATATCTTCCCTTCTAAAAGGGTTAAATTAATAATCTTTTCTCAAAGTAATGATAAACCTGTGAGTTGGATGTAGAAGTGTCAGAATCAATATAAATGTTTTTTATTTTAAAGAAAATTCAGATTTTACATAGTAAAAAACTGTAAATTATAGTGTCCGTCCAAAAATGATTTTTTACAGATAGTGAAAACTACCCTTGGATGATGGGTTAGTAGACTAAAAGCTTTAGGAATCCAAAGTACAACATATAATAAGTACCCTGTATCAAGATTGATGCAAAACAAGTGAAATTTGACCTTTTTAGAGAGATTTAGCCAAAAACTGGGCCATCTGGGGTCATTTGGGTGGATTTGACCTATCTCTGGCCCCCCTTGCTCGATCTGGTTGGTTGACATACCCTTGTGACCGTTAGAGCCAATAGAATCGAAGGAGGATACTCACATAGACACACATTGTAAAGAAAAAATGTTGCCGCTTCGCGTGTGGAAAGCGAAACTAAACTGGAGGAATGTCTCCTTCTGGAGTTTGGAAACTAAAACGCAGTTGTATTGCTTATGGATTATCAGAAATAATTTCAAAGAAGGCACAGACACATAGGATGAACCTATGGATTAACTGCAGCATCGTTTTTTTATCGTTTTAATGCCATTGAAGACCACTTTTGACCAAGGTGAGCCATATTTACATGTTTAGCTTCTTGGCTCCACATGTGATGATGTACGCTTTCGTTGATAGCGTCGCGAATGTTTATCACTGAGTGTTGAGGTGGGCACCGTTAGATTCAGTGTCTCCAGGACACCAAAAACTAGTGTTTGGTTGTGCATCTAGGATAAGTAATAAGGGAGTTCTGAGTGAGTTTATGTGCCTTTGTCGGTCCCGTTTTTTCGATCGAGGCTAATTCAGAGGCTGAGTGCTAGCATTGTGGGGTTTTTTTGAAAAAAAAAATTAAAAAGATCAGTTAGCTGAGTTTCTTCCCGTTACATGGATATAACACATTCATAGTTTTATTCAATATTAAGATTCCTTAGACGTTGTTTCCTGCAAATGACGCGTTTATCCGCCCGGTACCGGGGGGAAGGCGTGAAACAGGTTAAGCAATGTTAGCTGCTAGCAGAGTTGGGTGTAACGCGTTACTTTGTATACTGTAATAATATTACTTTTGTCGGTAACGGAGTAGTGTAACGCGTTACTTTTATAATTCAGTAATCACACTACAGTTACTAACATTGCCCCGACACGCGTTACTTCGTTACTTTTATAAAATCAGTCATAATCACACTGACAGACAAGAGGGGTTTCCGCCGCAGGTTTATATGTACGTAATCTGCGCGACTTGCGCGTCCACATCCCCACGTGCAGTGCTGCATAAACATGGCAGAGTCAGCGATAACTTTCGAGGGGTGGAGGTATGCCCATTATTTTGAGTTTGTCCGAAGAATAGACAGGAATGTGACGGTGAGGTGCAAACTGTGTCCAGGCCAGAAGCTGTTATCCACTGCTGCAAACACCACGTCAAACCTCAACAAACACCTGCAAAGAACACATGCTAAGGTGAAGCTAATAGCTAAGGACCCCCGAACCCAGAGTGAGGATGTTGTGAGTGCGCCGCTGCCGACCGAAGCAGCACAAATTAGAATTTGATAAAATCACAGCATTCGATCTCAGGCAGTAGCCACTTACAATTCGCCGTGAGATCAGGGAGCAGATGTAGGAAGGAAGTTTCCCTAACATGGCTTTGTATATAAAAATGTACCAGTGACTGAGCCTCCGTACAGTTAGTGAAGGCAAACCTGCCCTTGCATACAGGGTACAGTGATGGGTTAATACTTTACAGTTTGTCACAAATCTCAGTGCACTGTGATAGGCGGCATCTAACTTGACCAGGCAATTGGCAGGTGCATTCATATAGATCAGATCACCATAGTCCAGTACAGGTAAAAAGGTCACAGTGACTAGCCTTTTCCTGGCCTCAAGTGAGAAACAGGACTTGTTCCTGGAAAAGAAACCTAGCCTAACCCTCAGCTCTGGTGTCTTTTTAGCTTTTGAAAAGAGCATTACCTTGGTTTTATCAACATTTATAAGAAGCTTAAGCGCTGAGAGCTGAGTCTGAATAATGAGAAGCTTAATTTGTTTTTTTCTATCAATGTGTAACAGTTATCAAAATACTCAAGGACAAGGAAAGAATAAAAGAAAAGGCCTATAAACAACACATTATGTAATGACTCAAGAACATTTTCATGTAATTATGTAATAAAACCCACATTTTGTAATAATCTGCTGCATTCTGTAACAGCCTGAACGCAATATAAAATACATTTCCCTGCATTTTGTAATAAATTATTACATTTTGCAATGGTTATTACAAAATGCGTGAGTTGCCCTTTTAAAAAACTGTAATATTCATTATGTAACCATAACCAAACTGTAAATATATCCCAAAATTGATGTTGATATACATGTTGGCTAATGAATATGGTAACACTTGATCTAGTTTTGGCCAATGAAAGATATTCTACTGAAATATTTTTAAATTATGAGTAAGGATGATTCATGGTTGAATAAATAAATAAACAGTTGTAATGTTATTGTTTGCAACTCATTTTGTAATAACCACAGCAATATGTAATAATATATTTCAAAATGTGGCGACATGTATTACATATTTGCATTGAACTTGTTTACTACATAATGGGCAAATTATTACAAAAGGAGGTGTTATTACATAATGAATGGAAAATGTATTACATTTTGTATAGGTATAGTTAATAAATGATGCATTGTTATTTCATACAGGGCCAAAAAGAGCAGTCTGTTATCCTATTTAACAATCTTGTTTTTTGTTTCACCTGGTGACAACTTTAAACATGAGCTGATCACTCATTAAAACAAGGTCCGGAACAGGGCCAAAAAAACAGTCTTGTACCCTATTTGATCGTCAATCTTGTTTTTTTCGTGCCTTAACTCACAAATTCTTGTGTTAATGGATGTTCTTATATCTGATGTCTTGGTCCCTGGATGGTGGTTTACTACAGCATCTGTGGAACAGAACAATTACAAATAATTAGAAGTTCACAAAAGACAGCAGGAATTATAACAATATCCATAATATCTATATTAAAGCATGGGCTGGCTTGGTGAATAATGTGGGAATACAAATAGTGGAAGAATAGGCTTTGTACATTTTCGTCTGAGTGTGGCGCTACTGGTTGGTATATTTTATGGAATTTGGACCAAGCATCTGCATCTGTAACAGTTCTGTTTAAAACTTTTTTAAATGTAATTGCATTCATCTTTAAAGGTGGGGTAGGTAAGTTTGAGAAACCGGCTTGAGATACACTTTTTGTTATATTCCATGGAATGCTCTTAACATCCCGATAGCCAGTGGCGGCCGGTCCATAGGGGCGCTAGGGGCGCCGCCCCACCTCTTCCCATATTGAAAAAAATAAAAATAAATAATAATTAAAATTAAAATAAAAAAAAAAAAATATGTTTAAAAAAATATATATGTTTTTATTTTTATTTTTAATGAACAAGGTAAATATTATATAATTGGTATCAGTAAAATGTATAATCTACAATAAAATCTCGTTTAAAATTGTGTTACGATGTCTAAAGTTACTGATAAATCACATGTTTCCTGCCTGGCCTTGCCCATGCACCTTCTCTCGTCTGGGCGCTAAGAGAGGAGCCTTCAACCAGTGCAGCAGCAGCCACCAGCAGCTGACTGTTGCTATCTGTAACGTGTAAACTATGCCGCGAAAATATAATTTCAGCCAATCAGCGTCGTCAAAGATGACGGTCACCGGGCGCCAATGTCAGCGCCCAGTGCAGTCTGTGAGTAGTTTGGACAGTGACTCGTATCCGGTTGACGCAGTAGTTGATGAGGATGGCTTCGTGTGCAGGTGGAGTCTCCGGACCTCGGTCCGCGCCTAATTCTGTTCAAGAGCTAATCTCCAATCCTTTCGAAAGGAGAAGTTTGGCAGATAAATTGTTGCTTAAAGACCTTGCACCGGACCAACCCGATTTGAATATATCGCAGCAATCTCGTGAAAAAGACAACATTTATACACGAGGCTTCACAAGTAGCTGGTACACAAGAAAGGCTTGGCTAGCTGGATGCAAACAGGTAAATGCTGTCTTTTGTTTCCCATGCTTGGATATCACTTTATATGTAGAGAGGAGGTTTCCCATGGTTGTTAGAAGTTTATTAATAAGTGGGCATTTATCACAGAAGTGATTGTTCTGTCTCCACGTTTGTTGCATTGTCTGTGATGTATTTTCCAACGGTTATAGCTCCTGTTCTGTCCCAGCAACACTACACGGTTTGCAGCTCCACCACATTTTTGGTTTATCTTCGGTGTCGCTTAAAATCTGCTTCCCATCGGACTAAAACCTCCACGTAATCTGAAGACAGATACTTGAAGTTATTTAAACCTTTTGCAAACTTTATGTTCTTTCTTGCTCTAGCCTTGCCAGTTACATTGTACATAACACATATATTATCATTATGCTAACTGGTTGTTCGTGTTAGACGATGTAGCTTTTTCATTTCTGAGTTATTGCTATATGTAAATAAGCCTGTTTGTAAATAATCCTCAGAGAAACAAAGAAAAAACACAATTTATGACATTTTGTGCTGTGGTTATTTTTTTTAAATTGCATTTATTCACAGTTCAGTTTGAAATGCTGTAGTGACTTGTATTGAACCACTTAAATATTTATAATTAATGCTACTGAAAAGATGCTATTAATTTTATATCTCACATGCAGTTCACTGTAAAGCTACTTGGTGAAGGTGTTTTAAGAAAGAAAAAAACAGACCAGTTCTGAGAACACAAATTCCTGGTAAAGTAGTAGATGTTCAGGTTGATAAATAATATTTTCCACACTGAAGATTATGGAGGTATTGATCAGTCTTCTCATATTTTTAAGCCTCGATTTCTCCTTTCCCCCCCCCTCTAACATCACCAGAAGTCATCATTTAAGGGGTCATTTCTCGGACCCCCCGGGTAGGTCACTTACGGTACGTCAAGAGCCCCACCAAAAAAAAAGACCACCGGCCGCCACTGCCGATAGCAATGAATATCGTAAGTGCTTTGACAAAAAATCCATAAAAAAATATCATCTGTGGAAGCCGTGGTACTGTAAAAAGCACGACCAATCATTTTAGCCGGCCCGGCTGAAATGACTGGATGGCCTACCTGCCTGTCAGCCTTCCATCTGTGCACAAACTTATCTCGTGCCCTCATTGGTCATGTGCGCGTTTGTGTGTGTTGGAGGAGGGGCTCTGTAAGGAAGTGGCAGATTTTTCCCGGCTGTGTATTTTCAAATTCTAGCGCACCCAAGCTGGTTTCTCCAAAATTACCTACCCCACCTTTAAAAGACTACTTTTATTGAATGAGAGTTTTACCTAGCACAATGAGCCTGGGGTGGTGGGAAGGGAGAACTGGGCCTCGGCATCGGCAGGAGTTGTAGTCGCCTATGAGTATTAGAATTTAGATTAACAAAGGTATAGAAAAACCCTGAAATATGTACTGACACAAAGCTACAACCCTCGATTTTGTAAGTAGTAGTAGTAAATACATACGTATATACAATATACAACAATACGCATAGTGCAATTAGCAGTACCAGTAATAAAATAACTAAATAAATAGTAGTAGAACCTTTATTTAGCCAGGAAAATCAATTAAGAACAAATTCTTATTACAATGATGACCTGACAGGAGGCAAAAGGCATCCTGAGGGGATGGGGTTTGGGAGGAAAAAAATAAAAAGACAGACTCCGGGCACTACAGAACCCAGGAGACAACACAATGACACAGAGCAGAGATGACAGGCAGAGCAGTTAAACATATAAAATCTCTAAAACAATATTGCTGTGGTTCAATCTGTCATTAAAATAATATAGAACATTCATCCATTCAATCATTCATTCATTCCTTCATGGCAAGGATAACTAAGCTGAATAGTGAATAAAGTGATATGTGAAAAGTAAAATGACAGTGAAATTAAATGACAGTGCGTTCCTCACCACTGCGATCTGGCTCCTCTGTCCTCGTGTCTTTTGGGTCTGATTCCTCACTACTGATGTCTGCCTCTCTGGGCCCTCTCTCCTTATTTATTCTGTCTCAGTCACCACTGCTATCTGGCTCCTCTGTCCTCTTGACTTGTGGTTCTGCAGGCTTAGTTCGACCTATGAATTTCAACAATGCTCCTGTAAAATATAGATATATAGTATTATGGATCAACATTAAAATAACATACACTGGAGAGCAAAATGTGAAATGCCATTTATTGTAGGCTACATATTATCCACACAATTGTCAGCAGGGGCAATAACAACTCAAATGTGAACTAACTTGAATGCATTAGTCCACAACACATAGCCTAACTAATGTTAGCCTACATAGTTACTAACATCAGAACACATAGACTAACTGTGGTTACATTACTTAACTACTTATTTTTAAAATGTTAGCGATCTAAAGGTCCGCTATTTTTGGCTGTTTTGGGTCGACTTCAGTTGACTGTAACATCGAAAATCTTCTAAATTGAATGTTCACAAAGCTGCGGACCGGTTATACACTTATACACGAGGGAACTAACATAGCTAATTTAACTAACGTTAGCTAATGTAGCTGTTGTAGTGCCGAGAGACGGGACATACGGATTAAGCAACTAGACTACTTGTAGTGTACATGCAGAATTATTTCAATTTAAAATAGTTTTAAATGCTCACACACATACCTGACTCTCGTGCTGTATTTTCCTCTCGTTTCTTTTTAATTTTCCGTTTCGAAGCACCTGATGAATGCTTTCTCTTTGACACTCAGCGACAGAATCAACAGACAGAGGCAGCAACGCAGATTTGAATCTGCCAATCAGATCAATCTATTGCTGGAGAGGGGGGGGGGCCTCCCCGAAATGTGTGAGATTGATTGGTGATGATCACTGGCACGTAATGTGTCCAATGAGAACGTTAACACGTTTTAGAGAGTTATGTTTAGTGAAGATGGAGGTCAGCCACTGTCAGCCGGAAGTGGCGCATTCGAATACTGTTTGGGCTGTCTGCCGTGGATGGGCTGCGTTCCACTCCAAATAGCCGGTCGGCCGTAATATATGCGTGCATATATGCATATATATATGCGTGCATATATGCATATATATATATATGTGAATATATATATGCATATTTATATATATGCATATATATATATATATGCGTGCATATATGCATATATATATGCGTGCATATATGTGTGTGTCTATATATATTTATAAACTGTATATTATTTTCCATCATTCAATGGACAATTTGTACTTTTTTAATATATAGGCTACCATCAAACATATGTTCATATATAAAGTGGGTAACTATACAAAACGAAGTGAGATAACTGTTTATGAATATCTGTTCAATTTTACGTAAACTTGTGTAACTCATGAAAGATAAATGAGTGTTTCAATAAAACTATTACATATAAATGTATAGTGCAGTTTTTGTTTTCATTGCAATATATTTTTTTTATATGTATCAATATATAGCCATACATGGTCCATGCATATATTGCAATATATTTAAAAATATAAGGACTACTTTCCCATATATGGAAATGTATGATCCAGTATATTGTATTATATTTACCAATATATTACAATATATTTTTGTTTCATAAGGGAAAGCAGCTCCTATATGATTCCTCCCATGTATTTGAGTTCGTCTTTTGTTAGAATTTACATTTAAATAACATCTGACAGTATTTTTCAGTAACAAGGTGAAGAGCGAAGTCAATGTATATAATTCAGCTGGATGTGTGCCAAGCTGTTCTGCTCTGATAATGCTCTTTTACTGTATGTTTGCATAATTTTTGTTGTGGGCATGCATAAATCTGTACCGTGCTCAAAGTAATATATGTATGTTTGAAAGAAAAAGAGCAGGAAACGTGCAACCTGTAATTTTTTGTGCTTCAGATAAGTAATGTTTTGAAGACTTCCTCTTCTATCACCATTTAAAGCACTTGGAGGTGCATCATTTGACAAGGGGGACATACAATTTAAGTGATTTGGGGACTTGAAGTGTGATTCATGCATGTCAATGATCAGGGCCTCACATCCACTACCAAGGGATCTGACTGGCTAATAACGATGTCAAAATGTACGTTTATCTGACATTAACTTTGTTCCAATTCAACAAAGCAATAAGAGAGCGGATGGAGCTTTATTTAATTACAGAAGTGCACTCATTGTTTGGGCTTCTGTAGAAGTTGGCATGACTAAATGCATTACTGTTTGCAGCCTGCCAAGCTAATCTCACAGAACAATGAAATGCCTCCCACGGATGGACTAGCATGTGGGCAGCTTTTGAAGCGGAACACAGGAAATAGAGAGGCGCCCTCTTCAGAGACACACACTGTCGATCATAGATGGACACGTGTCAGCATTCACACATCTGCCCATACACATGTATATGCATGCACCTCGAAATAATAAAAAGAGCTGTGTTTTTAACCTACCTATGTTTGGGTTAATTGATGTTTTACTGCCGTTTAAAACAAAACAGCTATATCTATTTCGACACAATCAACCACATTAACCGACATTGACATTGTGTTTTTTTCTTTTATGTGCTTTGTAGGAATTATCATGAAGAAAATTCCTCCCCAACGCATGGTCAAGCCAGTTAGCTGCCCTTGGGTTAAGTCCCCTTTCGCAGTTTCAGTAGAAGATACTTTATAAGTAATTTCAGCAATTACTTCTCCTTTTTGACATGCACAACATTACCTCTACTCCAACAAGGTTATATCTTTGATGCGGATATTGTTTGTTTGTCATCTGTCAGCAGGACAATGGAAAAACAACTTGCTTGAATAATGTGAAACTCTGTGAAAGGGTTAGGTTTGGACAACTGAAGAACCCATTACATTTGGAGCTGATCCAAAAACAGGGCAGATACACAAATCATGTTTCACTTTCATTAACAATGAAAGATAGGGCATTTGTGCTGCATTCATGTGATGTCTGAAAAATCAGGAAAATCATTGGAAAAAGCACCTGAACGCCACATCTAGTCGAAACAACAGCTCAGAAACAGATAACTTATTTAAACACTCTGAGCATTAAAATACCAAACACCTTCTCTGTAGCGTCCATGATGTTTCCACATAGCGATTTAAGGCTCATGAACCCACCAAAGTCAGAAGAACAACTACGCAACTCGGGAAATTGGACCATCAGAGGAGCACAAGAATGTAGTGTTGGCTTTTATAAAGGTCTACGCTCTACAAGTGCAATTGTAGTTATTGCAAGTTAGATTCATGTAAGACCAGCATTGCTCCATAAATGTTCACAATGATCATTATTTAAAACTTCAGTTGCAAATTCCAACAGCAATGGAGACTGTGAGAGCAACACACTCTCACTCCCTAAGCGTCCAGGAGCGACGCTTGGTCAGGGTCCCGTGGCGTCCAGTTGTGACGCGCCGAGGCTCCTTCAGCTTCATAAATGGACGCAAAGAGCTTTCAACTGATTGCAATGTATTCCCATCGGCGGCGGTATTTGACGCTTAGGGAAGCACGTCATTCGTTTGTGTCGGAGGCTGTTAAAGGCAATGTGAGCGTCCATTCCCATTGGATAACGGAGAATTGTACACCCGGAAGTAAGTATTCCCCTTACTGTCGATTGATTTGACAGTGATATCTCCACTACTCATCAACTCAAAAACACCAGATTATCCTTGTTAATTAAACGACATTGATAGGTTTTAGTGTGTGTACAATGCTTTTGTCACGTTTTCCCCTTCAATTCTGAGAAACAAGTAGTTTTCTATGAGTTTTGGATGGCCGAAGACATTACATTACCCACAATGCTCTGTAGCAACCATAGACTGTATAAAAAAATTAAATAATACATTATTCCGAGTGTGCTTGCTTTTCTCTTTAAAAGTCATCACATAACGGCATTGTAATTCACGTTTCGGCTGCATTAAATATTACATATCTGCCGTAGTTAACTCTATTTATAGAGCCCTGATGACAAGACTTCTAGACAAACAGGAACTGCCGCCAAAACTGAAAACTTGACATGGATCTTAAATATATAAGCAATTAAACAACATCTTACATTTCTTTTCACACAATACGTCTCCTTGCAGTATCAACACTAATTCGGCTGACTTTTATATTTGATCCAATTGGTAGATAGGCTGTATTTACGCCATAACGGTGCACAGCTGATAGAAAGGGACACCTACTGGTTAAAGCACGTTATTGCATTTTATAATTGTATTATTAGATATTAATAGGATCCCTATAAAGTATATTCTTTACTCTTCGTTATTCTCTACTAATAGTTAATTAAAGACTGTATATAATGACTATTTTGCACATCCCATTCAAGATTTCAAGATTTTCTAAGGTTTATTGACATTAAAGGGCCCATGTCATGCTTTTCCGGTTATTACCCGTCCCCTTGTGTGTTATGAAGGTTTTTATGCATGTAAACGGTGTGCAGAGTCAAAACCCTCAAAGTACACCCTGTAGCGAGTAAAACTCTAACACAGAAAATACCTCCCCAAAACGCCTCGTTGGAGATACGTCACTGCCCATTTGATTCTTCCGGGTACCCGGAACAAAATGGACCAATCCGGAAGAGCTATGGCCACACCCAGCGGCGCTGGCCGCACCCTCTGCCAGCCTAACATTTACTGTTGGAAGCTCTGGTTCAGTTCACAATCGATCCAGTCATGCCAATGCCAAGGACCTGTTTCCTGAAATGTGAGGAGAAATCTGAGCTGTTTGTCCTACCGACGGAAGAACCACAACGAAGTCAGTGGTTGAAATTTCTTTTTAACACTGTTCCTTCAGAGGTTCGAAGAACGTTACTGTGTGCATTTCACAGACGAAAGCTTCCAAAACATTGCCCAGTTTGAGGCCGGATATGCACAGCATTTGAAACTGAAGGACGATGCTATTCCTAGTTTGTTTGGACCGTTTGGAGCAGGGGAAGATTCGGGTACACAACCTGTAAGTTTGCATTGTTATTTGTGTATTTATCAAACAAGGTATCTACCACGACTGTTTAAATGTGTAAACGTGTTTCGGACTGCTAAGCCAGTGCTAACTGTGCTAACTAAGTTGCTAGTGTTTCCATATCAACTCTAATATCAGCAGATGGCCTTACATACATGTATCTCATAGCAGGAGAATGTCTGCATTCACACACGAAATACTCATAGATAGTATACTCCAGGTGATTTACCGTACGGTCAGTGGCAAAACGTAATTACATTATAGCTGGCGTTCCGAGCGTGTATGCTACCGAGCTAAACAACAAGGCTACTAAGAGCTAGACATGAGTTTGCTCGGAAAAACATTGTTTTTATGCCAGCTACAATGAATGTAGCAGACTACCCATATAAGATTGCAATTGTAAACATGTGCTTGATAGCCTAATATGAACCAATATCTGTTGTTCATAGTATAGTATAGCATATTGAACAACTGAACAACTAGCAAACGTAGATTAGCATTGTAATCCAGCTGGCAAACTGACGAACATCAAACAACTAAGTTTCAATAATATTTTGTGATTGGCACTTCATTTCGTTAGGAATGTCTCCCAAACAAGGTATCTACCACGACTGTTTAAATGTGTAAACGTGTTTCGGACTGCTAAACCAGTGCTAACTGTGCTAACTAAGTTGCTAGCGTTTCCATATCAACTCTAATATCAGCAGATGGCCTTACATACATGTATCTCATAGCAGGAGAATGTCTGCATTCACACATGAAATACTCATAGACAGTATACTCGAGGGGATTTACCGTACGGTCAGTCGCGAAACGTAATTACATTATAGCTGGCGTTCCGAGCGTGTATGCTACCGAGCTAAACAACAAGGCTACCAATGGAGCTAGACATGGGAAAACACTTGACACAGTGCTTACTGGGCTAACGACGTTGCTAGCGTTTAAATATATCAACTACAATGTCAGCAGATGGCCTTACATGTTTGTCATGGCAGGAGAATGTCTGCATTCACACACGGAATACTCATACAGTATACTCCGGGTATATTACAGTTGGCTAGCTAACGAGGCTAGCTATACATGCTAGCGGAAAACATCGTATTCATGCCAGTTACAATGAATGACCGAATATAGCAGACTACCCGTATAAGATTGCAATTATAAACACGTTATTGCTAGTCTAATATGAACCACTAGCTTTTGTTCATAGTAGTTTTATTACACTACATTATAGTTGCCGTTCCTCCGAGATACCGTTCATATCGTGTTTGATACCAAGGTAAACAAGAAAGCTAGGTTAGCATATTAGCTGGCAAGCTTACTGTGTTGATTAGATAGATGGATTAGATAGATCCACACTCCTACCACAACTACTACTAACGAATCTAAAACAACTAAGTTTCTCTAATATTTTGTGATTTGCATTTGATTTCGTCCAGCAAGATCAGGAAACTCCTGGCGTATCTGGCGGACAACACACACACGGGATGACCCACTCTGATGCCTCGTCCTAAAAAGCCCCGGCAGCCGCTTACAAAGCTGCGATAGGCAAGATGCCGAAAACGCCTATAAGGGGAGGAATGGATGATATACAGTGTATATATGTATATTTACGCATGTTCATTTTGTACATTTCTAAAAATAAAGATTGATGGAAATACTTAGTAGGCCTATCCTTTCTTCCCTGAATTATTTGCTCCTATAACATATCATTCACATATAGCAAACCATGATTTGATTTCTCATCAAACAGTAGTAGTTTATTACAGGTAAAAATAACTTACTCTTCTACAGTATAACAACAGTTGTAGGTACAGTTCGGTTAGTTAGCGTATAAAATATACGGCTGTACCGACGCCATTATAAGACTGATGTTCCGAGAGCGAGCCGAAAAAAGCACTGTTAGACATGGGCGGAGCCTCTCTGGTGGTTGACTAATCAGAACAGAGTGGCCGAGCTGACCAATCGGAGCACACTAGGCTCACAGGGAGGGGGGGGGGCAAGAGCTCCAACGAGTCGTTTAGTGGAGAGAGTGAATACTGCTGAATACACATACTTTACAGAGATGCTGTATGCGAAACCAATGTGAGTTTGGAAAATTGCACAGTATAAATCTATTTTAGTATACCTCAACAATGTAATTATGATCAGTGGAAATGGCCATGATATGGGCCCTTTAAGACTGTATATAATGACTATTTTGCACATCCCTTTCAAGATTTCAAGATTTTCTAAGGTTTATTGACATATCATATTATACACAACTACGGTGTAGTTATGCAATGAATGAAAAACTTGGGTCGCAGGTTCCTCAACAGTGCATTACAAGACATCTATCAATATGTGTATACCTCCACCATTACATTGTCATATTCTGCACATTTCTTATACTATCTACATACATCTTATAAGAGTATAATACATATGTATAATATCAGTTAACCTCTTAAGCCCTGAGCGTGTTTTTCAGGTCTCAGGCTCGAAAATGACATTCCCAGAACAAATGACCATATCTTCCCTTCTAAAAGGGTTAAATTAATCATCTGTATTCTCAAAGTAATGATAAACCTGTGAGTTGGATGTAGAAAAGTCAGAATCAATATAGATGTTTTTTATTTTAAAGAAAATTCAGATTTTACATAGTAAAAAACTGTAAATTATAGTGTCCGTCCAAATATTCTTTTTTACTTATAGTGAAAACTACCCTTGGATGATGGGTTAGTAGACTAAAAGCTTTAGGAATCCAAAGTACAACATATAATAAGTACCCTGTATCAAGATTGATGCAAAACAAGTGAAATTTGACCTTTTTAGAGCGGTTTAGCCAAAAAAACCCACTTCTGGGGTCATTTGGGTGGATTTGACCTATCTCTGGCCCCCCTTGCTCAATTTTGATGAATGAAATCTCTTTATAACCGCTAGAGCCAATGGAATCGAGGGAAGGTTATATACACACCAAAACGTTAACAAATAAGGAGTGAGAGTGACGCGTTACCAAAACCGGAAGCTGCATACACTCTGGTGGCTACCATTAGCAGCTAACTTTTCCGCTCCGATTTTTACATAAAAAATGGAATTATGGATCATAAAAAAATTCTTCAAAGGCACAGGTACATTATCAACCTATGGATCAACAGTTGTAGCATTTTTTTTTTTCGTTTTAATGCCATTGAACACGTCTTTTGACCTAATTGACAGCTACGGTGAGACGATCTGCCGTAAAAGCTCCGTAAAGGTACGTGTTGTGATGTCTGTGTTTGCTTCCCCTGTCGCAAGTTCGGATCACTCAGTGATGATACTATACCTAAATAATCAGTGGAGTCTCAGCTTTAATCGGCTATATTGTATGTGCAGCTACGATAAGTAATAAGGGTATCTTTATCTTGAATTGTGTGCCGCAGTGCGTTAGAATTTTTTCGCTCAGGGGTCATTTAGACGCTTCTTATGAGACTTGTGTTTTGTTTTGGTAAAAATGGTTCATATCTTCAGTTAGCTGAGATTCTTCCCGTTAATCTGGTGCTACACATTAATAGTTTCATAAATGTTAAGAAGCCCTGAGACATTATCTCGAAAAAAAAACGGTGGGAGGTGTCCAATGGGGGGACCGCCGTGCTTAAGAGGTTAAAATAAGTGCTTAAACATAGTTAACATTGCAGGAAAGCAATATATTAGACGTTAAGTACTTTGTCAGGCTTAATATTTATCTGTCGATACACATTTCACTGTGTGTGCTGTGTGCTCTGCATGTGTGACCATCAAAGAGGGTTATATCTCTCACAGGCTCCGCCCTCTACTGGACTCTATGGGTACTACCTTATCCCGCGTGCATTCTCCCACTGAGACTTCTATAGACGTAGCCGGCCCAGGGCGGGCCTACCTGAATGCGCGCGCATCACACCGTATAAAAGGAGGCCTCGCCTCCTGACTATCATCCTTTTTCTCTTCAGCAGCGGAAGTGATTCCACGAGCTTCGAGACGATTGAGAAAGAGAGAGTAAAGTGTAGGACCTACCCGAAATGCCCGAATCTAATTACCCTTCTGCTTCACGTCCTTGGGGCCTGACCACGCGGTGGGTAATATGGGCCCGACGCTAACATGCCCAGACTGCCAGATGATCCCGCAGCTCACACGAGAGCATCGTGGGCAGCACTTCCTGGCGAGGGCCACCCAGCGCTTCAGCCGCCTAGAGGAGGAGAGAGTCCAGCTTAGCCGCATGCTATCGCTGGCTCCTCCTCAGGCCCCGCTACGTGCCCCCCTCGCGCATGCAGGGGAGGTAGCGTAGTGCGACAGTGAAGCGGAGGGAGAGGCGCCGGCACGGGGGTCCCGTAGCTGCGGCGCCCTCCACCTCTACGGCCCACCCCGTGGCACCGGCATACCGGCAATCACGGGGAAGGGCTGCCCGACCGAGGCAGGCTCCGCAACAGCAGAGCACCCGGGTGGGGAGCTCCATCTTCGCGGAGTGTTAACTGCCTATTTAATGCCCAGATCCCTGTCAAACGTTTTTAAAATAAAGATGGTGTTGATCTGTATCCAAGTCTGAGTGTCCTTTGTATCCACAATACACTTGCACATGTTGATGACTGTACAAATTCCCCACTCGCCGCCCCAGCTATAGCTCCCGTTAGGGAGGAGGCTAGTGGGAGTGCGCAGATGAGAGTGATAAACCGCAGGCAGCACTGTTATAGTGCGGTGCGGGTACAGGGACATTATGGCCGACGTTTTTCTGTTAGAAAACATTCTATGCCTGAAGCTAAGACTCCAAATAATGCTGTTTACTATAGTGATAGGGGCTCCATTATAGCAACGCCCGCACTTGTAAAGAGGCGCGTGGCGGTGCGTTCAGGGGCCTTAGTAAAACACACTACGCCTGTAAAAACTCTGGTTAATGCTGTTTTCCATAGTGAGGAAAATAGCATTATGACGACGCGCGGCCCCCCCCCCGAGAGCGGGCCGCGGTGCGTTCATGGACAGAAAAAGCTCAGATTAATGCCTCTTTTTCTCTAAGAGGAAACAGCATTATGGCGGAGCGCGCGCTCTCACGGGAGTGTGCCGTGGTGCGTTCAGGGACCTCAGTGTTTTTCTCTGAGTGGAAACTGCATTATAGAAAAACGGCCCTTTCTGTGTCAGCCCCCCATGGGTCAAACTTCCTTTTATGGAGGGTTTGACGGCGGAGTGGGCCACCAGAGAGTACTACAGCTTCATAGCTGCGGCTCCGCAGCTGATTGCACATCCCCTAACTCAATGTTATGGGGAATGGAAACTCAGCTGTGTACTGACAAGGTGGATGGACAGGACGCTGAAACGGGGCTATTCACTCCAGTTTGCAGCATCCCACCTCCTTTTATGGGCATGCGAGAGGTAAATCTGTCTTCCCAGGAGGAGATGGGTTTCCTCTCAGCAGAGATTCAGGCTCTGGTGCAGAAACAGGCTGTGTCTGTTGTGCATCCTCAGCACAGAGAGAAGGGTCTTTATTCCATGTATTTCAGGGGAATTCAGACATATTCTAGATCTCCGGGGCCTGAATCGTCATATTTCCAGCAGGAAATTCCGCATGTTAACTGTGAAACAGTTACTAGGGCTTGTGCAGCCAGGCGATTGGTTCACCACCATCGACCTGAAAGACGCATACTTTCATGTGGAAATTGTTCCAGAGCACAGAAAGTATCTGCGTTTTGCCTTCCAGGGAATAGCCTACGAATACAACAGGCTGCCGTTCGGTTATTCCCTATCCCCACGCACATTCAGCAAATGTGTGGCCACAGCGCCTCAACCGCTGCGCGCACACGGCATGAGAGTTTTATTTTACATAGACGACCTCATAAGGTGCGTTCACACCGGAGTACTTTGGTGTACTTTTCCCACAATAGTTCATCAGAACTACGATATATTTGCGTTCACACCAAAAAGCCCCAGGAACTAAAGTAGCTCAACTTAGTTCGTCAGACCCGCTTTTCAGTCATTTCACGGCATTCGTTTGTGTCGGAGGCTGTTAAAGGCAATGTGACCGTCCATTCCCATTGGATAACGAAGAATTGTACACCCGGAAGTAAGTATTCCCCTTACTGTCGATTGATTTGACAGTGATATCTCCCCTACTCATCAACTCAAAAACACCAGATTACTGTATCCTTGTTAATTAAACGACATTGATAGGTTTTAGTGTGTGTACAATGCTTTTGTCACGTTTTCCCCTTCAATTCTGACAAACAAGTCGTTTTCTATGAGTTTTGGATGGCCGAAGACATGACATTACCCACAATCCTCTGTAGCAACCATAGACTATATAAAACAATTAAATAATACATTATTCCGAGTGTGCTTGCTTTTCTCTTCAAAAACACCAGATTATCCTTGTTAATTAAACGACATTGATAGGTTTTAGTGTGTGTACAATGCTTTTGTCATGTTTTCCCCTTCAATTCTGACAAACAAGTCGTTTCTATGAGTTTTGGATGGCCGAAGACATGACATTACCCACAATCCTCTGTAGCAACCATAGACTGTATAACAAAATTAAATAATACATTATTCCGAGTGTGCTTGCTTTTCTCTTTGAAAGTCATCACATAACGGCATTGTAATACACGTTTCGGCTGCATTAAATATGACATATCTGCCGTAGTTAACTCTATGTATAGAGCCCTGATGACAAGACTTCTAGACAAACAGGAACTGCCGCCAAAACTGAAAACTTGACGTGGATCTTAAATATATAAGCAATTAAACAACATCTTAAATTTCATTTCACACAATACGTCTCCTTGCAGTATCAACACTAATTCGGCTGACTTTTATATTTGATCCAATTGGTAGATAGGCTGTATTTACGCCATAACGGTGCTGATAGAAAGGGACACCTACTGGTTAAAGCACGTTATTTCATTTTATAATTGTATTATTAGATATTAATAGGAGGATGTGCAAAACAGACAAACTAATAAGGCTTTATCTAAACATTAAAGAATACTTTAGGTTAAGGTCTTCTTTTGAATAAGAAAAAAGCTTTGGGGGTATCGAAGATGAATATGGAGGGATGAAACCCTCTTTGATGGCCACACATGCAGAGGATACAGCACACACAGTGAAATTTGTATCTACAGATAAATATTAAGCCTGACAAAGTACTTAACGTCTAATATATTGCTTTCCTGCAATGTTAACTATGTTTAAGCACTTATTTTAACTGATATTATACATATGTATTATACTCTTATAAGATGTATGTAGATAGTATAAGAAATGTGCAGAATATGACAATGTAATGGTGGAGGTACACACATATTGATAGATGTCTTGTAATGCACTGTTGAGGAACCTGCGACCCAAGTTTTTCATTCATTGCATAACTACACCGTAGTTGTGTATAATATGATATGTCAATAAACCTTAGAAAATCTTGAAATCTTGAAAGGGATGTGCAAAATAGTCATTATATACAGTCTTTAATGTCAATAAACCTTAGAAAATCTTGAAATCTTGAAAGGGATGTGCAAAATAGTCATTATATACAGTCTTTAATGAACTATTAGTAGAGAATAACGACGATTAAAGAATATACTTTATAGGGATCCTATTCATATCTAATAATACAATTATAAAATGCAATAACGTGCTTTAACCAGTAGGTGTCCCTTTCTATCAGCTGTGCACCGTTATGGCGTAAATAAAGCCTATCTACCAATTGGATCAAATATAAAAGTCAGCCGAATTAGTGTTGATACTGCAAGGAGACGTATTGTGTGAAAAGAAATGTAAGATGTTGTTTAATTGCTTATATATTTAAGATCCACGTCAAGTTTTCAGTTTTGGCGGCCGTTCCTGTTTGTCTAGAAGTCTTGTCATCAGGGCTCTATACATAGAGTTAACTACGGCAGATATGTCATATTTAATGCCGCCGAAACGTGTATGCCGTTATGTGATGACTTTCAAAGAGAAAAGCAAGCACACTCGGAATAATGTATTATTTAATTGTTTTATACAGTCTATGGTTGCTACAGAGGATTGTGGGTAATGTCATGTCTTCGGCCATCCAAAACTCATAGAAAACGACTTGTTTGTCAGAATTGAAGGGGAAAACGTGACAAAAGCATTGTACACACACTAAAACCTATCAATGTCGTTTAATTAACAAGGATACAGTAATCTGGTGTTTTTGAGTTGATGAGTAGGGGAGATATCACTGTCAAATCAATCGACAGTCAGGGGAATACTTACTTCCGGGTGTACAATTCTCCGTTATCCAATGGGAATGGACGGTCACATTGCCTTTAACAGCCTCCGACACAAATGAATGCCGTGCTTCCCTAAGCGTCAAATACCGACGCCGATGGGAATACATTGCAATCAGTTGAAAGCTCTTTGCGTCCGTTTATGAAGCTGAAGGAGCCTCGGCGCGTCACAACTGGACGCCACGGGACCCTGACCAAGCGTCGCTCCTGGACGCTTAGGGAGTGAGAGTGTGTTGATTTGTTCGCTTCGGCAGAAGCTTCTACTGAATGCAGTTTCCGTCGCTCAACAAAGTTAGCAGACCTGGCAAAGTCATGTCGGGACGACTACGAAGGTAAAATAAAATACAAGCACTGCACTGTTTTAATCTGCACAATACTGGTCTTAGATGTACTTTTATTTGCTCAGTAGATCGAGCTAGCCATGCTAGAACTTGCTAACGTTAGGTCCAAGCTGGCTAACAACAGCCATGCCCGCTATGAACACGTTTTGACTTGTGAATAAGTGTGCAATGTTCTGTAATTTGCTTCACTAACTCATGGCACTAATCGTGTGTTTCAGGCGAGGTGTTTCTCTCAGGATTAGAAACTAGTTTTCCCCTCCGGGATAAAACGATAATATAACGTTAGCAATTAGCATGCTAGCTGGACATAATGCTACCTCTGTGGCTACACTGAATGCATAGAGGTAAACAATAGATTGTAGTTGCTATAATTTCAAGTAATTTGCAACATTCATTCTACATGTTAATGGTAAAAGCTTAAACAGTTGATTACCTGCATGCTACAAAGACTGATGTTCTAATATTTTTGCACATTGAAGTAGAAATGTAATTGAAATTCTATTTACTGCCTAAACATTGTTCCTTGTCATAGTATTATCCTAAATAGTTTGACCTTGTTTCCTCAGAAGGCTTCTCAGACTACATGGAGGATCCCTCAGAGAAACACAGTTTCCACGTTCAGTTCCCCCCCGCTGAGAGTAGGCAGCTCCACACCCTGCGCCCGGTCAGCGGACACCATCAGGACTACTGTCTGATCACAGAGGATCCCATCCTGACCGCTGCTGCCATACTGCGGCAAACAGGAGGGAACGGAGGTGAAAACACACTTTATACATTTAGATATGTGGAGCACAAAGAAAAGTGTTGAGTTTAACTATAAAAATATTAGGTTCAACTAACCTAATACCGTTATATGAACTTTGCTGTGTTTTCAGCGTAGCTTTGTAAAGGTAACATTTAGCAGCTAAACTGTGGATAACAAGTAAACCACATTGGTTTGTTATTCAATATGGCCGCCAAAAGCTTTTTGAATCATTACATGTCACTTGTTAGACGCTTTTATCCAAAGCTTACATACTCAATACTGTGGGCAATCCCCACAGGAGCACTTTGGGGTGAAGTGTCTCAGGGACACAACGACATGCTGACTGCAGTGGGGTTTGAACCTGTGCTCCCCTAATCCGAACACCAATGCACTTATCCACTGTGCCACACGCCTCCCTATCATGTCCTGAGAGCCCTCCATCCCCCAATTGCTAGTGCCTTCACCATTTAAAATGTTAATAGTCAAATCAAAGGTGTTCCCCGTGTTCCTCCTGTTGTGTGCCTGCAGAGACAGACTCAGAGGTGGAGATCGCCCACAGTGATGACTCTGACGTGGGGGGCTCTCTGTTATGGGCTGCTCCCCTTCCGGTATTTGGACAATGTTGTGTCGTTGTTGCGATTAAACTGATCTTGTATCTTGCATATTTCACCTTAGGAAAGTGGGCACGCGATGACAGCTTCGTTGACACCATCATGGCGATGGACCGCCTTGCCATGGTCAGCAAGGAGAATGAGGACCTGCGTGCCAAGGAGATGCACGACGAACGGCTGCTGCATTCACACAAGGCCCAGGAATCGAGGTGGAGCAACAAAATACCTTTCAGGCTGGGCTTCTGGCAATGCTAAGCGAGCTGATTAAATCCAACAGGCCTTCAATACAAAAATTAAGAAAAACTTGTCGTTGATAAACTGTACAATTACTTGTTGGGAGGCGTGTGGTGCAGTGGTCTGGTGCGTTGGTGTTCGGATCAGGGGAGCACAGGTTCAAACCCCACTGCAGTCAGGATGTCGTTGTGTCCCTGGGCAAGACACTTCACCCCAAATTGCCTACACCTGGGACAGTTCATTTTGTATTATTGTGATTATATATATATGCCACTGTTATTAATACTGACACCTAATTTTGCACTAAGGTGTGTCTGCTGCTGAGCCTACCTATTATTATATATATATATATATATATATATATATATATATATATATATATATATATATTGCCACTGTTATTATATTGTTTTGATACTACTGACACTTATTGATCTGCTGCTGATAAATAAAAGAGAACCTACATGCACGGCACTAGCATCATGACTGTCTTTGTTTAAACCAGCAGCAGTAGAGCGGTACACAGACTAACCTGTGTGTGTGTGTGTAACGTAGTTCTTCAGATGTGTATGCTTAACATGTATGTATTTATCACAGTAAAGATGGTATACAAAAGCTTTTTAAAGAGCTTTCAACCTCATCCCATTGTCTTTAACACACATTTAACATAATATACTCATATTAATATCCAAATATACAGTATGAGTACTGTTTTGATACTGACATTTCATCTTTGCACTAAGGTGTGTCTGCACTATTGTAATTGTGTCTGTTGACTGTTGTAAATAAAAGAGAGAACCAAATGCACTGTACAAAAGATGAGCTTTATTGTCAATTTACAATTTCCATGCTGTTCAGATGCCTCAAGGGCTGTGCGCGTGTCTTGCCCCGTGGCGATTTGTTTAGGTTGCGTCTCCCCAATGTTGCTTCCAGGCGAATACAGAGGAGTTGAAAAGATCCACTTTGATCCACTGCACATTGGTGTACACCAGGCCGAGGTTCTATTGTTCACCCAGAGAGAGCGCGGGACACGACGCGTTCCGTAGTATTCGCATATCTGTAATACATACAAAGACACAAATTAGCCCTACATAACTCCATAAATCCTACATTAGATAGTATTAATGTGATTTAATGAACGTACCATTGCTGTTCTTTGGGCGTGATAACGGTCATCATCCTCAGCTACGGCGAAACATGTCCATAGCGTGTGCTTTTCGTGGTCCAATCCTTTTGTTAAGGCTTCTTAACCGCCTTCGCCTCCGACTCAGCATTTCTATTGCATTTGAATGGTCGATCTGTATTTTTATTTGTGGCTGAGTTATTGGCTTAAATAACTCAGTTACGAAGCTGTATAACACGACCACCAAAACGTCAACTCCATACCGTGTCTGAGGTCGGAAGGTAAACAGAAGCATACAGCGGAAGCGGAAGTTTTTCTTCTTCTTCTCTCGGTTTTTTGGCGAATTGCAACTTTAAGGTGCATACCGCCACCTACTGTACTCGCCGTGAAGTTGTTTGCGGCCTGCCAGTAAACCCAAAGCAGAAGAAGAATAAGTGCCTAATCCACCCCCAGGAACTCATTTTGGTGTGAACGCGATATGCTTTAGTTCATCAGAACTAAAAGAACTCTCATGAACTAAAGTTCTCATGAACTACTGTGGGAAAAGTACTTGGTGTGAATGCGCCTAATGTCATGGCTGGGTCCCGGGAACAGGCAATGTTTTGCACAGCACAGTTGATCACACACCTAACCAAATTAGGTTTTGCGATCGATTGGGAAAAAGGAGCACCCCCATACCTCGCCAACAGGCGTTGTATTTGGGTGTGGTGCTCGATGCAGACGCGCTGCGTGCCACCCTGTCAGAGAGCAGACGTGCGCCCCTTCTCAGGGCGGTGCACAGGCTGCAACAGGGGGCAACAGTGACAGCTTTAACTGTCATGCAGACTCTGGGTCTCATGGCGGCTGCTCACATGGTGGTCCCGCCGGTTACTACATATGCGCCACCTGCAGAGGTGGTTCCCCAGCCTGCGTTTGGAGGCACAAACGACGGTTGGTGACCATCCCTCCCCCCCTCAGTGGGGGCAACCTCCGGTTTTGGGGGTCTCCGGACCACCTCCGGAGGGGGTCTCCACTGGGACGGGTGACCTCCTACATCACAGTGTTCACGGACGCGTCCGGAACAGGATGGGGAGGGACCTGCCTGAAGAGAGCTATAGGTGGGCGCTGGGCTCTGACAGAGTTTCGACACAGCAACCTCCTAGAGCTACGGGCAGTAGTGTTAGTCCTCCGGCATTTCATGCCCCTAATTCAGGGGAGACATGTAATGGTCAGGAGCGACAACAGCACCACAGTGGCTTATATCAACAGGCAGGGCGGAGTCCGCTCCGCCTCCTTGTTGACCACAGCGGAGGAGCTGTGGTTATGGGCCTCAGAGGTGGTGTTATCTCTGAGAGCCCTCCATGTCCCGGGACTGGAGAACAGAGGGGCCGACCTCAGGTCGAGGGGCGGCCCCCTGCCAGGCGAGTGCTTCACCCGGAGGTGGTGAAGCAGGTCTGGGCCCAGTTCGGGAGAGCAGAAGTGGACCTGTTCGCCAGCCGGCGCAACAGCCACTGTGCCCTGTGGTTCTCCATGGCCCTGAGCGACGACCCGCCCTTGGGGGTGGACGCGTTTGCACATGAGCCATGGCCAAGAAAGCTGCTATACGCCTTTCCACCGCTGCGTCTCATTCTCCCTCTCCTGGGGAGAGTGAGGCGAGAACGTCTGGCAGTCATTCTGGTAGCACCGAATCGCGTCGGGGCTCCGTGGTACTCAGAAATGACACAGATGAAGGTGGGCCAGCCCTGGGCGATCCCCCAGTTCTGGGGGGCAATGTCTCAAGGGGCAGGTGCAATCGGGGCGTTACCCACTCTGGGCCGTCCTCTTCAGGCTTGGCTCCTGAGAGGGACAGGCTGAGACAGGGTGGATTGTCTGACAGCGTTATTCAGTCTATCCAGGCAGCTAGAGCAGAATCCACCACAGCCTGTTCCAGGCCAAAGTGGCTGAGATTCCAGCATTGGTGTGAGGAGCGGGGAATAGAGCCCCTATCTTGTGAGTTGGGCTCTATTTTATCCTTCTTACACTTATGGCGCGTTTCCACTACAGCGCGGAGCACGGTTTAAGAGGGTTGTGACGTCAGCGGCCCGTTTTTGGTTGCGTTTCCACTTGGCCTAGTACCGGCCGGCGGGTCCTAATTCACAGTTTTTCTGGCCTCATAAAATCGTGGGTTTAGGGCCAGAGACAACGAGGCTGAGTCGGGCTGAGTATGCTAAACTAGAGGGAGAATCGCTGGCAAGGGGGCTACAACTACAACAAGATGGACATATTTGACCGTGATTTAATTGTAATACACGTTTCAAAATGATGCCGAAGTAACAACATACTGATACCGGTTAGTAAAAACCATGAATTAATGCTTTGACAAGTCTGCAGACAGACGGCCGGCGAAAAACCTTTTAAAATGCGTGTTTTCTAAATGGAGATTGGCTAAGCTAACGCAGTATATGCTCCGACCGTCCACACTCACAACAACGGCCTATACAGACATAAATAAAGCAGCGACTGTATTCGCCATGACACAGGCAGTCTGTGGTTTGTACTTGTTTAACTTTTGTCTAGTTTCTGAACATATATGAGGAGCTGTGAGCTGTGAGTGCTAACAGCTAACGGCTGTGTTGTTTTTCTGGGGTTCTCATTGAAGATGACGTCACGGCTCCGCCTACACTGCGTTACTATAGATACTACCCCAGTTCCTAAACTGTAATGGAAATGCGCCATAAAGTGAGCCAGTCCTAACGAGGCCTAGCCATACCGAACGAGGCCGTGCGAGGCCGTGTAGTGGAAACGCGCCATTACTGGTGGACAGAGGGCTGGGGCATTCCACGGTGAAAGTGTATGCAGCAGCCATCTCGTCCTGTCATGAGGGATTTTGGTGGCAGGTCAGCCTTTAATCAACCACTGATGTCGCGGTTTTACAGGGGGTTAGGAGACTGCGCCCTGTAGTGCACGTCTCCACCCCGCAGTGGGACCTGCCCCTAGTGCTCGAGGCTCTGGCCTCGGGACCATTGAGCCTCTGGAGCTCTCCCCTCTGAAAGCATTGTCGTGGAAAACAGCTTTGCTTCTTGCCTTAACGTCAGCCAAAAGAGTGTCCGAGTTAACTGCTCTGTCGGTACACCCGAGTTGTTTACTAGTTCAGGGTGGCCGGAGCGGCGCGACACTTAGACCGAACCCCTCCTTTGTGCCTAAAGACCTAAGGAGTGCGTTCAGGTCGAGGGCTATTCAGTTAGGGGGTTTTAGTCTCCCCCCCCATGGGGGGCCAGGGAGGCTAAACTGCACCTCCTCTGCCCGGTGCAGAACAGCTGTTCGTGTGCTTCGGGGGCGGGGTGATCGGGAAAGCTCTGTCCAAGAAAAGGCTGGCTCTGCGAGTGCATTGCACATGCCTACGGACAGGCAGGGAGAGCCTGCCCCACGGGGATTCCACACGGGCTGTAGCTGTGTCAACAGCCTTATTCAACAGTGTGGAGGATTTATGCACAGCGTCTTGGTCGACGCCAGGCCCCTTTATAAGGTTTTATCTCTTGGACATGTCTGGCTCTTTCTCCTCGTCTGTGCTTGCTGGGGCAACACAGGATTTGTAGGGGGGGGGGGGGGTTGTGGGTCAGTTGGCATCTGACCCCCTCCCCGGACGTGATGCGCCTTCACCTCTCGGCAGGAGGGGGATAGCCCCCCCACATTTTTTGTCCTCTCACACTCTGCACGGGGTCAGTGCTTGAGTGTGAGGCATGGGCGCTGGCGCTCTCCCTGTTACCCTTAGGGATTCAGGAAGGCAGGTGCGTAGCAAGCCCATACGGGGCCGAGGGGGCTCTCCCCATCCGTCTATGGGCGGGGGGGGGGGGGGGGGGGTCCCCCGGCACTGTTTTTTGAGCACACTTTCTGCGAGGTAAGCGCAGCAGGGTGTGCTCTGTCAGCCGCAGCCCAGATTTCTCCTCGGTCACAACCGGGTTAAGGGAGAGTGTGGGGCAGCAGCTGCTGACCAGAAAAGCCGGTCAGGGGCAGTAGGGTGGAATGGTGTTGGACGACAGTGCGCGTATACATCAGGGCTCCACCCACTGTACCCATAGAGTCCAGTAGAGGGCGGAGCCTGTGAGAGATATAACGGGGGGTTACGTATTGTAACCCTAGTTATATAAGCACAGGCGGAGCCCTCTACTCAGGGCACTGTCTGTTCTATTCCGCTCGCTGAAGAGAGGTATAGGATGGTAGTCAGGAGGCGAGGCCTCCTTTTATACGGTGTGATGCACGCGCATTCAGGTAGGCCCGCCCTGGGCCGGCTACGTCTATAGAAGTCTCAGTGGGAGAATGCACGCGGGATAAGGTAGTACCCATAGAGTCCAGTAGAGGGCTCCGCCTGTGCTTATATAACTAGGGTTACAATACGTAACCCCCCGTTTCATCCCTCCATATTCATCTTCTATACCCCCAAAGCTTTTTTCTTATTCAAAAGAAGACCTTAACCAAAAGTATTCTTTAATGTTTAAATAAAGCCTTATTAGTTTGTCTGTTTTGCACATCCTCCTATTAATATCTAATAATAAAATTATAAAATGCAATAACGTGCTTTAACCAGTAGGTGTCCCTTTCTATCAGCTGTGCACCGTTATGGCGTAAATACAGCCTATCTACCAATTGGATCAAATATAAAAGGCAGCCGAATTAGTGTTGATACTGCAAGGAGACGTATTGTGTGAAAAGAAATGTAAGATGTTGTTTAATTGCTTATATATTTAAGATCCACGTCAAGTTTTCAGTTTCTTGTTTGTCTAGAAGTCTTGTCATCAGGGCTCTATAAATAGAGTTAACTACGGCAGATATGTCATATTTAATGCAGCCGAAAATTACAATGCCGTTATGTGATAACTTTCAAAGAGAAAAGCAAGCACACTCGGAATAATGTATTATTTAATTTTTGTATACAGTCTATGGTTGCTACAGAGCATTGTGGGTAATGTAATGTCTTCGGCCATCCAAAACTCATAGAAAACGACTTGTTTCTCAGAATTGAAGGGGAAAACGTGACAAAAGCATTGTACACACACTAAAACCTATCAATGTCGTTTAATTAACAAGGATAATCTGGTGTTTTTGAGTTGATGAGTAGTGGAGATATCACTGTCAAATCAATCGACAGTAAGGGGAATACTTACTTCCGGGTGTACAATTCTCCGTTATCCAATGGGAATGGACGCTCACATTGCCTTTAACAGCCTCCGACACAAACGAATGACGTGCTTCCCTAAGCGTCAAATACCGCTGCCGATGGGAATACATTGCAATCAGTTGAAAGCTCTTTGCGTCCGTTTATGAAGCTGAAGGAGCCTCGGCGCGTCACAACTGGACGCCACGGGACCCTGACCAAGCGTCGCTCCTGGACGCTTAGGGAGTGAGAGTGTGTTGATGAGAGAAGAGAAAATGCTATTCTTCCTTGCTATTATTATTTTCCAACTCATTGTTGTTATCAAGCAAGGCTACGACTGTTTCTGTAAAGCTCCTGTCAAGTCTGAATGAAGCAATAAAGAACATTAACATAACGGCCTCTTATTGTCTGTATGACACAAGGCAATCATCTTATCGAATACATAAAACCGGCAAGGTAAAGACTAAATCATTCACTGCTGCCGAGTTTAGACACACAAATCCATCAACAAAGAAATCTTCATGATCTGACAACTTTGAATTCAAGCATTTGCAAAACAGGAAATGCTTTTGTGTTTGTTTTCGACGTGTGCAAAAGATGTTTCAAATATCATACTGACCATGGCATCTACCAAATCAATGTATATATTTTCTCAATGTGTGTAATGCTGTTCTCATTCTCATATGTATGTTTAATGTTGTTGTAGGTGTACATGATGTGTAAGGTATGTATAATACTGTGAAGTACTCACCGTACCATTTCTAACTCTACCATCCAACAGTGATACTCATTCCATAAAGATACTCTCAGGTCAAAATGAAGCCGTAATGAACATTTACAAAACCCCCTTGACAGTACCAATCCTGTAAAATTATACATGCCTTTTTGTCTGAAAAAGAACAGAAGCAAAGGAAAAAAATATCTAGCTGATTGGTTGGCATCCAATCACAGAACCCATCTGTTATCCATCTGATGATTTAGCACCGGGGGAACCTGCAATATTTTGGTGATTGCGAAAGAGTTTGACATACAATCTGTGGGAGTCTTTAAATAACCAACCTTAGCTAGCCAGTGGGAAAAAGTTGCCAGCTAAGGGAGACCAGGGGAAAACCCCTCCATAGGGGAAAAAAAGTCCAAATATGGTGGCCTCTGGTACAATCTAATGCCACTATTCTATCATACAGTAAAGACTGATCTTCATTATTGCACATTTTAATGAGTCCCATCTTTGTTAGACTGCCCAATCGTAAACATCTAGCAAATTATAATAAAGGAGAACTAGGCCTTTTGTGTTTATAAGCCTACAAAGTCTGTAAATAGTATTAAAACCATGCCTTTTCCTGAATAATGAGAACTTGTTTCACTTGAACCATTAAAACGTGTTTATTATTATCAGTTTACATGCATTTATTGACACCAACTTCTGACCCTAACCCTAACAACGCCAAGATAACCCAAAGAGTAAACAGTGGATACAATTAAGTAGTCAATACAAACAACGGAAACAAGAAAGCTATCTTGTTCTGTTGCCTGCATATAAATCCAGAATCTGTTTATAGACAAAGGATATGGTCATGTGGTATCATATTTTCCTAAGCAATATCCAGCTTAGTTGTCCCTGCAATTAACCTATAGCACCTCACTCCGCAACCTATTCTGACCCTGCTGTCAGCCCCAACAACACATCAACCCAGTGATGGGAACTGAGGTGTGACCTGTGCAATTTCTGCATTGAATCCCATCATTCTCCTATACATGTATGGCCTTGTGTAGTTCCACAGTGACATTTCAGTTAGAAGCAATAAAGAGCTGAGGAAATAATGTGCAGCTTGCAAACAGCCAGGATCAGCCAGCATGGAGAATGAGATGAAGTTTGCATATAGCTGAGCGATGGGAGAGGAAGCAGCAGAGAAATAAGCAGCTGGCACACAACGCCCACCAGGTCAACACAACAAACACACAGATGGAGAAAACACACACACACACTCCCAAACAAACACATACAGTGAATTAAGGAATACAGATGAACCTTTGACAGTGGATACATCATCTCATGCTTCCTGGCTTCAGGGATTACTGACATATGATATATTTATTAAATTGTACTGTATTTTTAACCAAAGGCAATGAGAATGAACTGAAAGAGCTCAGGAACACTGCTGCTGTCATCACCACAGTAAAGAAGAAGAAAAAAAGGAAAGGAAATTGGAAGCGGGGCAGTGGCCATGACAATAACATGAACTGCGGGTCAGCAGAAAGAGAGAGGGTTAGGTAGATAATGATCCTGCTGATCCTCCAATATGTGGTGTACTTCAACACACCCACACCCACACCCACACACACACACACACACACACACACACACACACACACACACACACACACACACACACACACACACACACACACACACACACACACACACACACACACACACACACACACACACACACACACACACACACACCAGTTGACGGTGACAAAGACAAATTACATTCTCTGATTATATTCGCTGCTCTACTCTTTTCAGTGTGCATGTGGGGATGGAAAGACTGCTTTGAATCTTAAAATGAAGGTATTTATTTGTGTGTGTGTGTGTGTGTGTGTGTGTGTGTGTGTGTGTGTGTGTGTGTGTGTGTGTGTGTGTGTGTGTGTTTCTTCAAAGGTAGCTATAACTGTGAGGGAAACCTCTGAAGCAATTGGAAACAGGACACGAGGAGAGCTGGAACTTTGATGGCAAACACTGACGGTTTATTTGGAGCTTGGGCCGTAGAATTCACAAGACATGTCGTGTGCAGGAGTTGAGACAGGTTGAGATGCCAAATCAATTCTGAAGAACTCTACCCCAGACCCATGTATTTAGCTAGTTCTGAGAGAATAATCAACATTGTGCATAACAAGATACAACCATAACACCTCTATCAGCTGACGCCAACAGGCAGGAACAGGGAGACAAAACACTGAGAGCACAGCAGCCAAGGTTGCAGGTGCCTGAACTCAGCGAGGTCAGTACAAACTGATAAACTGGGTCAAAGTTATGGGCCGTGGAAAATATTTCCCCAACAATAACCAACCTTAACTCAGAGCCGTTTAGCGGCTTCAGATTAAATTAACAGCAGTTATTATTGATATTTCCTTTATAAAAACAATGTATCGAATGACAATATAAAACAATGAAAGGGGTTACCTGATTGATGATCCTTCAGATAATTGCCACCTTAATCTGCAGCTCCCTTGAGCCATAAATAAGTTTATAGCGAGTTTAAGGTCATTGCTTTCTGATTGAAGGGTATGATGTAAAAGACAGATTCAAATGAAAAGTATCGAATATACCTCCGATACTCCAGACCAAGAGAACTACTGATCAATTAATGATTACATTTCATCATCATTAGTCATTCCATCATAGGTTCATTGTGTGCACTTGTATTGAAACTTTCGATTTCCAAAGACATTGACATTTGAGTCAGTTTTGGAAATTACAGAGAATTTGTAATGATAATTGTTTAGAATGCCTTAACTGTGCTTTTCTTGTGGATCTTTGCAGGGTTGAATCTTACGCAGGACGGTCTGGCTTATTAGAAGCAAATGTACCTGCAGGTTTTTTGTTGAGTTTATGGTTTATTACACTAATTGAAAGTTGCTTTCGATAAAAATGTAATGTAACATATCAGATTTGTTCTGGTTATATTAGCTTTAAAATAATGCAATCAGTAGATCACTGTTAGGTTCATAGCTGCTAACGCCTTCAGTCATTTTCTTATGACTGTGGCTTTTGGCTGTTGTAAGTTTTGCTGCCGAACCTCAGTGTCCTCCTGCTGGCGGGTCAACAGTGATGACCAGTCACTTCCCACCCCCCTTGCTAACAGCACAACTCTTCCCCCATGTTCCAGAGCCAAGTGTTTGTTTCCTCTGCCTCGCCCAACCATGTGACCTCAGAGATGATTGTTGTTCCTGGGGAAAGTGTAGTTTTTCTATCCAGGCCCACCCTCGTCTCGCATGATTGTGCACCCTGCAGGAGGCTCTCATAAGTGTTGATCATGTTTTCCAATCCATTATCTACTCTTAATAACATCCTTAATTATTAAATGTAGATTTAAAAAAGCACAGAACTCTTTCAAAAATGATATTGAAGCAATTGCTCGACTAAAAAATAAAACAGACGAAAAGAGAACCTTTGTGTCTTTTATAAAACTGAATTTTGGGATGATTATTATACAAAATAGCTGGCTTTGTTACATTTAATTGGATAATTTAACGCATCAAGATCATGTTAACCTGGATTAGTTAAACTACTGTTGAAGAACAGGGCAAATTTAATCGTAAATCTTTGTCCACCTAAATACAACTCAGTCAGGAAAAGATAGTAAATGCAAATTTACAAACGCAGGAAGTTGTAAAGTAGTGATGGCATGAACCTAGCATAAATTATGAATGTGTGTGGAAGTGTTTTGTAATTCGACATCTTCTTTAATAAATAATTGCTTGTGCAAATAAAGTATTGTTCTCATTTGTATTATTTATTCAAAATGTCATGCACAAAGATGTGCATGCACCCCAAAAAAGGGTTTCATTGTATTGTGTTGCTTCCGTTGTGCTTTCAGTTGAAATCATGTAAACTTACAGCTCTACTGAACTCCACCAAAAATACCATATCATTTTTCCCAATGATTGCCCCATGAGATTACATGAGGAAATGACTCAGGAAATGAATCATAAGATACAAAGGAGTTGGCCAGATAACTGAGCTTTAGTACTGTCCACCATGTTGAGATAGATGGCAGGGACACCACTTTAGGCTTTCATCTGCAGCTCAATTAAATAAGCCTTTATATGTCAGAAATCTCCCCATTTACATTGAAATATGGATAGTTTACAGACATGTTTAGTTGTCTTAATATGTGCTTTTGAAAAATTAAACTTTTATTTATTTCACAATTCACTTTTTGGATGTATCTTTAAAGGGAGACACATGAGGTAAATAGGATACATTAAAAAGGCCCTATTATGCTCATATTCAGGTTTCATAATTATATTTTGTGCCTCGACTGTGTTACAGAAGTAAACTAAGGAGTCCAATTTAGGCGTTTCAGGCAGGGGGGGAGTGTGTGGGAGAGAAACTCCCTCTGAAGGGAACACAGGGATTTTAGCCTTGGCAGGCCATTTATATGCACAAAAACATATATAACACACTACAGGAAAAGGAAAACCCCAGAAAGCATATTAGGGCCCTCTAAATGTGTAGCTTTTATGTCCTGAGGAAAATCTAATTACAGGATTAAAACTAATCCCATTGTACCAGTCACAAAGCTCCCTAGTTACAGTTGTGTTGACTGCAGCCTATTTGTGTGACAAATGACCCATCATTTACAGCCATTAATCACTTCCTTAATGTGGCTGTCCACTGGGACTCTGTAGGGACACAACTTTCGTAACTCTTCTCACTTCTTCCCTAAGTCTGTTTAATGAAAGTGAAAACATACTTGAATTAATCGAGGCTGATTAAAATACTGTAGGTCTGATTCAGAAGGTATTTTCGGATCTGCAGCAGGTAAGTGTGCTGTAACCAGGACATACGAAGAACTACATAAATATGATTTATAGCATTCAACCATCTTATTACCTGGCTGCGTCTGTGAGCTGTCATTGCGCACACACTCACACATACAGTACACACACACACACACACACACACACACACACACACACACACACACACACACACACACACACACACACACACACACACACACACACACACACACACACACACGTACGTAAATATAGCCACAGGGCCAATGTACAGTATGATTGTGTTTCCTCCAGGCGTAGTTAGTTGTGTGGGTGATTGGCAGATGTAGGCATTGTGTGGTTAACGTCTGACAGCTATCACAAGGAGTTAAAACATTGAGTGCATGTGGATGTACCCCTCTCCTGGTTGAGTATACCTCACGTCAAGATTGGTGAAGAGCAGAGAAATAAGGGGCATTTGACAAAAGAATCCTAACTCATGGTCTACTTACTGGATTTCTTCTGGAACTTTTGCCACATCTTTTTCAGTGGAGTCCATTTGCATCGATTTCGTGAAGAGGCTTCAGCCTATCATCAAGTATGGAGCTTTAATCATATGATAACTCCATCTCTGCCTGCTGATAATAAAATGTGGCTTAAACATTTCAGGACAATCAAAGCTAGTTGTTGAGATATTTCGCACAAAACCACATTCACTTCAGAAGCGCTAGATGAAAAGTCAAGGGATGACCGAGGTAATTAGGATTCAACGTCAGAGATCCATCCAGTTGTTAAAAACCCCAAGTGTAGACTCTTCCCCATAACGGCTTTTTTTAAAAGTGCCAGCAT
The DNA here is from genome assembly GCF_902827165.1 of Trematomus bernacchii. NCBI lineage: Eukaryota > Metazoa > Chordata > Actinopteri > Perciformes > Nototheniidae > Trematomus > Trematomus bernacchii. The sequence continues at coordinate 10,505,286 of NW_022987648.1, read as the reverse complement.
TGTGATCCTTAATATCCGCCTTAAATATATGTTATAACCTGAAAGACTGCAACTGTTTTGATTGAGAGCCCCCCAGTGGGAGCATATTACACATTGTATGTTTGAAAATAGCTTTTACATCCCCCTTACACATTTGTGGTCTTACTGTTGTATCCCCCTGAGATGAAAGAGAGCAAGGATGCTTAAGTGGTGCCAGATGGTCTTAGATTGCTGATGCATTCAATAATGGATCCATAATGTCCACATGCAGCGGATGTCCTTCATCCTGTATAATCCTGCAGGACACCTTTAGGGACACTTGGTCAAACAAAACAAGCAATTAGAAGATGTTGCTTTGGGCTTTAGGAAGAGAAGTAGAGCATTTGAAACCATTTACTGCCAGTTTTAAAATGACTTAAAGTGGACCTATCATGCTATATTTGAAAAATATATTGTAGGGCCATACCTATATAAAACATGTCTGTGAAGTTTTTTTTTCAAAATACCAAACAGATCACCCATTGTAGCCCTGCCTCATATTGCTCAAACCCCTCTTTTGCAGGGTTATGGCTAGAAAGGATCCGTCTTGTGTAAATATGACGTCACGTTCTCGTTGTAACTCTCGTTGTAACTCTGGTTGTAATCGGAGCGGCTCGGAAACACATCTACAGCAGTAACATGCAACATACACATTAATGCAGCAGCAATATTAATAGAGAAACATCAGACATAATAGTAAAACACTGAAAGGGAACATTTTATTGCACCAGGAGCTATCTTGGGACTTTTACTGCGACAACGTTGACTTGCCTGTGAATAAAAAATAAACCATAGTGTCGGTGATCTACAGTGTTGTCATTCTTCTTTGAACAGCAAGACCGCTAACACCCTATTTCAACAATCACACTCCCTGTAATTGACATACTTAATAGATAGTTTAGCTTCTCACCATCATTTGCTGTGGCCCACTGATGTTAACGATCGTAACTGAAAGGCTGCCTGCCAAACGTAAACATTCAGCCACGTGACTTGTAAACTCTCGCGAGAGTTTTACACAAGACCATATGGTACTTTTCCCACAATAGTTAATCAGAACTACGATATATTTGCGTTCACACCAAAAAGCCCCAGGAACTAAATTAGTTCATCAGAACCATTTTTACCCGCTTTTCAGTCCTTCGTGGGAGAAAAAGGTTCATTTGTCTGATTGGCTGGGAGGAATGCAAACCACGCCCCGTAAAACTCCCAAAAACGTTTGTGAAGCCGCCATTTTATTTGCTCGCATTAAAAATCTCAGCGCAGCGCACCAACGAAGAGATTACCTTTGTGAAAGCAGCTATGGCAACACCAAATAAATCAGCGGAGCGGTGGAGTGATGATGATGTGTCGGCGCTTCTGGAGATTTACTCGGAGGACGGGATCCAGAAGCTTCTACTGAAGGCAGTTTCCGTTGTACAGCAAAGTTAGCCGACCTGGGAACCGTCCACAGCGCAAAATCATGCCGGGACGACGACGAAGGTAAAATAAACTACATGCACTGCACTGTTTTAATCTGCACAATACTGGTCTCAGATGTACTTTTATTTGCTCAGTAGATCGAGCTAGCCATGCTAGCTGAACTGACTAACACTGTTAGCAGGCCGACTCCAAGCTGGCTAACAACATCTAGCTAGCTAGCTATTCTCAGCCGCTATGAAAACGTTTTGACTTGTGAATAAGTGTGCAATGTTCTGTAATTTGCTTCACTAACTCATGGCACTAATCGTGCGTTTCAGGCGAGGTGTTTCTCTCTGGATTGGAAACTGTAGATATTTGTTGATTCTCTCGCCTCCAGGTGAGGAGCTTAAAATAAAGAGACTATTGGAGTCTCTGAAAAGGTTCAAATGGGTACTTCAATTAAATAGCGTGGTAATGAAACTGTTAGGTAGCGTGGAAAAAGGTAGGACCCAAATGCAGACTACAAAAAGGAAAAAGGTCTATAAACAAAAACGAGCTTTATTACAAAAGCTGATGACAAAAAACATGACTTGAAACAAAACGAAAGCACAAGGAAAAAACATTTACCGAAAGACTGACCGTGACTGACATGGAGGGAGACAGGAAAAACCAACAATGAACCGACAAGGCACACAGGGGAAGACAAGACTAAATACAGAGAGGGGTAATCACAAGACAAGACACAGCTGGGGTAAGGGAGGCAGAAACACAAGGGCAACAGGTGAACACAATCAGACACACCAGGGAAACTAACGACAGGAAGGCAAACACAGGAAGAAGGAACAGAGAAGACACAAGGAGGAAAACATTTCAAAACAAAGGTGGAAAATGAAAACATAAATACAAAACCGTAACAGAACCCCCCCCCTCAAGGGACGGATTCCAGACGTCCCAAGAAAACCCCAAAAAGTCCAAAACCTCTAGTAGGGTGGGCGGAGGGGGCCCGGAGGAGGGACGCACAACCAGGACCAAAAGGGTGGGTGGAGGGGGTCCGGAGGACGGGCCCGGAAGGGGTCCCGGGCGGACGGCCCGGGGGCAAGGCAGAGTCCAAAAAGGGGCGAAGGCCACAGCGGGCGAACTCAGGGGCCCGGGCATGAGAGCGAAGGCAGTGGCTGGAAGAGTCAGGAGGCCGGGCTCCAGGGCGAAGACCACGGCTGGGGAACTCAAGGGGCCGGGCTCCAGGGCGAAGACCGCGGCTGGGGAACTCAGGAGGCCGGGCTCGAGGGCGAAGACCGCGGCACTCAGGGGGCCGGGCTCGAGGGCGAACAAGAAGGCGGCGACGGGACAGCTCCGGAGGACGGGCAGGAAGGCGCTGACGGGACAGCTCCGGAGGCCGGGCAGGAAGGTGCTGACGGGACAACTCCGGAGGACGGGCAGGAAGGCCATGACGGGACAGCTCCGGAGGACGGGCAGGAAGGCGCCGACGGGACAGCACCGGAGGCCAGGCAGGAAGGCGCTGACGGGACAGCTCCGGAGGCAGGGCTCGAAGGCGCTGACGGGACAGCTCCGGAGGCCGGGCTCGAAGGTGCTGACGGGACAACTCCGGAGGACGGGCAGGACCCAGTATCGGCCGGACAGGAACCGGAGCCGACGGGACAGGCGTAGACGGGATCCTGAACATGACATGGGCTGGTGTCAATGGGACCCCGGATGGAGCAAGGGCTGGTGTCGACTGGACCCCCAACCGAACAGGACACAGAGTTGGCAGGAACCCCGGCGGGACAGGTGTCGGCGGGACCCCCAACAGGACAGGATATGGTGTAGGCAGGAAATCTGGCGGAGCAGGTGTCGGCGGGACCCCCAACAGGACAGGATCTGGTGTTGGCAGGAAACCCGGCGGAGCAGTAGTCGGCGGGACCCCCAACGGGACAGGACATGGGGTTGGCAGGACCCACAGCGGAACAGGTGTCGGCAGGACCCCCAACGATACTGGACGTGGAGTTGGCAGGACCCTCAGCGGAACCCCCAACGGCACAGGACAAAGGGTTGGCAAGACCCCCGGCAGAAGAGTAGTCGGCGGGACCCCCAATGGGACAGGACATGGAGTTGGCAAGACCCCCGGTAGGAGAGTAGTCGGCGGAACCTCCAACAGCACAGGACATAGGGTTGGCAGGACCCCCGGCAGAAGAGTAGTCGGCGGGACCCCCAATGGGACAGGACATGGAGTTGGCAAGACCCCCGGCAGGAGAGTAGTCGGCGGGACCTCCAACAGCACAGGACATAGGATTGGCAGGACCCCCGGCAGAAGAGTAGTCGGCGGGACCCCCAACGGGACAGGACATAGGATTGGCAAGACCCCCGGCAGAAGAGTAGTCGGCGGGACCTCCAACGGCACAGGACATAGGGTTGGCAGGACCCCCGGCAGAAGAGTAGTCGGCGGGACCCCCAATGGGACAGGACATGGAGTTGGCAAGACCCCCGGCAGAAGAGTAGTCGGTGGGACCTCCAACGGTACAGGACATGGGGTAGGAGTCGGCCGTAGAGCCAACAGGACACGGGGGGCTGGAGTCGGCCGGACCACCGACAGGACACGAGGGGCTGGAGTGGGCCGAACCACTGACAAAACACGGGGGGCTGGCGTCGGCCGGGGAGCCAGTACTGGAGCAGAAACTGAAGCCGGAACCATGGCTGCTGGGGCCGGAACTGGGGCCGGAACCATGGCTGCTGGGGCCAGAACTGGGGCCGGAACCATGGCTGCTGGGGCTGGAACAATGGCTGCTGGGGTCAGATCTGGAGCTGGAACCATGGCTGCTGGGGCCAGAACTGGGGCTGGAACCATGGCTTCTGGGACCAGAACTGGGGCTGAAACCATGGCTGCTGGGGCACGGGCTGGAATGCTGGCCCTGCGTCTCTTAGAGGCCTTTTGGAGACGCCGTGGACCTCCAACAGGACAGTAGTCGGATCCCAGGAAAGGGTTAGAGGCTTGAGAAAAGCTTCCAGGACTACATGTAAAATGTTGTAGCCACTCAGGCAACAAACCCCTGAGCCAGGGCTTGCGAGCAACCTCCTGGCGTGCCTCCTTCAAAGCAGCCACTCTACCCCGTATAGATGTGGCGTCATACCAGGTATAAAAAAGGTACTCTAGAGAGTACCCAAGACGTTCCGCCTGTAGCAACAAAAAATCAGAGTCTGCCGAGTCCAATTCTGGTCGGTTCATTCTGTTAGGTAGCGTGGAAAAAGGTAGGACCCAAATGCAGACTACAAAAAGGAAAAAGGTCTATAAACAAAAACGAGCTTTATTACAAAAGCTTATGACAAAAAATATGACTTGAAACAAAACGAAAGCACAAGGAAAAAACATTTACCGAAAGACTGACCGTGACTGACATGGAGGGAGACAGGAAAAACCAACAATGAACCGACAAGGCACACAGGGGAAGACAAGACTAAATACAGAGAGGGGTAATCACAAGACAAGACACAGCTGGGGTAAGGGAGGCAGAAACACAAGGGCAACAGGTGAACACAATCAGACACACCAGGGAAACTAACAACAGGAAGGCAAACACAGGAAGAAGGAACAGAGAAGACACAAGGAGGAAAACATTTCAAAACAAAGGTGGAAAATGAAAACATAAATACAAAACCGTAACAGAAACAAGCAAAAGGTAAGAGGAGACAAAAGCCGACGTTGTCTCGATGTTGCAGCGTTGAAAAGAGACCGAGCAACCGTCCTCAGTCAGCTTTATCTCCTCCGTAGCCTCATCTCAATACCCCTCCTCGACTCCTCCTTTCCCTCACTCGCGTCCCTTCCTTGCGTCTTAGCTCCGCCTCCGTAAGATGCGAGCGAGAGACACGAGGAGGTGACGCGAGGACAGAGGAGTCCTCAGGTATTAATTGGGATGTCCTCGTTCACTCAAACGTCACTCTTAAACGACGTCTGTTAATGATGTCATGTGCACAGCTGTATCCCCTCTCATCGGGCTTAACTGAATAACCCTTTAGAACCGGCCCATTTGTTGTTAAATATGTATTTAAATGATCAATCTTTCTCTTGTTAGTCAAGGAATTCAATGTATGATGGTTGGTCCTGCTTTTGTGTTCCGTTTTGGTGTAAAATGTACATTTCAATAAAATTATAATAATAATGTGAAAGCCTTTACTCTGAACATGTGTGTTGAAGTAAAAAGATATGATTCTACACTGTATTGAAGTAAACATGTATTATTTTGAATTGTATTTTAGTGAACATGTATTGTTTGAACTGTTTTAAGTAATCACAACTGTTATAGGTAATCACAACGGTTTTGGGTAATCATATATATAGAAATGATATTCTTACTTTCAAACTCACTGACCCAGAGATTCTGTTTCACACACACACTTGGCCTTTTCACCCCTAAAAACAGATGTTGTTTTTAAAGTCGTTAAAGACCTCATTAAATACATGTAGAAAGGTTTAAATGTCTGAAGGGGGATAGTTTATGTGAAGAACTCTCATGGGTAAGGAATGGAGTTAAGATTGGGACGGAGATAAAGGTTGACTTTTGACCTTGTGAAACTTTGGAATTTCTCGTTCTGGTCAGAACTATTGAACCCGACCAGAAGTGAATTCAGCCAGTAAAAACACTTGGGGGAGGTGAGCAGCTTAGACAGCTCCTCCTCACGGACTCTCTCATTCGCTTGGGAATAAAAGGGGAAGGGGAAAGCCAACACATCTCCGCCCCAAAATAAGGATATGAATACTGATGTTTTTGTATGTAAAAATGCTTTTTGGTTTGGTGAGTGGCAGGTCCCGACATCTGTGTCCGCATCACATCACAAACCTGAAGTCCGGAGTACTCTGTATAACTTGTATATGTGTTTGGTTTCCTACCAGAAGTAAACTCAGATAATTGTTATAACTTTTGATTCCGGTGTTTTCAATTCCTTTCTTTATTTTAATAGAGATTTCAGCCTCATCCAACGAACGGCGCGTAGCAGAGGGGGTGGCTATCAGCCACCACAATAGGTGTTCTGCTCCAACAGTGTCCTGTAGATCCCCACATTCACCACAAACCCACATTCAGGACTGTGCATTTTAAATAATTTAACTACTCAATATTTTAACACAAAACAAAACAAATAATTGTTATTTATCAAGATCTAGCCATTTCTGAAATAGCTTTCTTAATAGCTATGTTTTAGTGACGTTCAAGATCATTAAACATGACTTAAATTGTTAGCCTAACCTTAAGAAATGAATTGCACATAATAATTCCCACGGAGCTGTGAGCACTTATACATTTATGTGACGCTTTTCCACTCATTCTTCCAGTTCTCCGTTTTCCTCTCTTGAAATCGACCAGCTGTGAAGGTGGGGGCGGGGCTTTTATACGCGAGTAGTGAAAACACTTCCGCGTAGTCTGCTCTCGTGTATCCCAAGCCCCCAGGAAGTGCGCCGGACTCAGATGAAAATATTCGTGGTGGCCAAACGGCGGTACTACACTTCCTTTTGGTTGCCAGGCCCGGAAACACTTTTTCCCATTGACTTACATGGGGAAAGAGTGGTCTGTAAATCGTTTTGGATATTTTTTTTAAACTAAATAAACTAACCAGTATGAACCTGTATAGCCCTATTAAAGAACATTCGTTCCTTCAAGTTGTAAAAATGTGCTAATACCGTTTATTCTGTGAGTTATTCCCTCTGCATTATGAACGTGCATCAACCCACGGACCGCGGCCGCTCGGCAATTTCATGTTACGTGTTCTTCAGCACTACATGCGTTTTCTTTACCCATGGAGCCCAATAAGAACGGACACTATCGCTTATGCCAGCCCACGGAGCTGTAATAATGGCTATATTGCACATGTTTTGCTGTAATTCATCCTTTGTAAAATATTATACTAAATGGCCTGTTGATTAAATCTTGTACCCGTTAAATGTGTATTAAATAAAGGTAAGATTCCGACGTAGATTGAACGTACCTGTAGTTCTTAGTGCAATAAGAAGCTTATTGCACTGTGATAGATATAGAGACAGAGAGAGAGAGAGAGATGAGAAGACAGAGAGAGAGACAGAGTATAGAAGATATAATATATATACATATATATATATGTATATGTATATATGATTATATATATGTATATATATATATATATATGTATATATATCTCCATACATATATATATATATATATATATACAGTGCAATAATTCTTTCATGCTAAATGAAGCTCTGTTGCTTGGATATCACTAGATCCTGTTACAGCGTAATATAAATGTACATAACGATTGATGTGTAAATTAGCATAATTACTAGCTAACTGCTAGCTGCTAACTGCCACCTCGTTAATATCAAATCTATCATAACAATCCATTACCATGCTGTCATGAACGTGCGGTGCTGTTACGTGTACGCAAATTGACGTGCTTGATGTGAACGAGCATTTTGGGGAGCATGGTTAAAGTTGCGCATGCGCTATGAGCGCACATACGGGTACTTCTCAGGCATGCCGGGTAATCTGTGACGTTTCGCTCTCTCAAAAGTTGGGCCATTTCATCATCATGCGCGAATGAGCAACTCTCATAGGAATGAATGAGGCCCCGCCTCCCACGCTGTATCCAGTTCTTATTATTAGGGCTGTCGGTCGATTAAAATATTTAATCGCGATTAATCGCATGATTGTCCATAGTTAATCGCGATTAATCGCAAATTAATCGCACATTTTTTATCTGTTCTAAATGTACCTTAGAGGGATATTTTTCAAGTTTTTAATACTCTTATCAACATATGAGTGGACAACTATGCTTTATATGTTTGTTTATTATCATTTGAACAATGACAAATATTCTCATGAATATTAAACACAACAACCTCTGAACATTACAAATATTCGCCTCAATTCAACCTAGAACCTCTCTCATACAATGAGTATATGTGTGTGTGTGTGTGTGTGTGTGTGTGTGTGTGTGTGTGTGTGTGTGTGTGTGTGTGTGGTGTGTGTGTGTGTGTGTGTGTGTGTGTGTGTGTGTGTGTGTGTGTGTGTGTGTGTGTGTGTGTGTGAATGTGGAGGATCGTTGGAGCTATGTGCAGCTCAAGGCATATATGCCTGTGTGTATGAGCTGTGTTGCGGCACTATCCGTGCTGAGTGTGCTGTCTGGCTACCTGCATAAAGTCAAGTGCTCGGCGCAGTTGTCGGCGAAATGTCGCTCCTCTGTTTTCATTGAAACAGCTCCTTATATCCGTTAGCTCAGCTAGCTAGCACCAGATGCTAACAACAACACGTAAGGTGTGCTTCGCTCGCGCCACACATACACACACCCTCCCGGTCCTCCCGATGGCCAGTCCGGGCCTGCCGGTGAGCGTGGAAGTGTGGTCTGCCACAAGCGGGCAGCAGGAGCGGGGCTGTCAGCATCAGCTTGTAGATGGTATTTTAAACTCGATGCGCTCTGAAACTACGGCGGCCGAGGACAAAAAATACACATGCGTTAATCGCGTTAAAATAATTAGTGGCGTTAATTTTTTTTTTGCGTTAACGCGTTATTAACGCGTTAACTTGACAGCCCTACTTATTATACATCCATGCAGTGGCGGCCGGCCCATAGGGGCGCTAGGGGCGCTGCCCCCCCTCTTCCCACATTAAAAAAAAAATATATATATATATATATATATATTTAAAAAATATATTTTTTATTTTTATTTTTATTTTTAATAAACAAGGTAAATATTATATAATTGGTATCAGTAAAATGTATAATCTACAATAAAATCTCGTTTAAAATGGTGTTACGATGTCTAAAGTTACTGATAAGTCACGTTTCCTGCCTGGCCTTGCCCGTGTATCATTACTCCCTCTCGTCTGGGCGCTATGCACAGCGCCCAGACGAGAGTGCAGCAAGTGCAGCAGAAGCCAACTGTTGCTATCTTTAAACTATGCCGCCGAAACATAATTTCAGCCAATCAGCGTCGTCAAATCTGATGGTCACAGGGCTCCTACGTGAGCGCCCGGTGCAGTCTGTGAGTTGTTTGGACTCGTATCCAAGGAGACAAAACAGGAAGCTGTCATACACTCTGGAAGCTACCATTAGCAGCTAATGAAAACTCCGTTTTTTACATCAAAATTGAATTATGGATCATCAATCATTTTTCAAAGTGACAGACACATTGGATTAACCTATGGATTAACCTTCAGCTGCGTTTTTCTCGTTTTTGATCAGAATTGTTATTCTGCAAAAGGTGAGCATATCTCCATGTTTTGCTACCTAAAGCTACGTCGTGTGATGTCTGTATTTGCTTCCCCTGTCGCGAGTTCTGATCGATCAGTGATGATACTTATATTTCTAGAATATGTGGAATCTCAGTTTGTAAGCTTGTTTGTGCATATCCGATAAGTATATCGATTGATTTATACCTAGAGTGCGTTAGCATTTTTTCGCTCAGGGCTCATTTAGACGCTTCTTGTGAGACTTGTGTTTTGTTTCGGTAAACATGGTTCATATCATCAGTTAGATGCGTTTCCTCTGAGTAGGACACATGAATAGTTTATTACATTTTAAGAAGCCCTGAGACACAGTTTCGTGAGAAAAAAAACGGGGGGAAAAAGCCCCTTAACAGGTTAAATGGGAATTAAATCAGTGTTCCCAAAGCCCCGGTGTTCTGCAGTTTGTGTGGGCCGACTGTACTGTTGCACAGTTTATGCTGTAGAAACTATGTCCAGGACAAGGTGTTTGGAAGTTTTGGAAGATTCATAGCTAACCACACTGAAGTTATGGAGGTATTGATCAGTCTTCTCATATTTTTAAGCCTCAAATTGTCCTTCTCCCCCCCCCCCCCCCCCCCCTCTAACATCACCAGAAGTCATGATTTAAGGGGTCTTTTCTCAAAAAAAATTACCGGGGGCATCCCCCCGGACCCCTCTAGTATTGTTTGATCACCACTTCCACAGCCCCACCTAAAATATTTTCCACCAACCGCCACTGCATCCATGGTGTATCCTCCCTTCCGTCTCCTCCCGCACCCCTCCTCCCTCACCCCTCCTCGACTCCTCCGTGTGCATTTCAGCTATTGGGACGTCCTTCAAAATGGCGTGTCATGATCGATTTCCGGGTCAAGTCCCGGAGGAGGGGAAGAGAGGAGTCGAGGAGGGGTATTGAGATGAGGCTTGTGTCTCCTCCTCCGAGTAGCATGAAGCTGCAGCGTTGGATACTGCACTCTCAGGACCGCACTCCCAGGACCCTAGTTTTTCGTGACACTGCCACCTAGCGAGCAGGAGACCTGAATATGAATGACAACGCAGAGAGTGTGAGTAATGTGAAGTGCTTTTAAAGTTTTATTTGTTTAACATTAATAACAATTCCGGTGTCTTGAAATGAATTGTGATTAGCTAACATTAACTATGATAGTCTTAAGGCAATACAAACAAACATCTGTTAGCTTATGATAGCTTCTAACAGTATTAAAGGCACTAAAAACAATTATTCGTTAGCTATAGCTTTCGGTAAAAGCATTATTAGCAAAAGCATTAGTTTCGTTAGCATATTTGATTATTTGTTTAATGAAACTGTAGCGTGATTTTGGCAAGCCCATCTAGGTGTCCGACATTAATTGTTGATTTAATCACTAATTACAGTAAGAGTGTGAGTAATGTGAATCATGTTGTTTGTTTAAAGTTAACAACTATTCTGGTGTATTCAATTGGACAGCAATACAAGCAACACGTGCTAAATGTCATCTGTTAGCCTATGATGATGACTCGCTGCAAAACCAACTGTTAGCCTTTTTGTTTATTTGTTTAATGAAACCGTATGTTATGGTTATGTTATTTAGCAGAGGCTTTTATCCAAAGTGACTCACAAAAAACATAAAATAACCATAATTAACATTAGAATATCAATACAAATAGTTACATAGTCAGTTACATTACTTATTACATTTTTAACAGGGTAATTAGTCATCTGTAACCTACTACATTTAAAAAAAGTAAACTTCCCAACTCTGATCATTAATTATAGTCAGCTAATTAATTAAACTTCAAAGGATGACAAAAGCATGTCAATATGATCTGTCTGTCCGCTACATTAAATCAGCAGTAGCCTAAGTTCTGTCTTCAGTGTAAATGCTTCTTTAATAGTCATTGTATTACTATTTGAATTCATTGTAAATAATCTTACCTGTGCTGACTGCCTGTTTACTGTTTATCAGACAGTCTCATAATTCTGACATGTTTTGCAATATTGCATGAGGTGTTTTAGTCAGTTATTATTATTCTCATGGAGCGTTTTGAAATACAAGGGTATGAAAGCCCTTAACAATATGTGTGTTTTAATTTCAGTAACACTTTATTTTGAGGGTCACTTGTAGATTATCTACAATCTCTCAACAAACTCAGTAGCATGTCAATAGAACATCTGTTATATTAGGTTAACCATCTACAGATCAGTAGACCATCAGTAACAAGAGCTGTAAGACTCTGGATGGCAATATCTGTTGAGAGTATTAATGCATATCAATTGTGCACCAATGCCTTAGCCTTTCCCTATGCAATACTTTAGATTACATCTTGATTTTATTGTTTCAAAGGCATGGCCAAAGGTTTGCCTTCTGGACTCTGGAGGCCAGAAGCTTGCTCGAGGGAACCCTTCAGCCAGTGTTCAGAGTGCCACGACAGAGTGCCAGAATGGATATCTCCCAGGAGAAGGTGGTCAACAGCAGACCAACAGCAGATTGAAGAATCCACAGTGTGGAAATTGTGCCCAATAAATGTATTCTGCACTGAAATGCCTCTCGGTCAAATTGCATGTTTATCTTTTGCAGCCTGGTGCATAAACACACTAACAGTTGTTTTTCAGTAATCTAGCACCTCTTCAAAGACACATTTGATTTGATTTATTTTGAACGTGTAATACAATAAAAAAATATATATAATAAATGTATGTCTACATACAATATACATTTACAATTATAAATAGATGATATCATTATTACTACAATATATATATATTTACGTTGTATGTCAAATTTGATAAGACAAATATAAAAGACTATCTTTTTACATCTGACATACAAAATACATTTGATATTAACAACAAATTGTTGTTTGTAAAAAATAATAAAATAAACAATAATAAATATAATAATAATAATAAAAACATATTTTCATGCATGTAAATGTCTACTTTTGCGATTTTCATGCATTTTTAGATGGTTAATAACAAGCATTACAATGTCTACTTTTGCGGTCATCCAATCCGCTAGGTGGCGATGTTGCAAAACAACTAGGGTCCTGGGAGTGCGGTCCTGATAGTGCGGTCCTGAGAGTGCAGCCTCCGATGCTGCAGCTTCATACTATTGCCTCCTCTGGCTGTGATGAAGGGGGCCGCCCACCTTAGTCTTCAATGTCCGATATTGCGTAAAACAGAGGATTTCGATATTTTGTATTCATTGCTTACTTCCACACGCCTTTTCTCCTCCTTATCTCTTTCATTACTTTTTATTTAATGCATTATAACGGCTGTAATAGTTACTTTCGTAATACCGGAAGTCAAGCTTACTGTTGGTATTCCGGAGACTTCTTCCGGAATAGCTTTTCAAAATAAACTTTAGCATCAACGTTAGCCACAGGCGGATGCTAACCGGAAATGTTTTCACAATAAAACAGTTTTAAGCTTAGTCTATGTTTAAACTAAATTACATCATTAAACATTGATTTTAATTTCTTACAAAACTAGTGAGCTTTCCCCTCCGGGATTAAACGAGATATAACGTTAGCAATTAGCATGCTAGCTGGACATAATGCTACCTCTGTGGCTACACTGAATGAATAGAGAGGTAAAGAATAACTTACATTGTAGTTGCTATAATTTCATGTGTCATTTGCAACATTCATTCTACATGTTAATGGTAAAAGCTTAAACAGTTGCATGCCACAAAGACTGATGTTCTAATATTTTGCACATTTAAAGTGGACCTATCATGCTATATTTAAATGATATATTGTAGGGCCATACCTATATAAGGTATATTTATACGTTTCTGTTTTCAAAATACCAAACAGATCATGCATTTTAGCCATGCCTCATTTCGCTCTATGTGCTGTTTGCTGTCTACGGGTCTGATTCTGCTGACCACCCCCCCCCCTGCAGGAGAGGTGAGCCGTGCTCTGATCAGCTGCTGGGCTGTCAGAAGAGGGGGAGAAAAAGAGATCTCCATCCTCCATGTTTTATTATATAGAGTCGTTATTCATTTGTTTTAAAGCTCAATAAATAACAAAGAAGACCTTTGACCGGCACTTTTCTAATTTTGTCCGGAAGATTTAAACTTTAACCTGTTAAGCACCAAGCCTGTTTTTCATGTTTCAGGCTCGAAAATGACATGCCCAAAACAAATGACTACAACTAATTAGTAGACTAAAAGCATTAGTAGCAGCGATTTCGAGCGGCAATGGCCGGCCGTGGCCCAACCCCACATTCCCCTGATAGGTGGAGAGTTGGCCCAATAGCCGTAGCGCCACCGTCCTGACGTCAGGACAGTGTTCAAATCTGGATCAGTTTTTATCAGATCCGTTGCAGCCCCTTTTTTAGAGATTTGGGTATGGAGGAAAATAGAGAGGGTTGTGTTTTCTGACACTTGGTGAGTTCCCTGGAACACCGGGGACACATATTCATGTATAAAAGACGTACAAAAGTGCATTTTGCATGATAGGTCCCCTTAAAAATGTAATTGAAATTCAATTTTTTTTTTATTGATTGTTATAATTTTACTCAGCCATGTTATGTTAGATGTCAATCCACTTACACTGTAACTACTCTGGCCTTGAAAGAAGGTTACGCATCGAACTGATGTCCACTAATCCCTATAAAACAAATTTCAAGCATATATTAAGCACAAAACAATAAATAAGGGCACTTTGATATTTATTTTTTATTTGATATTATTTTATCCTATCTTATCTTCTACTTTACACCTGCATTTTGTACACTGTCCCTGCCTGCACCATGTCCAATGTTGTCTCTGTTGACAACCTACTAGGCGATTAAACTGATCTTGTATCTTGCTTATTTCTCCTCTTAGGAAAGCGGGCACGGGATGACAGCTTCCTTGACAGCATCATGGCGATGGAGGACCGCCGTGCCATGGTCAGCAAGGAGAATGAGGACCTGCGTGCCAAGGAGATGCACAACGAACGGCTGCTGCATTCACACAAGGCCCAGGAATCGGACGACCAGCTGCTCATGGTGATGCCGCGCCATGCTGACTCGGCGGCGTGCCAGGTGGAGGTGTCGGCGAGCCAGGTGGAGCAACAAAATACCTTTCAGGCTGGGCTTCTGGCAGTGCTAAGCGAGCTGATTTAAATCCAACAGGCCTTCAATAAAAAACTTTTAAAAAACTTGTCGTTGTTGATAAACTGTACAATGACTTGTTGGGAGGCGTGTGGCACAGGTTCAAACCCCACTGCAGTCAGCATGTCGTTGTGTCCCTGGGCAAGACACTTCACCCCAAATTGCCTACACCTGGGACAGTTAATTTTGTATTATTGTGATTATATATATATGCCACTGTTATTAATACTGACACTTCACTTTGCACTAAGGTGTGTCTGCTGCTGAGCCTACCTATTATTGTTATTATATATATATATATATTGCCACTCTTATTATATTGTTTTGATACTACTGACACTTTCTTTTATATTGAAAATGTTAACTTCTATTTACATTAAAACTTTTAACTTGTATTTACATGCATACGACACACATTCATTTCACACAGGTTACGCAATCCATAGCGCATGCATGTCATTGTCCAATCCTTTTGTCAATCCTTCTTAACCGCCTTCGCTTCCGAAACAGCATTGCTATTGCATTTGACTGGTCGACGATCTGTATTGTGTTTGCTTAAATAACTCATGTCTGAGGTCGGAAGGTAAACAGACGCCTCATATACAGCAGGTGGGCGTGGCAGTATACGCCATGGATGTATAATAAGAACTGGATACAGCGTGGGAGGCGGGGCCTCATTCATTCCTATGAGAGTTGCTCATTCGCGCATGATGATAAAATGGCCCAACTTTTGAGAGAGCGAAACGTCACAGATTACCCGGCATGCCTGAGAAGTACCCGTATGTGCGCTCATAGCGCATGCGCAGCTTTAACCATGCCCCCCAAAATGCTCGTTCACATCAAGCACGTCAATTTGCGTACACGTAACAGCACTGCACATTCATGACAGCATGGTAATGGTTTGTTATTATGATAGATTTGATATTACGAGGCGGCAGTTAGCAGCTAGCGGTAGCTAGTAATTATGCTAATTTACACATCAATCGTTATGTACTTTTATATTACGCTGTAACAGGATCTAGTGAATATCCAAGCAACAGAGCTTCATTTAGCATGAAAGAATTATTGCACTGTATATATATATATATATATATATATATATATGTATATATATACAGTGCAATAAGCTTCTTAGTGCAATAAGAAGCTACAGGGACGTTAATCTACGTCGGTAATATTAACTTTATTAATACAACATGTACGGTACAAGATTTAATCATACAGCCCATGTAGTATAATATTTTACAAATGATGAATTACAGCAAACATGTGCAATATATCCATTATTACAGCTCCGTGGGCTGGCAGTAAGGCGATATGGGTCCGTTCTTATTGTACATCCATGGGTAAAGATAAACGCATGTAGTGCTGAACACGTAACATGAACGTGCCGGGCGGCGTGGTCCCGTGGATTAGATGCGCGTTCATAATGCAGAGGGAAATAACTCTCAGAATAACGTTATTAGCACATTTTTACAACTTGAGGAACGAATGTTTTTAATAAGGGCTATACAAGTGTTCATACTGGGTAGTTTATTTAGTTTAAAAAAAATTATCCAACGATTTACAGACCACTCTTTCCCCATGTAAGTCAATGGGAAAAGTGTTTCCGGGCCTGGCAACCAAAAGGAAGTGTAGTACCGCCGTTTGGCCAGCACGAATATTTTCATCTGAGTCCGGCGCACTTCCTGGGGGCTTGCTTGGTATACGCGGGAGGTTCTTCTTCTTCTTCTCTCGGTTTTTTGGCGGATTGCAACTTTAAGGTGCATACCGCCACCTACTGTACTCGCCGTGAAGTTGTTTGCGGCCTGCCAGTAAACCCAAAGCAGAAGAAGAAGAAGTGGCGTCAGCGGCTTCATTTGCCTAATGCACCCCCAGGAACTCATTTCGGTGTGAACGCGATCTGCTTTAGATCATCAGAACTAAAAGAGTTCTCATGAACTGAGTTCTCATGAACTATTGTGGGAAAAGTACTTGGTGTGAACGCGCCTATAGACTGTATATACAACCCAGTCTCACGGCATTTCGTGTTATTAGTCACGAAATTAATTTAATCTATTGATTCGTGTTCACCAACACGATTTTCACATTTTTTTCGTGTCACACAGAACGATTTTAAATGCAATGTATTTGTATTGGTAGTATGTTTCGTGCCTGCAACACGTCTTTTTGTCCGGTTGGGTCTTGGAAGACCAGAAGCTGTGTGGTTCATAAAAACATGTTCTTACTCAATATCTTACCCTAAGCCTAACCCTATCCCTTTTATTTTAAATTGTATAATGTCTGAGTTTTTTTGCCGTCAGTGAGGAAAATAAATGGGGCTCAGAGCCTCAGAATACTGAAATCTGTATTTTATGTCATTTTTTTTTCCTTCTAATTTGTTATTATTTGGTGCAGGCACGAAACATACTACCAATATAAATACATTGCTTCTAAAATCGTTCTGTGTCAGAATACTTAAATCTGTATTTTTTTAAATGTCTTTTTCCTTCTAATTTGTTATTATTTACATTGCTTTTAAAATCGTTGTGTGACACGAAAAAAATGGCGAAATCGTGTTGGTGAACACGAATCAATAGATTCATTGCGTGACTATAACACGAAATGCCGTGAGACTGTGTTGGTATATAAGACGGATCCTTTCTATCCTTTTGCAGCCCTGTTAGAGAAACACATATTTTGGGTCCTTAGCTTGAAAAAAATAAATAAGAGGAGGCGCAGCTAATGCCTGATCAGAATTCTACCGGAGATAAAGTTACATTCGGTTGTGATAAAACGCTATCACGTCAAGGATTATTTCTGAAATAGTATGGAGCTCAAATGCTTTTTCTGTGGCAGGTTTATCACAAGGTGAGTTCTTTTTTTATTTCCTGCTTTTTAAACACATGTGCTCTACACAGTACAGGTTAGCTCTGAGTGTTAGCGAGGCTTGCTAATGTAAACAAAGACGTCCAAAACACGTCAGGCATTGTTTCTGATAGCAACTTTCTGTGGGTCCGCCGACGTCACCACGGATGGACACGTCAGTTCGGATGGAAATCTGTATCCACTCGTTGTACACCCGTTTTTAAAAGATTTGGGTACGGAGGAAAAGAGAAGAGGGTTTTATTTTCTGACGCTGCGTGAGTTCCCCGACGCACCGGGGACACATATTTATGTATAAAAGGCATCACAAAGTGCATTTTGCATGATAGGTCCCCTTTAAGTGAAAGAAACACATAAAAAACATTCAAGACACATTTGTTTTATCTATATTCTCTTTAATATATCTTAAAAAATTGATATACAATCTGAGAAAGTATAGGTTGAGACAACAGATTATTTATCTTCTCCCATGGCCCAAAGATTGAGTTAGCCCAAGCAGACGCATCTCCCGATAGCATTCTGGGGAAAAAACACTGCTAACTGCCAAAGTAAAGAACATAGGCCTATGACATATCAGAGTAGTAAGGCTAAGATTAAGCACAGTTGGGCTTCCATACCCAGTAGGCAACTACCACCACAAGATTCATTTTTATATGGATTTCACAGGATGGCTTCTTATTGATAGACTGTTACATTAGCCTTCAACGTTTTAATAGACCAACACCATGATGGAAGATAACACTGAACGCCCACATTCACATTTGCTTTCAATGGTCCTGGTGTTTGTTATATTTTCAGGTCCTTTATTTGAGCCAGTATCATCTGTTTTTCTGTTTAACTTGTTCTGATAATTTGAGATGTTGAATCTAGGGCCAGAAAAACCAAAAGAAAAGAAGACCAAGAGGGGGGGAGAGCATGCTAACAACTCACATAATTTCATCACCTCATACATTAACTGCCCACTCACACACGCTCAACAAACATTATTTCAATCTTTATACACACACACACCTCCGACATAACATTTCAATCTTAAACAAGTACATTTCTGACATCCTTAGTAAAATGCACCACTGCCAGATAACATAGACTTTGCCTCATGCAGACGTGTGAACACAAAGCTGAATTGAGTGAGAACAGTGTTGATGTTCTGAGATATGACTGAAACTGGAGGCACAATGCTAGCCAGGGCCGAGCAAAACACACACTAACAAACACTCACTGGCTAACTGAGTGACGGTCTCTTTCTTTCTCTTACACAAGTTTTATGGCCAGAAATCCACAATGGCAGTGGAATAGCAGCACCTACGCAAGCTAACGAGTTAGCTAACAAGCTTTGTAGCAAGTAAGCTATTCCATGCGTAAACAGGCTAACTGGCTACAGAGTGTGTACTTTCCCTCCTCTAAACCTGTAGGCTACTACAAGGGCAACACCTTTAATTTCTCCACATTGTAGTACACATACCTGATGACAAATAATAACAAAGCCCTTCGCACCAAGTAAAAAAACACTCACTTGTGAGCTAGCTAGTTAGCTTGTAAACTCACTCGATAGCATGTTACCAGTCTGCTTGTTAGCTCGCTCCCTCTCCTCATGAACCTTTGCAGACTACAGGTCCACATTGTCAACATTGATAATGCAGTTTACATTTTTGGGGAAATAATTTGATACAGATGGACAAAGAGGACAGAATGGGTAGGCCTACTGTCATTAAATAAAGACACTCTACACATTAGCTTTGGTCTCCCAGGGCTAACTTCTGTGCAGTCAATACGTCTTAGGACAGTAATGTATTTTATTCTGTACTGCAGCATATTGACAATTATATGAAACAATAACTGTGAGGTAAAAGTGCTGACTTTAAACAAGAACTATTTCTTTAAAAAGCTGTTCACACACATGTTGGGTGAACGACATATGTCAGACTTGTGTACCAAACTAATGATATCTGGCTCTTTAGCTGCTAAATGCTTCACTTGTTTCACCACCTTTTAGTCACCAACAGTGTCTTTCTGCTGTACTGTAGGATTGTTGGAGCTTTTTTGCTGAAAACAGCCAAAAACGACACTATGGTACCAGTGACATTGAACAAAAACAGTCAAACTTTGCGCCAGATAGCAAGACAATTAGCTTAGTTTTACTATAACGCTGAGAGGAGCTGCAGGTGCAGGTGATAATTCCCTGTAGGTTCATCAACGAGCAATCCCTTTCACATTGTTTGCCACATATAACATTACAATGTGTCCAATAAACTTGGGGACTTGTGTACAAAAAGACACAATTCCTACACTGTTTATTGGGTATAAATGTAAAATTAAATCACATCAGTCCTATAAACTCATAGTCATTGTTTCATTTCTAAACCACATTTAAATACAGAGCGACAAGTCATGTCCCTCCCAGGTACATGTGAGTGTTAGTGTGTAGGTGTGAAAAAGAGAAGCAGGAGGAGGAAAAGGCAAAAAAGGACAATGAGGAGAGCAGAAGCTGAAAACAGTACAATACATTTGGCTGTGGTTCTAGTAGTCTTACTTTATCCCACTTGAGCTGAAAACACAAAAAAGAAAGCATGTATGTGAGCGTTGTGTGTGTGTGTACATGCAAGAAGAATGACAACAAAATGGGACGATGTGGTCATTCACATGCTGTCTAGTGGGTCTTTCCGACTCTAGTGTGTGTGAATAAGTGTATTAAGTACTTGGATGTATGTGTTAAGCTTTTACTACATGATGTGACACTGTGCGTATTTATATGTTTGTGAACTCTCATGCATTTTCTCTTTAGCGACACAAACATAGCAGGCACTGGAACGGAGAAACTGATATCAACAAATATTCCTTCTTTTGATTAGTCTTAAACAGCTGAACGTGACTGCCTTTATTTGTATGTGCCGGTGATACATCACATCCCTTGCCGGTCGTTGCCATGGCTCGTTTCCGACAGGCTCAGGGACACCTCAGGGAGGCGGCGTCATTCGGCGATCTTGTCACAATGAACAGACATTATGGTCATCGTAACGCTCAATCGATTAGTACAAATCAAAGCATAATTTTCTTCTGTATACAAGTCTTTACGCATCTTTTTTCATTTTATTTTTATTTTCGCTCCTGCAGGTTGGAGTTTATTGCAATCTGGTGAGCAGCAGGGCATGTTGTCGAGAGGAGGGGGAGCGGTAAGAGTCAGCTGTCGATTCACGTTGGGCGAGTTGGCCGAGGCAAGCAGAGGCAAGGTAGAGCAGTTTGGTTGGTTGGTGCAGGCTGGTGTAGGTAGCCGGTGCTTCTATCATCTGGCGTAGTGCTTGACGTAATCTTGAACCTTATTCCGAAAATCCTCCTGGATTAGAGACAAGAAACAATAAAAGCAAATGACAGTTAGATGAAAAAGCCAGATATTAAACATTTGTAAAGGAGGGGGGATTGGAAGAAAAGCAAGAATGTGATATGATCCACTATTTTAAAAGACACCTTGTCTGGCCTTTATTTTACATTCACAATTACATTTTGAAGATATGTCACCTTGTGTAGATGTCTACATCCACATTAGCCTACATCTTATTTATGATATCTGTCATTGGAGTTGACTTTCCACGGCCAAATCCCTTCTGGTCATGCGTGCCCTCTCCACCCCTTCGTATATTTCCCCCTCCTCTTTATCATGACCCTCCTGGCCTTCCTTCCATCCCTCCATATGGTACCCACCCCTCTGTCACTTAATTGACCCATCCCTCCTGGTTACATTTCTTCTGACAGCACTCTTACTTTTCCTTGGCTCTGCATAAAAATTCAAGACATCCATGTCTTCAACCCCTTTGGCGGTTGTTGGTTTAACTTGGTTTGATCTGTCTCACTGTCCACTTGACATTTCAGTTTTAATATTCTCTAATACAGCACATCAGACAGGATATATTTCAATACCGTATATTTTGTTAAAGGCTGTAGGCTTGTGTTCATTTGAACTGCAGCAGCTTTTTTCTTTGAAATGCAGTATCTGTGCCTTAATGCAAAACATTTCTAGATTTCGGATTACATGTTTGCGTAAATATATTTAAAGTGAATATTGCTTAATTCCCCAGGGCCACCACAAAGTCATTCCAGAAAACATGTACTTGGGTTTAACGCATTCACCCATGCATCTAATAGTTTACTTGCGTCCCACATCTCCATTTACTTTTCACACGAGAAGCCAAAAGCCCATGTAAAGATCCTATTTGCCGATTTCTCATCGGCTTTTAACACCATCAAGCCTAGTATTTTAGCAAATATTTTAACTGAATAATTCTCACTCGAACCTGGTCTGATCGCCTGGATCGTTGACTTCCTCAGCTGTAGAACTCAGCAGGTTAGAATAGGCATGGCACTTTCCGATATGATAACTACCTGGATAGGCTCACCACAGGGATGTGTCTTATCTTCTCTTTTATTCATTTTATACACCAACTCCTGCATTAGCACTTTTCCCAACAGGCACTTTATTAAGTATGCAGATGATACGGCCCTGGTCAGCCTCCTATTTGATGAGGAAGAGGAGCATGGGCCTGTTCTTGACTTCTTTATTAACTGGTGTGAGAAGTCAAACCTGCTTCTAAACACCTCAAAAACAAAGGAGATGGAAATAGATTTTAGAATAGCACAATCGCCCAACCCTACTCTTTTAAATAGGGAGCCTATACAATGTGTCACTGAGTACAAGTATCTTGGTGTCGTGCTTGACCACAAGCTCAAATGGGATGTATGGTCTGAGAAAGTAAATGCTAAGTCTCAACAAAGAATGTTATTTTTACGTAAATTATTGTCTTTTAATGTCGGAAACAGAATGGTTAAGATGTTTTATCATGCTTTTATTGAAAGTGTGCTCTCCTTCGGCATCATATGCTGGTTCGGCAACGCCACTGAGGCACAGAAAAAGTAAGTTAGGAGGGCCATAATATTGTCCAGTAAATTGACAGGAATCTCACTTTCTAGTATAGAAAGTTTATACAAGGACAGAGTTTTAAAAATGGCACACAATATTGTGAGTGACCTGAGGCACCCACTCGCCTCTTGTTTTGAACTGTTGCCATCCGGGCGGAGATATCGTGCCCCTCTGTTCAAAAAGAACAGATCTAGGCTGTCTTTCGTCCCACAAGCCATCAAACTCCTGAATCAATGAATCAATGATGGCTAGGAGGCACTGCCGCCGCCGCCGCCGCCCCCGCCCCCCTCGCAAATGAGGGCCGAGGCCCCTTGTCATGTCTGCCGATATCTTTTTTTTTTTATGTCTGTTCTTTTTAATCTGTGTCTATGTTGTTGTCAGTGACGTATGTTTTATCTTTTTAAATGCCTCCATTTCCCCTCGGGGACAAATAAACAAATACTATACTATACATCACTAGAACTGCACTTGAATATGTAGGGATGTAATGGTGCAAAAGAAGTCGCGGTTCAGTTCATACCCGATTAAGAAGTCATAATTCAGAACGGTGGGAAATAAATGCATAAACACACATTTCTATTTATGTATTTTAAAGAGACAGAAGTCCAAGTTTCAGACGGACAACATCTTCTTTATGGGGAGAAGAAGTAACATTTTACTGTCGATTTTGATTAACTAAATGCAACAGGGCCACAATAGGCTATACAATCAAATTAAAATAGTGATGAAAAGTTCTCATCTAAAGGCTGCTGAAAAGCAGAGGAGATAAAGATTAGCACATGTTGGTGATGCCATTGAATATGTGTGTAGCTGACCTGAAACCAGCAGACAGGACTCCCAGCTTCACCATGTATTTGCCCCTACCCATAGTTTGCCTTTCATGCAAGCAAATCTTGGGGAAACTACGCATGTGAAATTTGGTTCTGCATGTATCACTATAAAAAGGGTTTATTCTGCGTGCGGCTGCGTGCCCTGGGTCATGACCCCCATATTGTGACGGTTTGCATGAATAAATAAACCGTTACAGCCATTATATTGATTTTTTAGCTCAAATAAAAATGTGCTCCTTGTACTTTTGAGCGATATCATAGTTAGTTTCTAACATTTCTCAGCCTACAACCCCTTTACAGCTCCCCTCTCTTGGCCTGATTTCTACTTGTTGGTTCCTATTACCCATCCATCAGTGCAGGGGTCTGGGCCATTAATTGGCATGTCCTGCTGTCCAACATTAAATGTAAGTGTCCCACACTGACATCAGATTGACAGCTGATTTACGCCACAGCCCCAGTGGTATGTCACGCACGCACTGCTGGGGCTTCTGTGTGTGAGCAGGAAGCAAAGAACGTGAGGAAAACCACGAGTCAGAGGAGAGAAAATGATGCAGAGAGACAGGAAGAGGAGGCATGGTGTGTGTGTGGAAAATAGAAAGGAATGCTGAAAAGCTGCCAGCGACAAAAACGTCAGCAGTGATGACACCAGTTTGAGAATCTGTCCACAGCAGGATGATGGAGTGGCCTTATTGCTGCTGAGGGAGCTCTCCCCTTAGGCCCTATTGTAATTCCACAAGTGCAACGGAAGGTGGAAAACACTGAGTTTTGGGTGCAGGGACTGTGGTGTGTTTTAGGTGCAGTGGTAAGTGGTATGGGTAAAAAGGCAATTTTTTTTTGAAAATTGGTCCATCATTCTCTTCATGTAGAAGCTTCTAATAATCTGATTTGATTCAATAATCTGAATTGATTCACAATCAAATACTGTCAAACATATTTTATTATATAGACCTCAAAGCAACGGACAAATAGCCTAACATGGAATGCACTATGATACACCAAACTGTGTGATACAGACCAGCACATTTCCATAAATCTATTATGTTGTTTACCAGAAACAGCATTTGTGCCTTTTGTTGGTCATCACCAACCAAACATCTTATTCAGCAAAAGGCTGAAATAATAATCCGAAAAATGGTCTACTGCGTAAAATAACAACAATCTGTCCATCTGCCTGACTTAAGTTTTGCTATGTAAAATACACACTTGAAAATATGAAATATGGTCCCTCTGTCACTGTTCATCCACCTTATCTTTTGTGTACCCAGCTGTCTCTTGCAAGCTTTTGTAAATGTTTGTGGGTAAATCCACGATAAACAAAGACCTAAACAGACGTACACACAGCATAAATGAGGGAGTAGAAAGCTTGTAGTTCATTTAAACAGCGGGGTTGTCCAAACAGTGTGAAGCTTAGGCTTGCCCCAATTAGACCATATCGACATGAAGGGTACAGCAAACACACGTACAGACAGAAAAAATAATTTTTTTTTATAAAAAGGGTGTTCAACTTAAGCCCATTGAGATGTCCAAGACAGACTTGAATGAGATTAGAATTTTTCATGTGGTGACTCGAATGACGCACATTCATTCAACGCAAAAGCAAGTGACGCCTTTCACATAACGCGGTCTAGCAATAGCCAATGCAGCATTGAGATCCTTCTCCGGTCGTCACTGATGAAAAAAACAAACATCTGCGGTTGTTGTGGGCAACGGCACCCAGAACTCTACAGTTTGTCATATTTGCATAGAGACTAATGAAGCTCAGCGCAAGTTCAACCAGGAAGACCTTCTTTACTCATTCATTTACTATGCTACATTACTATTCTCTCTCCTCTCAATAAGTGATCGGGGGCGTCACT
Source organism: Trematomus bernacchii (assembly GCF_902827165.1). Lineage (NCBI taxonomy): Eukaryota > Metazoa > Chordata > Actinopteri > Perciformes > Nototheniidae > Trematomus > Trematomus bernacchii. Next base: position 10,480,087 of record NW_022987648.1, on the reverse strand, counting down.
CCCCAGCTTAACCAATCACTTCGCTCTATTCTCACAAGCCTATCATAGCGCTCCGCTAATCCTTTTAAATCTGCTCTCCCCCCTCCGACAGCTGTCATTTCAGGTGAATCGACGCAACCCTCCTCCACCCCTTTTCACCTCCTGTCCCTCCGAATCCAGGGTCAAGCTAAGCCACTCCCCTTCAGACCGACCCAACTATCCATTCACCATCACCAGTGTCTAGACCCCGGGGGGGTTTCATCGGATCTGAGTTTTCCCCTCCCGAATGATACTCCTACGGGGCCTAATCGCCAAAACACCATTACATTCATTCGTGTATTCCTGGCAATAAATATGTATTCTTACATCAAAACCGTCTCTCCTGATTGAATTAGGATTAAAAGTCGCTGCTTTATTAATACGTATATCATGTTATTTTGAATGTTGACGGAGAAGCTACAATGTTAGCTAAGGCTAGCCCTTGTTGATCAGATCTCAATTCAAAAACAACAATTTCAACATTTTTGCTTGCCATCTTGTGGACAAACATGTCAATGTATCAATTAAGTATTTCGATTGCAATTAAATCATGTTCTTTTTGGGTTCATTTACCAACTGCCGACTTGTGACTTGCTAGAGACAGTGAATCTAGCCTTGTGAAATTCACTAAGCTGTGTATTTCTCTGGATGATGTTGTGAACTCAGACATGACAGTATTTGGTTTCCTGACTTACAGTATCTCGTACTTCCAAAACATGCATAAAGCAGCGAAAAAAGGTTATTTTGGCCATAGCTGAGGAAACATTGTTGGCATTTAGGTATAAACAAAGAGATATCCCTGCCGTGGGCAAATTAGTTTGAGTAGCGCAAGGTGACAAGTCCAGTGTGAACAAGCTATTAGGACTAATACATTTCTTAGTGTATGAAAAAGTAAATACTAACTAAAATAAATCTAATTGGTGTATCACACAAACATTTGAAAGACAACTGTAACAACCCTATACTGTAAATGCCGTCTCACACAAAAGATTAATTAACCTTGATTGTTTAGTTTTTTTGTTGCACCCCACTTTCTCTGTTACAGCAAAAAAACTGGCTGAGACTGCAAATTACTTTGGTGTTCATTAGTTTGAAGACTCCAAGCAAACTATGTATAGTCGATTACAAACTTTGTTTGGCTACAGCTTGCTCTTTTTTTGGCTCCGTTTCAACTATGAAAGGCAATTAACTCTCCTTTCCTGCTGCGATTTGGGCGAGTTCCTAAAATATGTAGCTTCATCAGAGGGAAAGAGATGCAAATTAAACCCTGTGGGTACAAATGGTTCTTTTAAAATCATCTAAAAGTTGAGAACTAAGCAACGGAAAGCCCCTGGATGTGTTAGGTAAACAGATTGCAGAGGGAAAAATTAAAGGGAGTGCAAAGATGTGAAGATAATAAATGGAATAGAGAAGAGAGATGCTAAGAGATACAGAGGTGTGGAGGCCATGAGACACACTGAGAAATTCTGAATTCTGTAAGTTTAGTAAAAATGTCAAAGACCCTTCACATCTGGGTCGGGTCCAGAACAGTAATTCTGCATCAGTTGCCAAAGCTTTCAGTTCCACACTGTGGAAGGAGTTTATGTTTTTGGTTTGTCTATCTGTCTGTCAGCAGGATTCAAAAATAACTGCTGGTCTAATTGTATGAGACTTGGTGGAAGCTGGCAGATGCATTAAAGGGGACCTATTATGCAAAGTCCACTTTTCCAAGTCTGTTATACATAAACATGTGTCCCCTCTGAAAGTTTCAGGAAAAGATATTTGCTCACTTTTTGTCCTGATCCATTTATATAAAAACCAGTCTGAAAATGAGCTGATCAGATTTTGGCCACTTTATGATGTCATAACGATTTGTTGTTGTCATAACGATTTGTTGGCTTGTGTAACCCCCCACCTTATCACCTGAATCTCCTCCTAGAGCACCATTGTGTTCTTTTTAACCAAATATCTCTCAGAGAGGAGTGGCTCCTTATTTTCATCTAAAGTAACAGACAGAGAATCAGCACTTTTGAAAAAGGGCTGAAACAGAGGGGATTATGGGATGCTACAATGCATGATCTGTTTGGTATTTCGAGCCAAACACTTCAGAGACATGTTTTGTATATATCTGAGACCTATAATATATTGATGAAAAACAGTATAATAGGGGACCTTTAATTGTGTTTCATCATCACTTCGGGATATGGCCTTCTTGCTATGTTCAAGATGGTGTTGGTAAGAAAATAGTTTTCTATTTGAATAACACCTTGGGTCACATAAACTTGGATAGAGATTTTATCCTGAAACTCATGAATACACCAATGTTGATGTAATTACTAAAACGAGGGAAATGGAACCATCCAAGGAGCGATGAGAATGCTTCATTAGACTTGATGGAGGTCTCAGAGTACCATTCCAGAGGAAAAACGTAATTGCTTGAGCACGTCTCAAAAATGACTTTGTTTTAACTTTCATTCAGCGCTACTGATAAAGAAGCTAAAGAGGGTGTTCCATAAAAGATTCATGGTATAATTGTTGAGATTATCGAGACCAAATGTATGAAATATATATATAACATTTTAAGAAATTCCCTCCAAGTGATTCTAAGATATCACATTCACAAGAATTGGACAGAGGGCCAATACCGATGGGGGGGCGAAGGTATTCAAAAGTTTGGTCAGTCGCCATTTATTGGATTGGGAACGGCAATTAACTTTAGTCTATTGGAGCATTTTCTTCATTTTGTTTTCATATTTACAACATTGTATTAAGTGCATTTTATTGTACTGTATACCTTTTAGTTATTTTTGCAAATATGTGTTATGAATGAGATGTTATTGATAAGTGGATGGGAAAGGGAAGTGGTTCCCAGGTGTAAAGATAAATAAAACGACCTGTGATTCACGTGGACCTGAAGATGTATGATTCCACAGGTTTTTGGGAATTCTATACTGAAATATTTTACAATTCCTCATTGTCTTTTATATGAACTTGTATTGGCTTAAAGAATACACACATTTAAGAACTAAAACATGTGTCATGTGTCATTAACTGCCACTTAAAGACCTAAACATGGCGGTGTTTTAAAGCTAAATAAAAGCTAAGCTAGTCCAAATAATGATAAAACAAAACATCTATTAAAGCACAGCCTTATGCCTTACATTTCATCTTTCATCAGCCATATAAGTATCAGTTTGACAGGAAGTGAGACAGAATCAGATAATAGAACGGCTGAGAGGCAATCACAGGAGTCTGAGAGGACAGGATCATTACTGTGACCTATCACTCTCAACAATGTAGGGATTAACTGTCTATTTCAAGATGAACACTGCCGAGGAGAGGGCTCGGGAAAGAATGGGAAGAAGCTGTTGTGACAAGGAATTAACATGTGCCTTTCCCTCCTCCCCGAATTTGCATTGCTCTCTGACTCTATTTTGCATCAACAACACCATGGCCTCAGGCGCCGTTTACACGAGGAGAAAATTGCTTGTATCTGCATAGTTTTGCGTGCGTATAGCCCTATTATTTACACGAGGCCGATAGAAACGGACCCCACAAACGATAACGGGTCCCAAGGTGGATAGATTTGCAAACGAAACGCTCTGGGGGGTCAACCGAGTCCGTGTAATCACCTCTATACGAATATTTCCTGAAAAAATAGCGATAGCCCCACCTCTCCTGCTCACTGCTGTAGCAACTATCAAAAATAGCTGTGTTAATTAAACGCACAAGGGGTTCTTGAATGAAATAATATTATAAAAGGCAAACCAGAATTGTTAACGCCCAATATAAACAAAATAAACAGAGTCAGATTTCATGCATTGATCCATTATATTGACAAAGGAGCGATCTCACCCGGTGTTTGTAGAGAATATCTCTCTTTCTGAGCGCGTCCTCTCCACGGAGACGTGCTTCTTGGTCGGTCGATGCAATATCCACAGATTCGGTTTCTTTCAGTTAACTTCCCCGTTGCATTTATCCATATATTTACATGCTGAGGAAATGACTATATCCCGCTGAATACCAGCAATCACCACACACACTTCCTCCTGTCAGTAGCTACTGCTAGTGCTACTGCTACTGACCATGCTACAGATATTAGTGCAAAATCTACAGCTCCTCTACCACAACCATCAGCAACAAGTGGACATGGAGAATTACATGAACTACATGTTGCTAAATACACCGCGGGCGTAAACAGAAGGGTAGCCATGGCAACATTGCTGCGGGGCTGCTCTGGGCTGCTCTTCTTCGCTGCTTTTGGTGTATTTTGGCGGAAGTTACAGCGCCACTTACAGTCCTGGCATATATACTACAGCGTTTCCAGCGGTCTCGTTTGAACAGACACGTTAAATGAAATGAATGCATGTGAACGGAAGACTTTTTTGAATACGCATACTGTGCAACGCAAACGTTCCCGTGTGAAAGAGGCCTCAGTCTTTCCTGGACGTTTATTTGTTTTTGTTTGTGTAGTTCTGTATGGTTTGGTATATAGGTTTACTTGGTGATAGCAATACGAGATAGGTCATTTAAAAATAATTAATATGAAAAAAACTATAAATTCCCATTTCTCACAAACCAGTTAACACACACGTCTCAAACTCAAGGCCCGGGGGACAAATCCGGCACATGGTAGATTTAATTTCGGCCCGCAGGATAATTTCGAATTACTATTAGATCTGGCCCGCCGGTATATTGCACGCACACCTTCACTCAATCCTGAGGATTTCCTCAGCTCAGAGCCTGACCCCAAACATTGATGAACTTGCACCCAAGATGAGATGCCAAGTATCTGGCTTGAACTAGCATCACAGAGCAGCACACTGAGTTTCAATGGAGGTTTCCTTCTGCACTTTTTTTCTCACGACAACAGGGCATGTTTGGTTTTTTCTTTGAGGGAAATAGTTTTTTTGAAGCTGTTGTTGGCCTGTGGAAAAATGTAATCATAAGAAATGACTCGGGGAAAAGCTGCAGATAGAGCCATAAGAAATGAATGCAACTGATTATTTAATGTTTAATGTTGTTTTTATCGGCAATAATTTAAGCTTCGTTAGTTCCAGGTTTAATATGTGCAATAAGTTCATTTCAATAAGTTCTGCAATAAACATTGAACCAGTCCGGCCCTCGACTAGTACCCATTATTTAATGTTGGCCCACTGTGTATTTGAGTTTGACACCCCTGAGTTAACATCATAAATGAGCAGCTCAATCCAACACACAACAGTTGATGGCATCAAACTCACCAAAACTCAGACGGACGGCAGCAGAAAACACTGGCTTGTCAATATAAATGTAAAAATGACTTAAATATAATATATAAGAATCCATCTGATTTGCATCGGCTCCTATAATAAATAAGAATTATGTTGATAGTTTCACGAAAAAGCTTGAAACTTATTTTTATGATCTTGCTTTTCATTAATAGATACACCTTTGTCTTTGATAGTTATTACTGGATATACATCAAGTTTCTCATACATATTATGGATTTCATATCAGTTTTTGTTACCTGAGTTGTTTTTTATTACCTGTGTTTCTTATTTGATTCTCTTGAAAAGCACTTTGAGCTACATTTTCTTGATTGATATGAAAGCTGCTCTATAAAAATGTTTCTTGGTATTATTATTATAAGACATACCAGTCTGTCCTCTCCACACAACTGTTTGCCTAATTTTGTTGACATCCACTGCCTCCCTGCCTCTTACTGTAGATGCCACACTGCCAGGACAGGCAAACTGCATAATGAGGCGCTACAGGTTACAGCGCTATTTATATGTTGACCTGGTTAGAAAATACCATAATGATCAATCATTTTGGCATTTCTTTTACATTTTTGCATTTCACCAAGGTGCATATTTCCAATAAAGGGACTCAAACATTGTGCCTTGCACACACTTTCACAGATTGTCATCACTTCTACTGTGTTGTTGCTGATACAAAACTAAGTATGGAGCTGACAGTACTGGGTAATTTCTACAATGACGTCACTGGTCACTTGATATATTTTTTAGTCAAAGTGCTCAAAACAGCCACACAAAAATGGTGGGGAAGCGCTTTTTCACAAGGCGGCCAAGATTGTAACAGAGAAGGATCAGGATGCAGTACATGGTGTGTGTTTTTGTGTGTGCTTGACATGGTTGACTATTGATTAGACAGGCTAAGCCACCTGATACCTAAGGAAGCCTAAGCGTGAGCATGTTATAGAGAGACAGAGAAAGAGCAGTGTTTCACATTGATGAGTAACAATCAATGGAGACTCTACAGAATATAAAATACAAAGGGGAATGATGGGATGCGTGAACTGTAGTAGTCACATTACAGTATACGAAAAATAATCTCTGTAACATGTTCCAGATACACTGGCAACACAATTACACTTTCCTATTAAAACACTGGGGCAAATGTGTCAGACTTTTGATCTCTTCTGCTATCTGGCAGTTCAGACTGTGGCCATTTTGTAGACATTTGATATTTTAATAATAACATTTGTTCATGCTGGGGGGAGTATAAAAGGGTAAGAGCTTTTTCACTTTTGGTTCACACCATTATTTAGATTGTCCATTTCTCCTTTGCACTAAAATGTGGTATGGTACATTTACGATATGAGATATAATAGGATTTATTTCCTGACTGTTTTGGCAAGTTTTGTTTCCATTATTTTTCCATGCCATGTCTTTTTGCCACCAATTAAAATAATCAGTACCGACTGATATACTGAATTATGATCCCTTTACTTCGTTAATATCATCGCTTGTGCTAATTTGTTGAAAAAAACCACAATTCAAATTATTAAGACATACATTTAAAAAAGAAATATGGCATGAGTACGCATTACTGGTTTTACTTACATGCAATAAACTGGGGAGCGCTGGGGTAACTTTATTGATCCCAATTTGGGAAAAATGTCCAGTCAAAAATCCCTCTTTGATATATTATTCAAATGCTTTTGTGAAAATATCTTTAAATAACTGAGTTAATTCAAGTTTTTTGCCAAATACTACATTTTACAAGATTCGATAAACATCATAATAACAGCACGATTTGGTATAAAACGTCTGTCTGAAAGTTTTATATTTCACTTTTTTTTCCTTTGCTATAATTATTATTTTTTTAAGCATTGAACCATATTTAGTGTAAACATACCACATACCAAAATCCTGCATAAAATTAAGTATGAAATTGGTACGCAGCAAATGTTTAATATCTAAGGAAACACAGACAACATAGGTTAAATGCTTCAGACTTGCTGAAGAAGAGGAAGATATTTTTGTTATGCCACAGAAAAGCTTCATTAGTATTTATATATTAAAAAAAGTATTTCCAGACGGTTTCAAACTATCACAGTGTGTTGGCATTTCCCAACTTAGTATTCATCAGCACTGTTTTCATAGAGCTTCAAACAAATACTGACATGCGGCATGTCTATGGTTTCTAATAATAAGGATATGAGATAATAATGTTACTAAAAATAGTACAAGGTATTCAGTAGCTTATATTCAGCACAAATATTCATGTAAACACAGCTTATGCTGGAGCTGCAGAAGCTTGTGAGCCGCTAAGTCTATTCCATTTTAGTGTCATCCTGAACTGTTTGATATACAGGTATCTGTGTACGTACACACACAAACCTACTCACAGCCAACATTGGTACAACACACACACACACACACACACACACACACACACACACACACACACACACACACACACACACACACACACACACACACACACACACACACACACACACATCACACACACACACAACACACACACACACACACACACACACACACACACACACACACACACACACACACACACACACACACACACACACACACACACACACACACACACACACACACACACACACACACACACACACACACACACACACACACACACACACACACACACACCCCTTCAGCCACTTTAACCAGTAAATGTATTCAGAGAGCAGCCACAGGAGGAGTTGCACTTCAAAAGCCTTAACGCACATAAACACACACATACAAGTGCGCTGACATACACACTCCCCCGGATTCACCCACTCCCTGCTGAAGTTGATTACAGCAGGCTTTGACTCAGTGGGAGTGGGTCATGGATGGATGACTTTGTGTTTTCAGTTGTTGTGATTCCAGAGAACTACAACAGCACACTGAAGCTACACCAACATTTACAGTAAAAGCAGTGTTAATTGCAATTACAACATGTGTTCCTATCATTTCTATCAATATTTTTGGGCATCACACATTTTCTAGACCTGAGGCCTGTACTACGAAGCTGGATTTTCGCTTAGCCGGCTAAATTCAGGGAAATCTTGGGCTTTCCGGTCCTACGACGCTGGTTCTCTTTTTAGCAGGCTAGATTTCCATGGTAACTTATGCTGAGCGGCAAACCTGCTCCGGAGCAGGTTAGGTGGCAGGCTAAGAGATCAACTCAGTGAAAGCACTGCCTGCTGACCAATCAGAGCTCCGTGTGCGGAGTTTAAAGCTATCAATTCATATTACAGGATAGAGGAAATACAGAAAAACTGCCGTTGCAGGAAAGACGGCCGGCAAAAATCAACTGACTGTGTGAACGTGAAAATTAATAGAATATCCCCTCCCATCTTCAGAGCAATCTGACTATTATAACATTAGCGTTAAGAAAGCTTACTTAAATATCTGCCACGACATAAGTAACCGGATCAGAGTAACATTAAGTACAGTCCGCGGCACTGTGAGTGCAGACATCGATGTGTCCCATTATCATTCATATCATATCACATCATAATGTATCATATATTTCCTTATTTGAGTCAGCTTCTTGAGCCGTATCTGGCCGTGCAACACTCACAGTGTCACATACTGTATGCAGAAGTATTCTTTTAAGCAACACATTAAGTTGACGAAACACTCGAGTCAAATGTAATTAAAGTCAGATCCACTCGTGTCTTGGACGGGGCAGTGATATCATAAACCTGTTAATGTACGCATTCAAACACTTTTTCTTTTAGCAGCTGTATTCACCTTGCAGGTGCAGCTATGTGGCTTTTATCCTGGGTAAAGTGTTTAAGTCATGGATGTTTAAAGTTTAACTTCTTCATATTTGACTAATATTAAAGTTCACTTTTCATTCAGGAAGTATGACGCTGCGCTGTCAGTACGCTTCTCCGTGTTTGAGATTGGTCGAATGCTCCAAATACCACCCCTTTCATGTGAACGCGCACCTAACTAGATAGGACACGGCGGCTTGAGCGATCCACTTGATATCCGGCGTCGTAGTACAGCTTAGCGCCAGCGCGTATGTTTTGGCTTAGGCCAACCGGCTAACTCCAACATATCCAGGTTAGGTTGAACCAGCTTCGTAGTACAGGCCTCAGGGGTTCCCAAACTTTTTAGCCCGCGACCCCCAAAATAACAGTGCCAGAGACTGGCGACCCCTGTCAACGGGGGGGGGGGGTGCTAGTGGTTTAATTTAAGTTTTCCACACTCTCGCAATGGAGCGAGCTTAAGTTTCACTTTCGATTGCATGATATAGCCCAGCGCAACACCTTTTCAGGCGATTTGTGTAAAATCTGTTCTAGAAAAACGATGTGTTTTTTAGGATTTCAAGAAGCATATAGAACAAACAATGGATGTATTTTATGAACATTTATCCATGCTGAAAGTAGATTTAGATGTGTTAGGGGTTAGATAGAGATAAAAAATGCATCCGATAAAGCATTGCATGAAGTCTGTTGATGATCAGAGGCTGTTGTTGGGGCTGCAAAAACGTTTTTTTATTTTTTGTTTTGTAGGCAGACCATGCAGGCCTCAGAGTTAAACTTGGGCCTGCGACCATAGTTTTACTGTATTTTGTTTTGAAAATGCACAGCGGAGGTTTGTGTCGTACTACATGCGGTGTATTTTGCATATCTCTCAGTAGCCAACGATCTGTGAGTCTGTTGGTTCGGACATAAACTCCGTAATAAATGTAGTCTACATTTCATAAGAGGTGTAAAACCTGAGAGCATTTTAAATCGCATTTGAACTAAATGCTTATATAATCTGTAGTTGTATTTGTGTTGTTGATTTATTGTGTGAACGAGGCGATGTAGAGAAGGTTAAGCTGTCATTATTAGGCTGTTATGTGGCATTTATTTTACATTTTTGCATTTCACCAAGGTGCATATTTCCAATTAAGGGACTCAAACATTGTGCCTTGCACACACTTTCACAGATTGTCATCACTTCTACTGTGTTGTTGCTGATACAAAACTAAGGCGTTGTGCACACGGGAACGTTTGCGTTTATGCACAGTATGCGTATTCAAAAAAGTCTTCCGTTCACATGCATTCGTTTCATTTAACGTGTCTGTTCAAACGAGACCGCTGGAAACGCTGTAGTACATATGCCGGGACTGTAAGTGGCGCTGTAACTTCCGCCATAAAATACACCAAAAGCCACGAAGAAGACTCCGGAGCAGCCCCGCAGCAATGTTGCCATGGCTACCCTTCTGTTTATGCCCCGCGGTGGATTTAGCAACATGTAGTTCATGTAATTCTCCATGTCCACTTGTTGCTGATGGTTGTGGTAGAGGAGCTGTAGATTTTGCACTAATATCTGTAGCATGGTCAGTAGCAGTAGCACTAGCTACTGACAGGAGGAAGTGTGTGTGGCGATTGCTGGTATTCAGCGGGATATAGTAATTTCCTCAGCATGTAAATATATGGATAAATGCAACGGGGAAGTTAACTGAAAGAAACCGAATCTGTGGATATTGCATCGACCGACCAAGAAGCACGTCTCCGTGGAGAGGACGCGCTCAGAAAGAAAGATATTCTCTACAAACACCGGGTGAGATCGCTCCTCTGGGACACGCCGGTCCTCGTGTTTCCTTTTTTTGTGTGGATTATAAACATTTCTCTTTTTGCCGCCGACGGGCGCAGGAGCAATGAACAATAATGGCCTGGATTAGGCAGTAAAGACAATTTTGGTGTATCGCAGAGCGGACTGTTTAATTTTGTTTGTGTTGTTTGGCTGGAAAATTGTCAATATAATGGATCAATGCATGAAATCTGTTTATTTTGTTTAAGGAGTATATTGGGCGTTAACAATTCTGGTTTGCCTTTTATAATATTATTTCATTCAAGAACCCCTTGTGCGTTTAATTAACACAGCTATTTTTGATAGTTGATCATTACAGATGGCTACTGCCATGCTACAGCAGTGAGCAGGGGAGAGGTGGGGAGAGGTGGGGCTAGGAAATATGCGTATAGAGGTGATTACACGGACTCGGTTGACCCCCCAGAGCGTTTCGTTTGCAAATCTATCCACCTTGGGACCCGTTATCGTTTGTGGGGTCCGTTTCTATCGGCCTCGTGTAAATAATAGGGCTATACGCACGCGAAACTATGCAGATACAAGCAGTTTTCTCCTTGTGTAAACGGCGCCTAAGTATGGAGCTGACAGTACTGGGTAAGAACGCAGCTTTATTTAAGGACATTTTTCAATGCCTTTTGTAAAAACATCTGTTTAAACCAGACTGAATAAACAAACCATAAATACAGCGACTTCTACAGAAAGCTCAAGTAAAAAGGCTACAAACTGGTCAAATGAAAAACAAGATAATAAACTATTATGAACATTGGTAAAGACTGTTGTTTCGGTTTATAAACAGGATCTCGTATGACTCACGAAAACCGGGATGTCTCTTCCTCATTTGCTACAATAAGGGCCTGTGTCCTCATAGCGCCTTTTTCTGGCAGAAAGGCACTGGCAAGTCGCAAACTAGCATTGCTCCCTTGGAATATGTTATATGTTCTACTATCTATTTGTTTGACATTGTATTTTTCATCATGAGCACCAACCAGAGGATGCATGCTCTTACGCCTGTCATGACTTGATCTGACATCCAAAGGGAGGAGGACGATATAAATCACGCTCACTCTAGCCGTTCTGCTCTAGCTAATATGCTGTTTGGTCTTTGTTATTATAGTTTCCAACTCAAAGACACATTCAAAAACGTTCCCTCTAATTTCTACAATGACGTCACTGGTCACTTGATATATTTTTTACTCAAAGTGCTCAAAATAGCCACACAAAAATGGTGGGGAAGCGCTTTTTCTCAAGGCGGCCGAATGCGCAAGATTGTAACAGAGAAGGATCAGGATGCAGTACATGGTGTGTGTTTTTGTGTGTATCTGCTTGACATGATTGACTATTGATTAGACAGGCTAAGCCACCTGATACCTAAGGAAGCCTAAGCGTGAGCATGTTACAGAGAGACAGAGAAAGAGCAGTGTCTCACATTGATGAGTAACAATCAATGGAGACTCTACAGAATATAAAATACAAAGGGGAATGATGGGATGCGTGAACTGTAGTAGTCACATTACAGTATACGAAAAATAATCTCTGTAACATGTTCCAGATACACTGGCAACACAATTACACTTTCCTATTAAAACACTGGGGCAAATGTGTCAGACTTTTGATCTCTTCTGCTATCTGGCAGTTCAGACTGTGGCCATTTTGTAGACATTTGACATTTTAATAATAACATGTGTTCATGCTGGTGGGAGTATAAAAGGGTAAGAGCTTTATATATATATGATATAGCCCAGCGCAACACCTTTTCAGGCGATTTGTAGAAAATCTGTTCTAGAAAAACGATGTGTTTTTTAGGATTTCAAGAAGCATATAGAACAAACAATGGATGTATTTTATGAACATTTATCCATGCTGAAAGTAGATTTAGATGTGTTAGGAGTGAGATAGAGATTATTATCTAATATATACATCCGATGAAGCATTGCATGAAGTCTGTTGATGATCAGAGGCTGTTGTTGGGGCTGCATAAACGTTTTTTTATTTTTTGTTTTGTAGGCAGACCATGCAGGCCTCAGAGTTAAACTTGGGCCTGCGACCATAGTTTTACTGTATTTTGTTTTGAAAATCCACAGCGGAGGTTTGTTTCGTACTACATGCGGTGTATTTTGCATATCTCTCAGTAGCCAACGATCTGTGAGTCTGTTGGTTCGGACATAAACTCCGTAATAAATGTAGTCTACATTTCATAAGAGGTGTAAAACCTGAGAGCATTTAAAATCGCATTTGAACTAAATGCTTATATAATCTGTAGTTGTATTTGTGTTGTTGATTTATTGTGTGAACGAGGCGATGTAGAGAAGGTTAAGCTGTCATTATTAGGCTGTTATGTACTGTTGGAGTGGTAAGCAGGCCTATTGTTTTTCGATATTTGTAGAGTTAGATGGTCCGTGAGTGTTTTTTTATTGGTTAAGTGGTCCTTGGTATAAAAAAGTTTGAGAAACCACTTTGGGAACCCTTGTTCTAGACAACGTCCAAAGTTTTGTGAGGTTAATTAGCCACTGTGGATGGAACGCATATATAGTACAGTAACCCCCTGTTGCCTTTAGATCCTATGAGGAAATACATTGACATTTCAAAACCTTCTGATACAGAAAAAAAAATTCCTGGAAATCCATTCAGTAGTGGCCTCATGCCAAAAAGTGTCTCAAATAAAAAAAATAAACTACCAATAAAGTCATGAACATTTTTGAACAATTTAAAACTTCTCAGAGATTAAAGACAGAATTATGAGAAAAAAAATCTATATTTTGAATTCAGAAGAATACCTCTGCAAAAAAACAGCACTCATTTCTTGCACACTTACACACCGACAAATAGAAAAAACTCGGTCAAATCTAATGAGGTCGCATGGCAGCCATTATCACGCCCTGCTGGGTCCATCCCAATGCATCATGGGAAAGGCTATGCGCACAATGTCAAAGGTCAAATGTTCTAATTTAAAATGCTTTCAGCTCGCCTCAACCCAGGCTCAAGTAACAACTATTACTCTGGTTCAGCAGGCTGCCGGCAGAGTTATATTAGTTTGGTCGGCAAACTCAGGATTACTGTAAGCAAAAAACGGAGAACATCAGTTTCTGCAACTTTCTGACACTGCCTGATGTACTTATAAATAACTTAATGGAAGAGAGTAAATACACAAGATAAAAATGGAAAATTGTGAATAGGGGGAGTCAAAAATCAATTAGCCATGGTGTTTATCTTTTGGAAACATCTTGAAAATCTGTTTTGCTTTGGGGAAGGCTGGCATTAAACTGCTCCCCAGACAGCTTAAAGTCTATCATTGGTTATCTGGAAATTGCTGGATGTGAAGGCCTAGATAAAGTATAGCTAATGTACAGTTGAAAAATCACACAGACATAAACAGGCATTCAGATGTATATATATATTCAGAAAGTAATCCATGTTGTTTTCCGATGAAGGAACTGAAAAATAATGTGTTTTTATGGTCAAAGCTGACCGATAAATTGACCGGACTTCTTTCTGCGGATTGATCTGAAGCATATGGAAGCCTGATCAGAGCGTTCTTAGCTAGTCTCTTCCTCTAGCAACCATCTGCTATTGAGAAAAAAGTAGACAATTGAATGTCCAAATCAGAACTGGGAATTCAACTATGCCACGTAACAAGGTGGTGCAGGGTTGATATATTTTTGCACATTTATGGTACTTTCATGTTTTGTTCAGCAGGATAATCTCAACATATAACCAACAATGTTATAATAATTGGAGCGTTAATGCAATCGCCACAAGTAAATATTAGGCTATAAACAAACTACATGACTTTAAAACACCACCGCTAAGCTAAATACTGACTCAAGTTTGACGTGTTGAAGTTTACTCGTTTCATTTTTGTCCCTTGTTTGCAACCATCGTTTTAAAGACACGTAAAAGCAACAGGCAATCACAAATGGGTTATTCTTTTCTATTTTTGGGGGGAAATCTTGTAAGCTTTTGTTGTCAACATATATAGTATATATAAACAAATTGTGAAGTGTGGGGGAAGTCAAGAATTTGCTTGGGCTGCTGATTTGAATATGTAGTGTGCTGTTGTGGTATAAAATGAAATAGTCATGTATGAGCACCTACTTTTGTTAAAAATGTTAACTATGTTATATGCACACTATCACAGCCATTCTGTGCCTTGTCTTCATCCCACTTCACCAGATAAAAGCCCTATCCACTCGATATCACATAATTCTACCTCCAAACATAAGTAGTGCGCACTGACAGCTGCAGCAGAAAATGAAGTTGGATGTGTATGAATTTTGAGACGATA